>NC_060144.1:354094879-354403879 GCF_021461385.2 Schistocerca piceifrons | reverse complement strand
ATTATTTTATAGTTAGAGGCCAAATATTTCAGAAGAGTTATTTGTTGGGACCAAAGGTTTCTGAAGATTTATTTGTTGTGAATGTCTTTCACACTGGTAATATTTTTCTTGTGTAAATCGTGTCTTCACCATCCTACCCTTTCCTTTTTCATGTTACATAATCAGTTGAGTTTGAGAAGCAGGGAGGCAGTAATGGTAGATTGAAGCTTTGATCCAGGCTGGAAAGAGTGTGTGTGTGTGTGTGTGTGTGTGTGTGTGTGTGTGTGTAAGTTAAAATTGGCAGGAATGGTATCCAGTTCCAGTGCACTGTTTTATTCATTCAGCAAGACTTATAATAAAACTCTCTCAGCTTATGATTGTAGGATTTAGTCTGGAAACAAATTATAGGCTGTATAAAAGGAGAGGGGGAGAGAGAGAGAGAGAGAGAGAGAGAGAGAGAGAGAGAGAGAGAGAGAGAGAGAGAATGGTGCTAGAAACAGAAGTGTAATTGAGTAGGAGGTGGCAAGGTAGGAGAATTAATTAGCAATACTGCAACTAGTAGTTTTAGTGAGTAACATAAAATGATATATACAGCTGAATTGTGCTCATCAACCTTGAATACTGTCAAATTGCAACTGTTTCATGAGTACCTGTGATTGTTGTCGTCTTTGATGGATTTGACATCATTGCTTTTTTTTCCCCAGATGCTTACCATTCATTTGGGGCAGGATGAAAATGACTGCTTTTCGGCATGGGTTTCAGCGAGAGAAGCAGGGCTTGCACCAAATGACACAGTTGATCAAAAAGGTAATTTGGATAGAACAACGAGAGGGCTTTACAGACTGGCCAACTTGGATTTTCTTCGGGCTTATGGGACTCTCATACATATAGGAATCTCAGTGTGCGGAAACAGACGTCCTGAAGTAGTGCAATGCATCTCTCAGAATCACTCAGAATAATCAACTTTGAAGTTTCTCATGTGCTATTAAGTGCAAAACATTTCTATTTTTGCTACCAAATGGCGCTAACCTTAACCATATCATCACTGGTTTGATTCACACTTGGAGGCAGATTTTTCACTTTTATTTGAATTCAATATTTATTAATAAATCAAATTGCTGATTAACAAATATTGTGAATCACAATTTTTTATGGACACATCTGTTATTTTTAACTATTATTCTTGTGAAAAATTGAGTAGTCTTAATTAATTAAAATTTGGTACAAAAACGGGAAACATCAAGTAGAAATTAAAATACATTTTTGTTTCTAGAGCTTATGAAACTACAAGCATTTTATTAAAAACACAAATATATTTTTAAAATATATTTAATTTACCATGAATATGCATTTTTCATGTAACTGCTAACCAAAAATGATATTTGGATTAAATATTGGTTAACATTGATATTTGTTCGTTAATACATCAATTTGATAATAAATGTGATTTCAAATAAGAGTTAAAACATATTTGTGGCAGGAATCAAACTAGTAATATTGTGCTTATGAGACCAGATGCTATTTATTTGGCTACAGGCAATGCCGTCAAATTGCTTGAATTGTTTTATGCTTAACAGCAGTTGGAGTAGTCAAATTTTTAAGCTTGCTCTAATTTTTGAGAATTGCATTGTGCTAGTTTAGGAAGTAGCTGTCCAGGTGCCAAGCTTCAAATCCCATAAATAGACAGAAAACCAAATGGGACAGGTCTGTAAGGTCTCCTTGTAGATATTACAAAGAGGGGAGGAAGTGTTATTATTTTGTAAGGAATTATGGAGTAAATAACCAGCAGGTGATGCTGACAGTCACTTGGCTGTGTTTTTCTCCTGTAACAGCATTGATATTTTGTATAGTTGTAAAAGGAAATGTCATAAAATGGTAATACAATTTTATATAAAATTAGCAACCTGCCCCAGCTTCACATGAGGAGCACTAAACATCTACAGCCAGACTACTAATCTGACATAGAGGTAATTTTGTTCACTGGCCACTGTGTAGATTTATGATTAAAACTCAGAGAACAACTTTTGGTAACTGAACATTATCGCTTTCATACAAATTCAACAATTTGAGTAGCACATGCCAGGAAAGTTCTCAGGAGGCACAAGTGTTCTGCATTCCATATTTAATTGGCATTTGGAGTGTCATCTTGTGGCAAGATGAGAGTTGTGAGCTGTTGCGCTACCCATTCCAACTGACCGCAGCACCACTTCAGCAAAAGCAATGGCCCCTTCTCAGCTGCCTAACTGCTGAACTTGTACAGTGTTGTCTGCCTGACTGCGAGCCAAGGCAAGTTGCCGACAGTGCTACTGCAGTTCCAGTCCAGCATGGGCTACATCTTCTGTGTGAGCTTTTCCCACATTTCCCTTCACACTTTTAAATGTAAACCCTATACAAAAATCTATTCCTTTTAGCATAATACCTGATACGTCCTGCAGCACAAGACGTTTCAGATGTTGGCAGTAGCTCCCACTGGCCTCCTGGTAACAGGAACTCAGATTGTCATGGTACTGAAGTTCGTCAACCTGCCACTTATCTCCTGCACACTGCTAGATGACAATAACATCATTTTCATAGTAGTGGGCTGGGGGCAGTCTTTAATTCATCATAAAAGGTAGATCACATAGGCGTCCTTGTAGCAGTTCCTCATGTCAGCCTGTTGCTGCAGTCGGATGGCCTTATGCCTATCTCTTGTTCACCACTAGGCGTCACTCATAATGTTTTCATAGCGGTGGGGTTCTTTAATTCACCATAATTCAGCCAGTTTGAACAGAATATTTATAAATTACATACACAAATCTTTCTTGTGAATCAGTCTTATCTGTTAGGGAAATCTACATAACATTCCCTACAGTAGTTCCTGATATTAACATGAATGCATAATCATAGTCAGAAACCAGAGTTGGGAACTTTAATTTCAATGTGTGTAGGTAGAAGATAGATGTTCAGAGAGAAACTATGAGGAAAACTGTTTTTCATTCCCTTTCATATAGATACTGATAGCAGTACTCAATGATTATTTTCATTATGGGCAACTTCCAAACAAACTGATGAAGTACAGTGTATAATGTAACCACATTTACTTGTGCAAATGTGTGCCATCTGTAGCTGTGCCTAGGTCAAATCTGGTTGAAAAGTGGTTGTCTAAAATAGGCTTTTTTAAATGATGGGGTCCACACCAGGTTTGCAGTCCAAACACTTTAATTGCATTTTGTTGTTGGATAACCTACTGTTTATGGCCTGGTTGAGTATCATTTATTTGAATTTATGCACAGATAAATTTTAAGCTATATACTGCTCTCTGCCGTATAACTATATTGTTAGAGTGCAGTAACCTAACACTGAAGTGTTTAAACACAATTATTAGTGTGTGACAAGTAAACTGTTAACATAGTCTCTGAATGAAGTTCTCAAATCACTGTTCTTAAAATCTAGCAGTCATATTTATAAAACCGACGACCTGCAAAGTAGGTAACTATTGGAAGTAATGCTGTTCATATTCCAATGCTATTGTCACTGTTAGCAGAAGGCATTATTGCAGGTCAACACAGTTCGTGAAATTAATTACCAGTTCATAGGCAGTCATTAAAAAAACAATCACAGTATAAACTCTTGGCACCTTCTATGACGTGTGGTTTGTGCTAACTCGTCTGCATACATTGTGTAGTAATTTTGATCACAGGCCTAGCTCGTCTCACAACCTTCCGCAGACTGACTAAAATAGGTTCCAAAATTTTCCTTTTATAAGTTTGTAATAACTTAACCTACATTCGGCTATTGTTACTTGCTGTACTTTTGAATTATCTGTTTATAAGTCACCTTACAATGTTCTTCCAGTGAACTATGGCAATTTACTTCTGCAAGCTTTATTAGAACATTGGTGGAGACCACTGCAAGTTGATGAAGATGCAGAGTGTCACCCTGATCAAGCTGGAGGTGGCCAGAGTCAGGGTGGCAATGAGTACTTTTCTGTGCCAGGACATACACCAGTTATCTTCAGGTAAGGAGATGATTTTCATCTACCAAGGAAGGTAGCAGCAATTTGAAAATCTTGCAATGTACTAATCATTACAATTTTGCAGTGAAGTAGGTGGTCGCACGCTTTACCGTTTGTTAGTACGTGATGCTGGAGGGGAAACTGAAGGAGTTTTACTCAATGAGACAGTACCGCCATGGGTGAATGATATTGTTGTTGAGAAAAACTTGCCAAAATTTATTAAAATACCATTCTACCTTCTTCCCCATGCCACATCAGGAGTAAAAAGTCTAAAAAAGTAAGTATTCTGTAATAAAATTTAAAAAAACTTAGTGACATGTATCTCGCAATGGGAAGGATAGGATTAAATATTCAGAGAAATAGGCATCTTGTCAGTGTTAAAAGTGACCGTCATTAAAGAAAATGACACGGCTTCTTCCAAGAATGATCCTGCTTCTGGTGGGATAGAATACCTAAGCAGTAAGGAGTAATTTGTTGACACATGGAACAGGACTTTCCTCTGATTCTTTCACACACATTTGATCCACAGACCAAAGGGTTGGGATAAAGGGTGGCACACACCTAGTATTTCTTCGGATTTTGACAGAATACTTCACTGGTATTTACAGTAAGGACATAGAGCATTATATTTCTCATTTCAGAAAGCAATGAGAGGTAATCAAAGCCTGACATTAATTTTATATAGTGGTTGCTACGTAATAACGATAAGTGCTGCTTTGAAGCCATTTTGTAGCCATGTGGAGCAATAAGGGGGGCACAAGCGAAAACAAGAAGAAAATCTGTTTGGGTGCAAGGTGAGGCAGGCATTTTGTATCTGCAAAAACCTTTTTCACATTATACATTTTGGTAGAAAGAGCTGCTCCTTATTACAAATATAGCATCTGTGGGAGATAAACCTCTAGAGAAGGGACTGCCTGTACCTAATGGGCCATTATCACATGTGGCTAGACTGCATTGACAATCCTCTTCAAGAGCTGATGGTACCAACCATGTCTTGTGGTTTTGTTGACCAGGCTTCCGTCATTGCATTATCACCTGTCAGTATATAGAAAGACTTGCAAAAACAACTGAAAGTAAGATCTTTGAGCACTTTGACATTTGATTTAGTTAAGTAGGGTTGTGAGTAATAGTTGGAACTTTACCTCTTGAGTTGTGGTGATATCCTAGTATCCATTACCCCTCACCAGTCTTTGAATATGGTTCGGGGTGTTATTTTTCCCAGGGACCTGATCCTTCAAACTGATGACTAACTCCAGTGGAATCTGGTATGGCAGCGCATTTATTCTATCTTATTCCAATTTTAACAATATTGTGATTGCAGTTTTACAGTTTTCTCAAGCGTGCATGTATGTGCATGTGTGTATGTACATAAACTTATTCCTGTCTTTTTCTGCTTTTAATAGTCATGTGTGTTACTGAAATTAAAGCTATTTCACAGTTAATTTCCTTCCTTTCTGTTAATAGGCAAAGTTTATATCAGGGTACCAGTTCACTTTGCAATAGCCATATGGTATAAGCTACCACTTTCATAGAAATGCAAATTTTCTTCTTTGTTTCATTTCCTTGAACAACCAGACCATAACCACCACTAGCAAGAAACCCCCTCCCCAGGGGGCTTATGCCTATTTCACGAGTTTATGAGTGGTGCAGATGGAACCCTGAGCTATTGCGGCCCTTTATTCCATTCCAGGCTGCAATCCCTTCCCTACACTCCTCCGACCCAGTCCTCCCTTCCTCCCTCCTGCTCCTCCGTCCCCTCCTTCCCCTCTGTGTGCGTCCACGCTTACGTTAGCCCGGCTACCCTCCTGGTTTCTGGTTTTCTGTCCAGTTTATGTTCTTCTTGCTTTTTTTTCACTTTTCCTCTTCGATGTTTTTGGTTTCCCTTTGGGGTTTGACCTCCCCGTTTAGATTTCCTCTCTGTAGTGTGAGCCAACTGGAGAATGACACCTTAATTATTGTCTTTGGCTCATAGCCTTACCACATCTTCCATCGTTTCTTCGACACTTGTCCTTTAACACTATATAGCTATCACGGTAGCCAGTCTGTGCAGTCAGGTCATTATATACCCACTTGATTGAGCCCCCTGACAACAGAGCTGCTACCTCCCCTTGTATGCCTAAACTCCTGGCAGCAGCCTCACTGGCAGAAAGCGCTTGCTGTGGCTGTGTGGTGCTCACCGGGAGAGCCCTTGATCAGAGTGGGGGTTATAGGGCGGACACTTTGCATATGAAATCCATAAAGCACCAAAAAACAGGCTGTTCTTTTACAGCAATATCCTTAATTGGGAATGGATCCCTTTTAATGCTGCTTCTTGTAACCCTGCTGCCTTCCCTTTCCTGGCTATCTCCTGGGAGGAGGGCAAGGACCGCCAGCTAATGGTGAAACCCTTTCCTTGCTATCTGATGTGCACAAGGACACACAGGAATACTTTCACTGTCACCAGGTCATAACTTTTTTGTAGAAACTATCGACGACATGATTGGTGAAGTGTTTTCTGTAAGATGTAGTCAGGTTCACTGTTGATTAAAACTACTGCTGCCAAATTTGTTGCCCTTCATTCTCGTGATCTTGTGGTGATATCCCAGTGCCCATTACCGCTCACCAGTCTTTGAATATGGCTTAGGGTGTCATTTTTCGTAGGGACCTCATCCTTCAAACTGATGAGGAACTCCAAAGGAATCTGGCATGACGGCACATTTTGTTCAGCATGTGCAGCAAAGCCATAAGGACAATTGCATTGATACCGCCACGTTTATTCTGACATTTGAAGGGACTACCCTCCTGGGGAAGGTCAAGGTTATGGTATATCAGTCTGGTGTGAAGCCGTACGTCCTACCACCCTTGAGGTGTTTCTGGTGTATTTGTTTTGAGCACACATCTTACAGATGTACAATGACCCTTTGTGCAGTGATTGTAGACTCCGACTCCGTGAGCGGAGCTCCTTTGTTCCACTGCCCATGTGCGTTACGTGTTACACCCATTGCTCTCCATGGTCGTCAGATTGCTCAGTTTATAAGAAGGAATCATTCATCCTACGCAGAGGCTCATCAGAAATATGACTGTCTTCACCCTGTGTATGACCTCTACATTTGCCTGTGTTACGTCCCCTTTTCCCCTCCTCCCTTCTCCTTATCCCAGTCCCATCTCCCTCTTGTCTCCCCTCCCTCTTGTCTCCCCTCCCTTTGCAGTTGCCACACCACTCCCCTTACTCCGCCAGCGGGATATCTCTCCCTGGTGTCCCCCTGCGGGTGCGGGGTAAGAATAGGCATGAGGTATTCCTGCCTGTTGTAAGAGGCGACTAAAAGGAGTCCCTCCCCCTGAAGGGGGTAGTTTGCCCCTGCGCCGGGAGACGGATGGTTCAACAGCTTACATTTGTGGTCATTTTAGTTTTTTGTTTATTCTGGTTTCTTCCTTCCCTTGTTTGTTTCCTTTCTTTGTCCTCCTCCCTCTCTCACTGTCTTCCTTACTTTTTACCTTGCCTTCTTTTCCTTGCCTTCTTGTCCACCCTATGGTCTCCGCCTCGGCATTTGAGACAGTCTGTCCTCTCTCTCCCTCTCTCCCTTTTTTTCCTATTCTTCTTTCCTCCCTGTGCGTGCCTGAAGGCTGACCCACACGTTCGCATGTGTTGCCGGTGCCGGGGTAAAGCGTAATTCCCCGCCCTGGGTAGACAAGTAGGGCCCGTGCATACCCCCGGGTTAAGGCCGGGCCCGGGGAGGGGTGATTGCCTGAGCTGACACCTTCCGACCATGCCGATTGGTCCCTCCGTCCGTTTCTCAGGTGTGACCTGAGGTGTAAACATTTACCTAAGGCGGGAGCGCCCTCTGAGAGGGTCCCCACAAGGAAGGAGCGCGCCATCGGAGATGCTGGCAGTCATGGGTGATTCATCCGCAATGGATTTCTCTTCTTCTTCTTCTTCTCTCTCAACTTCTGCCCAAAAATGGAAACTTGAACAGCCACCAGTGACAAAAGTACTACCGCCTGCCCCAAAGTTCCTCGTAGTTTCTAGATCTGAGGACAGAAAGGATTTTTCGTCTGTCAACCCTTTCGTTATTCAGAAGGGCGTAGATGCCATTGCCGGACCTGTCAAGTCTTGTACCAGGATGCGTAACGGTACCTTGTTGTTGGAAACTGAGAGCGCCTTTCAGGCACAAAAACTCCTTCGGGCCACACTCCTGTACACGTTCCCTGTCCGGGTGGAGGCTCACCGCACTTTGAATTTGTCGCGTGATGTGGTATCTACTAGATCACTTGACGGATTGACTGATGAGGAGATTCGGTTTTTCCTCGCTGAGCGGGGCGTTACAGCTGTCCATAGGGTCATGAAAAAAATTTACAATGAGCTTGTACCGACGCGGACACTTTTCTTGATCTTTGATAGTGTTCAGCTGCCGTCGTGCATCAAAGCAGGCTATGATGTTATTTCTGTTCACCCCTATGCCCCGACACCTATGCACTGCTACCAGTGTCAGCGTTTTAACCACACCCACCAGTCTTGTTCTAATGCGTCACTTGGGGCAGGGACGCCCATGAGGGTGACTGTCCACCTCCGTCTCCTCATTGCATGAACTGTCCGGGTGACCATGCAGCGTCCTCTCACGACTGTCCCACTACAAGGATGAACGCTGTATACAGGAAATTTGGGCCAAAGAGAAAGTGTCCACCTCGGCTGCTCGCAAGCTTTTTGCTAGTAGGAAGCCCACGCTGCTCCCAGCGGGGAAATACAGTATCGTCCTCACCCTTCCAGGGAGGTATCGAAGCAGACATGCAATCTGACCTTTAGCGCTACGGTTGTCCGTTCGTCCATTGCTAAGATCGCCCAGTCAACATCTCCTCTTCCTCCCGTCACCCCTAAGACACAAGCACCTTCATCAGCTTCAGCCAAGACTTAAGACCCAGAAGTCAGATGCACGGGCCTTCAAAAAGGAACTGTCCCATGAAGACTTCTTACGAACCCCGAACTCCCAGCCATCGACTAGTACTTCGACTAAATGACCTTCCAAGAAGGCAGGCTCATAGGAAGAAAAGTTCTCCTTCTCCGCCACGGCGTGTTTCTTCTCCTGCGCCACCCAGCGGTTGCCGCTCCAGGCCGTCTCCCGTTTCGCCTGGCCGCACTGCTGGTAGCCGAACATCTGGCCATTCGCCGGCGGAAGAAGCTCCCCCTCCCGACCATCTTAACATGGTGGCCGACGAACCTATTGAAAAAATTGACGATGACTCTCCGCCTATTGATAGCGGCAGCAGTGCTCGCTCGAAGCCAGGCCCTCAGCGGCCTTCGAGGTGACCCCTTCTTGGTTCTCGTTTTTCTTTTTCTTCTCACGGTGGCACTTCTTCATTGGAATATTCGCAGCATTCGCTCCAACCGAGAGGACTTAAAGTAGCTGCTAAGCTTGCACTGTCCGCTCATAGTAGCTCTCCAGGAAACGAAGCTAACCCCATGCGATCGTATTGACTTGGCACACTGTACCTCTGTGCATTTTGACCTACCCACTGTGGCAGGTATTCCGGCTCGTGGAGGGGTTATGTTGCTGGTCTGGGATGATATCTACTATGATCCCATCACATTGCACACCGATCTGCAGGCAGTTGCTGTACGACTTACTCTGCCCACTTTCACATTTTCCGTTTGTACTGTTTACACTCCATCGTTGTCTGCCGTTACTAGGGCAGATATAATGCAAATTATTGCTCAGCTACCTGCACCATTTTTGTTGACTGGAGACTTCAGTGCCCACCAGTGCCCACCATCCCCTTTGGGGCTCTCCAGCATCCTGCCCGAGAGGCTGCCTGATAGCAGACCTTTTCAACCACCTCAATCTTGTCTGCCTCAATACTGGTGCCCCTACTTTTCTTTCAGACACAACTCACACCTATTCCCATTTAGACCTCTCTATATGTACTACCCAACTTGCACGTCAGTTTGAGTGGTACGCCCTTTCTGATACGTATTCGAGCGACCACTTCCCTTGTGTTATCCATCTCCTGCATCATACCCCATCTCCAGGCTCAACTAGTTGGAACATCTCCAAAGCAGACTAGGGGCTCTTCTCTTCCAGGGCGACATTTCAGGATCAAAACTTCACAGGCTACGATAGTCAGGTCACACACCTCACGGAAGTCATTCTCATTGCTGCTGAATATTCCATCCCTTCGACTACTTCTTCTCCACATCGCGTACCGGTCCCCTGGTGGACTGCAGCATGTAGAGATGCTATACGTGCTCGTCGACGTGCTTTACGCACCTTTAAACGCCACCCTACGATGGTGAATTGTATTAATTATAAACGATTACGTGCGCAGTGTCATCGTGTTATTAAAGAAAGCCAGCTGGGCTGCTTTCACAAGCTCCTTCAACAGTTTTACTCCTTCTGTTGTCTGGGGTCGCCTGCACCGGCTATTTGGCACTAAGGTCCACTCACCAGTTACTGGCTTGGCGGTCGCGAATGATGTCCTTGTGGCCCCTGAGGATGTCTCCAATGCCTTTGGCCGATTTTTCGCAGAAGTTTCGAGCTCCACTCATTACCACCCTGCCTTCCTTCCCCGAAAACGGGCAGAGGGGGCAAGGCCACCTAACTTCCGCTCCTCGAATCATGAAAGTTATAATGCCTCATTCACCATGCGGGAACTAGAAAGTGCACTTGCCCGGTCATGGTCCTCTGCTCCGGGGCCTGATTCTATTCACATTCAGATGCTGAAGAACCTTGCTCCTGCGGGTAAAGGTTTTCTTCTTCGTACTTATAATTGCATCTGGATTAAGGATCATGTTCCCACATGCTGGTGTGAATCTATTGTTGTACCAATTCCTAAGCCATGGAAGGACAAGCACTTGCCTTCCAGTTATCGACCCATTTCCCTTACCAGCTGTGTCTGTAAGGTGATGGAACAAATGGTTAACTCTCGTTTGGTTTGGCTGCTCGAATCTCGTCGCCTACTTACCAATGTACAATGTGGATTTCGTAGGTGCCGCTCTGCTGTTGACCATCTGGTTACCTTGTTGACCTTCATTATGAATAACTTCTTGCAGAAGTGCCAGACAGTAGCTGTGTCCTTTGATTTGGAGAAGGCTTGCAACGCCTGTTGGAGGGGGGGGGGGGGGGGGGGGGGGGGGGCATTCTCCGCACCATGCATACATGGCGCCTTCGCGGTCACCTCCCTCTTTTTATTCGTGCATTTTTAATGGATCGCAAGTTCAGGTTACGTGTGGGTTCTGTCCTGTCCGACGCCTTTCGCCAGGAGAATGGGGTGCCACAGGACTCAATTTTGAGCAGCGCTCTCTTGCCATAGTGATCAATCCAATAATGGATTGCCTCCCAGCTGATGTATCAGGCTCCCTTTTTGTGGATGATTTTACCGTCTACTGCAGTGCGCAGCGTACATGTTTCCTGGAGCGCTGTCTTCAGCATTGTGTTGACCGTCTTTACTCCTGTAGTGTCGCCAGTGGCTTCCGTTTTTCTGCCGAGAAGACAGTCTGTATTAACTTCTGGCACTACAAAGAGTTTCTCCCACCGGCCTTACATCTCGATCTCGCTGCTCTCCCATTCGTGGAGACAACAAAATTTTTAGGACTTACATTTGACAGGAAACTTAGCTGGTGTCCGCATGTGTCATATTTGGCTGCCCATTGTACCTGTTCCCTCAATGTCCGTGTTCTCAGCAGTACGTTGTGGGGTCCTACATTTGACAGGAAACTTAGCTGGTTTCCACATGTGTCATATTTGGCTGCCCATTGTACCTGTTCCCTCAATGTCCGTGTTCTCAGCAGTACGTCGTGGGGAGCGGATCGAACCGTCCTACTTCGCCTATACCAGTCGATAGCCCGCTCAAAGCTGGATAATGGGAGCTTTGTATACTCCTCTGCACAGCTGTCCATCTTACGCTACCTCAACTCTATACAACATCGGGGGTTACGTCTTGCGATCAGTGCGTTCTATACGAGTCCCGTCGAGAGTCTTCATGCTGAAGCCGGTGAATTGCCACTAACCTACCCACGCGACATACTGCTTTGTCCGTATGCCTGTCGGCTATTATCAGTGCCCTACCACCCGTCTTATCGTTCGTTTTTTGACGAGTCTCTCGACCATCAATACGGGTTGTATGTATCTGCCCTGCTACCCCCTGGAGCTCGCTTTCGTCGCCTCCTTCAGCAACTTGATTTTCCACTCTCTGCAACCTTTAGAGTGGGCGAGAGCCAAATGCCACCTTGGCTCCAGGCTCAGGTTCGCGTTCATCTTGACCTCAGCACGCTCCCAAAGGAGGTTATCCCAGCTTCGGTATACCGCTCGCGGTTTGTCGAACTTTGTTCAAAGTTCATTAATACGATCATCATTTATACAGATGGCTCTAAGACCAATGATGGTGTCGGGTGTTCTTTTCTTGTCGGGGCACGCATTTTCAAATACCGGCTCCGTGGCCATTGTTCGGTCCTCACTGCTGAGCTATTTGCCATCTATGAGGCTGTTCTTTACATCCGTCGCCATCGACTTTCTGCTTATGTCATCTGCTCTGATTCCCTGAGCACCATCCAGAGCCTCAGTGATCCGTATCCGGTTCACCCTTTTGTGCACCGGATCCAACACTCTCTACAGCAGCTGGCAGATGACGGTTCTCTGGTTACCTTTATGTGGGTTCCTGGTCATGTCGGTATCCCTGGGAATGAAGCTGCAGATGCTGCGGCCAAGGCTGTGGTCCTCCAGCCTAGGACAGTTTCTTGTTGTGTGCCTTCATCTGATTTTAGCAGGGTCATTTGTCAGCACATTTTTATCGCTGTGGCATGCTGATTGGTCTACACTTATTGAAAACAAGCTTTGGGCCTTGAAACTTCTCCTCACGGCTTGGACGACCTCTTCACGCCTTCTAGGCGGGAGGAGGTCGTTTTGGCCTGGTTACGGATTGGACACTGCCGGTTCAGCCACTGCCATCTGCTGATGGCTGCGCCAGCACCGTTCTGCCCATGTGGGCAATTGCTGACGATACACCACATTTTAATGTCCTGTTCAAATTTTAATACACTGCGCATTGATCTTGGCCTCCCATATACTCTGGATGAAATTTTAGCGGATGACCCAGGAGCAGCTGCTCACATTCTTCGTTTAATCCTCTTGACAAACCTGTCTAAGGACATTTGATTATGCTGTTTTCTTTTAATCCCTTGCCTGTTAATGTGCCTTTTATAGTGTTGTCCTTTTTAGTTGCTGTTTTAACATTGTGCCTCGCAGTGCATTCATAATTTAGTCTGGGCGCTAATGACCACTGTAGTTGTGCGCCCCAAAAAAAAAAAAAAAACCACCTCCCTGGTGTCTTCCAGACCTGCTGCCTCGCTTTGGCCACATGACCCACAGTCCGTGCTCTCCCTCCACCCTCCATTTCATATCTTGGTGAGGCCTTCTCTCTCCCCTGGCCCTGCCCTCCTCAACCTGTGAAGGAGGAGGGGAAGAAGAAGAAGAAGAAGAAGAAGAAGAAGAAGAAGCAAAGTAAGTCCCAGGACAAAGCCCCTTCAGTCCCAATTCCCCTCTCGTGACCTGAGTCTGACTTCTTGTTTATGGATGTTGTCTCATCCTAGTTAGTGACGGGATGACCAGCTTTGAATCATTCGCCTTCTGTTTGGATGCCTGTTCTGTGCTTATTCAGTGGAATTGTAACTGATACCGCTATCACCTTCCATAGTTGCAATCCTTTATTTCCTTTTGCTCTGCAGCTTGTGTCATTCTACAGGAATCTAATTTTACTGATGATCGCTCACCATCCCTTCGTGGGTTCCATGCTTTCTGTTGAAACCAGGTAGGCCCTTCAGAGGCTTCCAGTGACATTTGCGTGTTGGTCCATATGGACATGGTTAGTACATTTACTCTCCTACGTACCACATCATAAGTCTTTGCTGCGTGGCTTGGAGTCTGCATCATCTTTAGCTCTCTCCTGACAGGCCACCTAGACCTGCTGCCCTAACTGCTCTCCTTCAGCAACCCCTCTCCCCCATGCCCCCTCCTTTCTTTCTCCTTGGGGAATAGCCCATCACCTCTTGTGGGGCAGCACTTTTTCATCTAGTTGGGATTTCCTTGTAGACCAGTTTCTTGTGAACTATGATGTATGCCTTCTTAATCATGGTTGCCATACCAATTTTAGTGCTTTTTATGGCATTTTCTCTGCTATTGATCTTCTGCTCTAGTTCCCTTCCCATTTCCCTTCATTAAACTGGTTGCAGCCCAATGACCTTTGCAACAGTGATTTCTTCCTGTTGATTCTCTCTTTCCATTCCCACGTGCCGATGGCCAGGTTACCCCACAGGGCTTTCCATCACACTGATGACATCTATATGCCTCCCAGATTGTGTTTACCCCTTGTTTGTCAGATTGTACTGATGAAGATTTCGATGACGAGTCCAGTAAGATTATTTGCATTGCCGGGTTTCCCGTCCGCTGCTCGACAAGCCCCTTTTGCCACCAGTCAGTTGTCTGGTGGAGCATGGCCATTGCCGTCACCATCCATGATTGCCGGCGAGCCTTACAATACCTTAGTGGCACCTGCCCTCCACTCGACTTAGTACCTTTAAACACTTTCATGCCAAGGCCTGTTACTTAATCAAAAAGAGCAGGCAGGATGTTGGAAACCCTTTCTCTTCTCCCTAGGTTATTTTGTCCCTTCATTACGGGTGTGGAGTGTAGCCCACACTCGTAATGAAGGGACCAAAGAACATAGGGAGGAGCTACACTCCACACCCTCCCAGGTTGCCAACGGTAGTCTTTCATCCCGGGCCTAGCGCTACTGAATGGCCTTAGTACAGATCTGACATCTGGCGACACATTGATGTTGGCCTTCAATCCAGACACCTTACTCCACCAGAAACAGTGGGCCAAAGCTTCCCACTTACATATTACCTCTTGTCAGGAGGAATCCTACAATGAACCCTTCACTGAATGGGAGCTACTTCAGGTCCTCGGCTCTTCCCACGATACAGATCCTGGCCCTGATTCCATCCATAACCAGTTGCTTCAACACCTCACTCCTCCACAATGACAATATCTCCTCCAGGCGTTAAACTGTATACTCATATAACTCCTAGGTGTTTTCCCTTCTCAGTGGTGGGACAATATTGAGTTTCTCTCCTTATGCCCAGTAAGGATTTGTTGGCCCTCAGTGATCACCTGTGGATCAGTCTCACCAATGTCCTCTGCAAGTTGTTTGAATGGATGGTGGCTCTTCGGCTTTGTTGGTTCCTTGAATCTCATGACGTTTTTCTCCTTATCAGTGCAGCTTTTGAGAGAAACAGTCTCGGATTGATCACCTGCTTTGGTTGTAAACCGAAGTTCCGCGGTCCATTTCACAGACCGCCATCTTGTCACAGTTTTCTTCAACCTTGGTAAGGCCTACGACATTGGTTGGCACCTTCACACCTGCTTTCACTTCATGAGTGGGATCTTCAGGATCCTATCGTAATTTTTTTTGTTTGCCAGTTCCATTTCTTGGAGTTTCTTTTTGACAAAAAGCTTACTTGGTTGCCCCATATCCACCTTTTGAAGATTGGCAGTTTCCATAACATGGTATCCGTTTCCTTGCCTGCACATCTTGGGATGCAGGTCATTTGGCTGTTCTCCATCTATATCTGGCCTAAGTTCTGTCCTGTCGGGACTATGGTTGTCCAGTTTATGACTCAGTTGCTCGTTCCATGCTGCTCCTCTCAGACCTGGTCCACCATTGTGTGTCCATTTGCCTACCAGTGCCTTTCGTACTAGCCCTGTTGATATTCTTCTGGTTGATGCTGAGACATCCCTCCCTCCATTTCAGTTCAGTGGTCCAACTCCTGGTTTCCTATACCATTGCTGTATACTCTGTCCCTGCTCACCTTCCTTTTTATTTATTTTGGTGGCTCTGGGACATTGCCTGCCTACTGCCCGCCCTCAGGTGGGTTTGTGAGTTGGGCTTCTCTTTGCCTCGATTTCCATCTACGTTCTTTACTCTGTTCCTCATGTTCTCTCCCGAACAACCCCCCACCCTCCCCCGTTCTCCCCATTAGTTCCTCAGATCTGGAATCGGATGTTTCTCTCCCGGAATCTGAAAGCCTCTGTTGCTCAGACTATGGTTTTCCATAGTTTGTTCCACCTGTTTATACAAGAGTGTACTACTGTTTTTTACACTGATGGGTCTAAATCTGCTAATCACTTGGGATGTGCCTTCACATCTTCTGTTGGCATAGAACACCATCTCTTGCCTGCCACATATGTGATGTTTATTGCGGAACTGATGGCCATTTACTAGGCTCTTTGCTGTATTTAATGGGCCTCCTTCACCTAAGTTCTGTTATGTGTGGACTCAATAAGTGGCCTTCAGGCTATTGCCTAGGTTTTTTTCCTACCATCCCTTGGTTCTGCCTTTCCCTACCTTCACACTGTTCTTCACCATGCTGCTTGTTTGGTTATTCCAGGGTAATGGGCTTGAACCCTCCAGGGTGGATTCCTTGGCCGACTTTTGTGGGAGGGGGTGAGTGGGGATGGGGGAGAGTCAACCCCTGGCCTAATAACTTCATACCATTAAGGGGACTCCTGCCACATGGTGTTCTTCCTTCTACCTCTCCCAGTGGGAATCCACCAACCTGTTGTGTCTGTGTATGGACCATACCAGGTTAATAAATAGTTTTTTTTACTCTGTAATCAGTCGTTGCGGGACCCCTGTTGTCATGATCCATATTTTGCAGCACTGCTCCTGCCTTTTAAAAATTCACTCAAAATACGCACTCCCGTGGCCCTTGTCACGGGTGTTAGTGAGTGGCACTTGCATGGTTACGCCTGTCCTCTTGTTTTCTTCACCAAAATGGTTTGGTTTAGATACCGGAATTTCCTTCTGGAATTGGAACCCCTCAGTTGGCATTGGCATTGGCATTGATTTGATTTGATATGATTTGAGAGGCCATCAGCCTTACCTCTATGCTGACTAGGTTCCCCCCAATTTCTCCCCACTTTTTGTCTGGTGGTCTGTGCCCTTTTGTTTGCCCCTTTACCTATGTCTTCTTTCCCTGGTGTGGTCCCTGCTGTGTCATGACCATAGAATGGTGTGCGGATCAGGATGGGTCGCCAGTGGTGCCTTTGGAGTGCCCCCTGCTCTTGCCCCTTCCCACCTCCCTCCTCCTGTTCCTTACTCTTCATACCACTCTGATATCCCTTATGCCCCCCCTTTTTTTTTTCCCATGGTGTTGTTCCTACATTAGTATCTGCCACCTTGGATAGTGGGACTGATGATCTCGCTGTTTGGTCATCCCCCACCCCCACCTTCCAATCGACTAACCAACAATATCAGGACAGCAATAATAACCATCATCAGTCATCTACTATTGGATTAAGGCCTCCATCAGACTTTTCCAAGCATTACAATCCTCAGCTACATCCTTCAAAGTTGCTCCTATATGTCTGTTAATATTGAAATGATAATTAAGTCGACACTCTAGCTGCAAACAGGCATTGATATACATCATTGGAGACATGTTGAAAATGTGTGCCCCGACCTGGACTCAGACCCGGGATCTCCTGCGTACACGGCAGACACTTTGTCCAGCTGAGCCACCGAGGGCACAGAGGATAGTGCGCCTGCAGAGACTTATCCCTCGCATGCTCCCCGTGAGATCCACATTCCCAACATGTCCAAACCACTACATTCATAATGTGCCTAATAGATGTTTGCCCATCAAACTCATTACCCGTAGCAGATTAATCTACCAAGTCCCATATGAGTTGGGGCATAGTGTGTGCGTTCGCACAAGAAGGTCAGTGGCAAGGTAGCCATATTTTAACTATATATGAAGGTAGTATCTGTGCCCTCAGTGGCTCAGCTGGATAGAGCATCTGCCATGTAAGCAGGAGGTCTCGGGTTGGAGTCACGGTCGGGCCGCACATTTTCAACACGTCACCAATGATGTATATCAACTTCTGTTTGCAGCTAGGGTGTAGATTTCATTCTAGAGAAGCTGCACGGTCATCAATGGTATCTGTTCTTTCTGGAACAGATACTACCTTCATATATCTGTTAATGTTATCTACCCACCTCTCTTTAAGTCATCCATTTGCCTAGCTACATGTCCTACGCACATACACGCCATTTTCTTTATGGCCATTTATTTAGTGTTTTATTTATTTGAAGTCCATATATTCTTGCCATAAGTCAAAACTTAACACTGCATGTAAACTCACTATTTGAAACACATTAAAATTTTTGCTCTTGTGTTTTATTTCAGTTGCTGTTCATCCATTCATCTTCAACAACCCTAAATACAAAATTTAATTGGTTCTGTGACTTCTTTGTTATTTGTTTATTTTAATTTCATAGTATCGATTACACACTGATGGGATCTTGTTGTAATTACTAGGCATTCTGTCAAACTTCCTCTGTTTAGTTCTTCCGTTACTTGTTGAAGTTTCTCACCAGCGGGCAACAATCTGGTATCAGCAACATTAAGAAGCTTTATGAATGTTCCATTGTCATGTATTCCTTCATATTTTGCCACTTTCTTTGAGAGTGCTGATTAGTTTAAATCACAGAGCCTGCCTAGAGTTCGTTCAAAATTACATATAATAGTTAAGAATATGGGCACCATTGCTGCAGCTTCCATTAGACCTAATGAGTTTAATGGAAAATCATACTAAAAATTGAAAGAGGTTTCATATTTCATTGCTCATTGCTTTACAAAGGGTTCAGCTGTTAGTCCTAATCAATGTGTAATGCTAACAAAGAGACATCCCCATGGCTTAGATTGACTTTCTGAAACCACATATATAGTTGCATATGCTAGGGTCCCAGTTATAACATTCTGCAGTCATTTCCCTGGTAGACCCTTGTTTGAGAGTAACAGAAAAAAATGAAAAATAAAATTTCTTGGACTTCACTAGACCTTTAAAAATACTATTAATTTCAAAACGGTACTGTTGACTAGTGATTGAATTATTTGACTGGTAGGTGGAGAGCTGTGGGTTCTGCATTTTCTTTTTATTTCTTTATTTATTTATTTACATCTTTATCATAACACCTGCAATCACTTTTTTATTCATATGAGCAGTGTAAATATATTTTTAATTCCAATCCTTTGCTGCTTTATTTTAATTATCTTATTAACTTTTTAACTAACTTTCATTTTTTATTCTTTTCTCACATGGAATCTTTGTCCTGTGATTTTAAATACTTTTATCTCCCCCACCCCACCCCCCCACCCCCACCCACAATCGTATTGACCAACTAGGATCATGTTAACAACTTCAGTTCCTCTTCTTCCTTTGTTGTTGTTTCCTATTTTTCCAGTATTCCCTCATTTTCTCCCCATGAAGTCTCTTCCTTTCTTCTGTCCATGTTGTTCCCGATTTTTTTATTTCTTCTGCTTTGAAAGCCTTCCAAATTTAGCATTTTGTTTTTAAAACGCTTTCTTTCTGCTATTTCTGATTCTTTGATGTTGTTTCTTTCAAGATCTTTTCTTACTTCTGTAATCCATGCTATTGTCGATTTCTTCTTCCAGAAATACAGGAGTATTTGTTTTGTTAGTCTGTTTCCATCCATTCGGTAGAGATGTCCAAAAAAGGTTAATCTTCGTTTGGCCATTACTTCAGATATTTTCTCTATATTTTTGTAGATCTCCTCATTACTTCTTATTTTCCAACCAACTGCAGTTTTCATTGCACCCATTATTTTTCTAATAATCCTTCTTTCCATTACCTCTAGTTTGTCCATCTTATAGTTCATCGTTAGGCATTCAGATCCAAATAAACATTCTGGTCATATCACTGTGGTGTAATGTTTTAGTTTTGTTTTTCTAGATATACATTTCTTGTTGTAAATATTTTTGGTCAAACTATATGCTCTTTCCATTTTGTTAATTCTTACATCTATTGCAGATTTTTCTAGTCCATTCTGTTGTATAGTTTCTTCAGGATATTTAAATTTATTTACTCACTCTATTTTACCTATTTGTGTTTCTATGTATTTTGGTGCATTTTCTATATTTGTCATGAATTTTGAGACCAGTTCAGTTTGCTAATTTTTCCAGAATGTTTGAGTAACTTCTGTCAGGTTTTCTGAAAGTATTGCGAAATCATCTGCAAAAGCCAAGCAGTTTACCTTAATTTCATTTGTTTTCCTTCCCAGAGTTATTGGTTCAATTTTGTGATTTTTTTAGCTCCGAATTCCAGATCCTTACAATTTTTTGTAGAAGACAGTTAAACAGTAAAGGTGATAAACCATCACCTTGTCTAACACCAGTTTTTATTTCAAAAGGCTGAGATACTTCTCCCATAAATTTGACTTTAGATACTGTACCTGTTAGTGTTTCACGAATTATGTTTGCTAGTTTTGATTTACCTACCTATTATAATATTTAAAAATTTGAAAATATTGATATATCGGTGAAAAAACAAATGACAGAATAATTTATTTAAATTGGTTGCGTAGTGGTGTCAAATTTATTTTGCACTGCAAAATATACATTTTTTGGGTAGTAATTGTTATACAAATATTTAAAACATAAATTATTCTTGCACCATGGACAAAATAAGGTTGGTGAAGATTTAAATGAAAGTAATAGAATAACAACTGCAATAATATAAACAAAAAATAAAACGACAGAAAAGAAGGAATTAAATTTGAGAAAACACCTAAAAGTAGTTAAAATCATATGGTCAAAGATTGAAAATGAGAAAGAATAAAAGGAAGAGAAATTGTAAGCAAGTAAAGTTAACAGAGCAGCAAAAGATTAGAAATGAAAAAATTATAATTAAACGTGTTAATTGAATAAAAGTAAATATTGTGGTCATTTTCATAAAAATGTAAAAAAAAAAAATGCACCCAATAGAATCCAAACTCATGACTCTCTGCATACAGGCCAAATAACTTAACCACTGAGGTACATCATCATTTTGAAATTAATACTGTTTTTGAAGATATATTGAAATTCAAGATACTCTTAAATTCTTTTTTGTCAATTGCTCACAATCGAGAAATGGCTGCAGAGCGTGATACCTGGGACCCTAACCTACATCACCATATAGTTGGTTTCAAAAAGTTTATCACACCCCGAAGGGTCCGCAGCTCGTGGTCTAGTGGTTAGTGTTGCTGCCTCTGGATCTCGTGATCCTAGGTTCAGTTCCTGGCCTGGTTGGGGATTTTCTCTGCCGGGGACTGGGTGTTTTCATTATCATCATCATCATTCGTGACAGTGGCTAGATTGGACTGTGTAAAAAAATTGAACTGTTTAAAAATTGGCACATTGTACAGGTGCTGATGACTGCGCATTTGAGCGCCCCGCAAACCAAACATCAAAAATACCTCTAAGGAACTCTCATTGTAAGCAAAAATGTAGTATATAATATATGTTCAAATTATGTTTGTTCATATTATATAATGTTCATTTTATTTCAGGGACCGATTAATAGCCAATGATTTCATACAAGTGAGAAAAGTTGCTGAACATGTATATGAAAAGGTGTTGGGTGCTGGTTCTGAATCTGGCTCAGTAGCTGGTCCTAGTTCTCCCAGTGGAACAGATCCAGAAAGACAGGAAACAGGATCTATAGCTGAAGAAAGGGTTGAACTTCTGTGTAATGATCAGGTAATTAGTATTCATCACAGTGTTTTCAAATGACGGTATGAAGAAAAAGATTGATTGCTACTTACTGTAGAGAGATGATGTTGAGTCACGGACAGGCACAACAGAAATACTGCTATACATGTGAGCTTTTGGCCAAAAGGCCTTCTTCTCACATAGAAAGTACATGCAGATTCATGCAAGCACAACTCTCACACACAGCCACTATCACTGATCACTGAGGCCTCACTGTGTGTTTTCTATGTTAGGTGGCCTTTTTGCTGAAAGGTTACATCTATAGCGGTATTTTCAGTGTGCCTGTCTGCGACTCAACATCTCCTCTACATGGTGAGTAGCAATGTATCCATTTCTCAATATTGTTATTATTCCATCCTCGATTATCCAGTATTTTAAAATGAATACTGTTTATTATTACCATGTTATTTTAAATTATTCTAAGAAGAAAGATCATCAACATGGTATTACAATCAAATGAAAATTAAAAAAAAAAGAATCCTGTTTATCAAGAGGGTAGCAGATGCAGACACAATAAGGAACTATGTGAAAGTAGTTTTCAGAAGTAGATATTTCTCGATGGATGAAGATGATTGGAAGAAATTACATTGTTCAAAAATATGCATAGCAAAGTCGCTAAGAAATAATGTTGAGGAAGACTCAGGATGACAAGAACAGAGAAAGACAATCGTTTTGTTCATGCCTATCAATGCTACTGTGTGATTAAATAAAAGCTTTGCCTTTGTTCCCTTGTGTGTTTTTTGAAAGCTTCACACAATAGACAGGGGTGGGATACGAGCATATTGTGGGTTCTTAGTAACCTAATTATTTTAAACCTCTCACAATGTTGTGACTACACACACACACACACACACACACACAGTGTTTTGTTTCACATGAATGTGATGATATTAGTACTCATCTCTCATGATAGAAATGAGGGACTCAGTTTGTTGTTCACTTACGACTGCAATGAGAAAACAGAAAGCTTCAAAATCTTTTAAAGAATTTAAATAAATATTCGATGCTGCAAATTTACTGTAATAATTATTGATTAGTAATGAAAAGGAACTTGTGAATGTCACAGTGGCACGATATTCCTGTTAGAAATACATACTGTATGTGATAATCAAAGGCCATAATTGGATGAGACAAGATGAGAAGGAAAAATTTATTGTGCTAAGGAAGTTTATCTAGTATTTCAGAAATGACTGCACCTTTGTACTATGCTCAAGGTACAAATTTTGATCATACTGTTGTTTTTACATGTATCCATTTTTGTTTATTTCCTTCCGCCACCCTCCGTTTTTAGCCCTCGTTTTTTTCCTCCAAGAATCATATTCTGCTTCCCCCCCCCCCCCCCCCCCCCCCCCCCCACACACACACACACACACACACACACACACACACACACATTTTCTTAATACAAAGCAAACAACAATTTTACATCTGCATCTACATACATACTGTATGTTGTGTGGTGGAGGGTATCTTGTACCACCACTGGGCTTTTTTTTTTTCCTGTTCCACTTTCAGATTGAGTGAAGGAAAAATGCCTGTCTATATGTCTTCGTACAAGCCCTAATTATCTTCGTGATCCTTACACAAAATGTATGGTGGTGGCTGTAGAATCATTCTGCAGTCAGCTTCAAATCCCAGTTCTCTAAATTTCCTCACTAGTGTTCCACATAAAAGAACATCGTCCAGGCCACCCGAACTCACGAAGCATCTCCATAATACTTCTGTGTTAATCGAACCTACCAGTAACAAATATAGCAGCAGATCTCCTAATTGCTTTAATGTCTTCCTTTAATTTGATCTGGTGGGGAGCCCACACATTCAAGCATTACTGCTCTGTACGTGGTCTCCTTTACAGATGAATTATACTTCCATAAAATTCTCCCAATAAACTGAAGTTGACCATTCGCCTTCCCGCTGCCATCGTTATGTGCTCATTTTTAATCAGGTGGCTACATTTTTAGGTTACTGGATTTTTGTATTCCATTAATTGCTTCAGAAGGACTGTCTAGGCCTTGTGGATGAAATGTGGTCATTCCGTGTTAGATGAGCCAAGTTTCCTATCTCAACCATCTTCACTTTTATTGAAATTTGTACAGAATATATTTAACGGACTTGCACGAACTTGTACCATGTGGAACATGGTGTAGTTAATAAACCCTTTTTCACAGAGTCACATTCTTCAACTCTAGAAATGTTCAAAAAAATTCTCAACATTGGCAGGTCATTGTATACTACAACTTGCCATCATGCCACAATGTTTTGTGTAGAACAGTGAAATAGTAACAATGTGCAATGATGATGCATTCTGTTGTTCCAGTCTCTCTTCAAAGTTGCTGAAAAATTTTGTCATGTCAATTTTTTTTCGGTATCATAACAAGGAATCAGAAGTGAGCCAAAGGCACTGGAAAGATGGTCATTCTTCATTGTATTGTCAGTTTGCTTACTGAATTATGAATGTTCCTAAAAATGTATTCATTATATTATCTGCCTCAAAAATTACCCAAAAAATAGTAAATGTACCAAATCGTGTCTGTAACTGACATCACATATTGTATAATTGATATCACTGAGTTATAAGCATTGCCACTAACTAAAAAGTGCATATTTAAGTCTATCAGTAACATCTATTTTCATTTTGGTGTTCTTTGAGGTGCAAGTATTTCGCTTAAAGTTTGTATTTTTATCAATAAATTGTAATGCAGTTTTTTAGTTTAGTGGCCAGTAACATTTATATTCCCATTTCCTTGAAACATGTTTGAAGCATTGTGACCCTATGGGTTCATTATTGTGTTGAGCTATACTAAACAGTGGACAGAAAAAGAGAAGAGAAGAATCACTTATTCACCTTAAGCTGGCTCAGTATCTGGAAAGATCGATCGACTCTTATGGAAACATGGCATCCACTGTATTTCGCTCCCATCAACAAAGATAAAAAAGTTCCTTTGTAATATTTGAGGTGAAGTAGGGCCCCAAAAGCCAGTTGTGAACTGCATTCCAAGCAAATTTGGCATGTCTTACTTTGTGAAATCGTATTGTAACAGTCAAGGGATGTCAGTGACACACTTGACTGAAACTAAGCAAATCAGCTGTAACCGAACACTGCTTTGAAAATAGTTAAGAAATGAAATATGATGAGAGCAACACCATGCTGCAAACTCAGGCTTTAAAGCTGCCAGGAAACCTAATAAATCAGTTCGGAGGTTTAAACTGAAACAAGACTTGGGTCCAGCACTCGATTTTTTTAAGATATCATATCCACTAGAGCTGGTAAATGTGAAAAATATACAAAGAAACAAATGATCTGGCCAGTACTTCGCTCAATACATCTGACAGTCACACAAACCTGATGAAAATACACTACTGGCCATTAAAATTGCTACACCACGAAGACGACGTGCTACAGACACGAAATTTAACCGACAGGAAGAAGGTGCTGTGATATGCAAATGATTAGCTTTTCAGAGCATTCACACGAGGTTGGCGCAGGTGGCGACACCTACAACATGCTGACATGAGGAAAGTTTCCAACCGATTTCTCATGCACAAACAGCAGTTGACCGCCATTGCCTGGTGAAACGTTGTTGTGATGCCTCGTGTAAGGAGGAGAAATGCGTACCATCACGTTTCAGACTTTGTATTGTATTGCGAATACATAGAAAGAAGGATCCTTTATTGTATGATTATATGATAGCAGAACAAACACTAGTAGCAGTTACTTCTGTAAAATATCTGGGAGTATGCGTGCGGAACGATTTGAAGTCAAATGATCATATAAAATTAATTGTTGGTAAGGTGGGTACCAGGTTGAGATTTTGAGATTCATTGGGAGAGTCCTTAGAAAATATAGTCCATCAACAAAGGAGGTGGCTTACAAAACACTCATTCGACTTGTACTTGAGTATTGCTCATCAGTGTGGGATCCATACCAGATCGGGTTGACGGAGGCGCGTTTCGTCACAGGGTTATTTGGTAACCGTGATAGCTTTACGGAGATGTTTAGCAAACTCAAGTGGCAGACTCTGCAAGAGAGGCGCTCTGCATCGCGGAGTAGCTTGCTCGCCAGGTTTTGAGAGGGTGCGTTTCTGGATGAGGTGTCGAATATATTGCTTCCCCCTACTTATACCTCCTGAGGAGATCACGAATGTAAAATTAGAGAGATTCGAGCGTGCACGGAGGCTTTCAGACAGTCGTTCTTCCCGCGAACCATATGCGACTGGAACAGAAAAGGGAGGTAATGACAGTGGCACGTAAAGTGCCCTCCGCCACACACCGTTGGGTGGCTTGCAGAGTATAAATGTAGATGTAGATAAAGGCCAGATTGTAGCCTATTGCGATTTCGATTTATCGTATCGCGACATTGCTGCTCGCGTTTGTCGAGATCCAATGACTGTTAGCAGAATATGGAATCGGTGGATTCAGGAGGGTAATATGGAACACCATGCTGGATCCCAACGGCCTCGTATCACTAGCAGTCGAGATGACCGGCATCTTATTCGCAGCCATGGGGCTACGTCTCGATCCCTGAGTCAGCAGATGGGGACATTTGCAAGACAACAACCATTTGCACGAACAGTTTGACATCGTTTGCAGCAGCATGGACTATCAGCTCGGAGACCGTGGCTGCGGTTACCCTTATCGCTGCATCACAGACAGGAGTGCCTGCAAAGGTGTACTCAACAACGGACCGGGGTGCACGAATGGCAAAACGTCATTTTTTCAGATGAATCCAGGTTCTGCTTACAGCATCATGATGGTCGCTTCTGTCTTTGGTGACATCTCAGTGAACGCACATTGGAAGCGTGTATTCATCATCGCCATACTGGCATATCAGCCGGCGTGATGGTATGGGGTGCCATTGGATACGCTTCTCGGTCACCTCTTGTTTGCATTGACGGCACTTTGAACAGTGGACGTTACATTTCAGATGTGTTGCGACCCGTGGTTCTACCCTTCATTGGATCCCTGCGAAACCCTACATTTCAGCAGGATAATGCACAATCGCATGTTGCAGGTCCTGTACGGGCCTTTCTGGATATAGAAAATGTTCGACTGCTACCCTGGCCAGCACATTCTCCAGATCTCTAACCAACTGAAAACGTCTGGTCAATGGTGGCCGAGCAACTGGCTTGTCACAATACGCCAGGCACTACTCTTGATGAACTGTGGTATCGTGTTGAAGCTGCATGGGCAGCTGTACCTGTACATGCCATCCAAGCTCTGTTTGACTCAATGCCCAGGCATATCAAGGCTGTTATTACGGCCAGAGGTAGTTCTGGGTACTGATTTCTCAGGATCTATGCACCCAAATTGCGTGAAAATGTAATCACATGTCAGTTCTAGTATAATATATTTGTCCAATGAATACCTGTTTATCATCTGCATTTCTTCTTGGTGTAGCAATTTTAATGGCCAGTAGTGTAAATAAAATCTAGCTTTTAGACAATTGTCCCTTCATCAGGGAGGAGAGAGGAAAAAATTGTTTAAGAAGTGAAAATGGATGCAATCACTCACAATCCAGGGTATGAGATGACAAGGGGAACGTAATCAAAGATGGAGTACACCCGTCAACTCCTATCCTTAATAAAAGTCCACAATCTTTCCTCTCCCACATCCACACCGGCTGTTCAGAGCATCCTCCTACAGGCCAATCGCAAACTAGAACAGCATGCCACCCTCCACCTCAAAAACCCATCCAATCTCCTGGTTTCCCACCTCCGGAAAGGCGACTCACTCACCCTTCACAACCTTTCCAGCAAACCTCAACCTCCTCTCATTGCACACAGACCCAGTCTCTCCCATCTACTCAATCTCCCACTTCCAGCTCCACTCCCCCCAAAACCTCAAAATTCCAATCAACACAATCTGGAACCACAACACCCTAATTCAGTACTTAACCTTTCCTCCAAACCTCTCTCCCAATCCGAAACCTCTGTCCTATCCAAAGGCCTCACCTTCAGCCCCACTCCCAGATTCAACCAAACAGCCCTTGTCAAAGATTTACTGTCCTACACCCGTACTCTCTGCTGGAAATATCACTTTGCCACAAAGAAAAATGATCCTAATCCTACTCCTAATGGTCCCACTCCGCAAGACACTATCCAAATTGAACCCTGCTTGGAACAGTTCCGTCCTCCGTCACAGCGGGACCCACCTCCTCTTCCTCAAAATCACCCTCTCCAAACTTTCCAGGAATTTCTGACTTCCAGCCTTGCCTCTCAGTGCTTCTTAAAAAACCTTAATCCTACTCCCAACATCACCACTGCTGAAGCCCAGGCTATTCGTGATCTGAAGGCTGACCGATCCATCGTCATTCTTCCAGCGGACAAGGGTTCCACAACCGTGGTACTTGATCGTCGGGAGTATGTGGCTGAGGGACTGCGTCAGCTTTCAGATAACACTACATACAAAGTTTGCCAAGGTAATCCCATTCCTGATGTCCAGGCGGAGCTTCAAGGAATCCTCAGAACCTTAGGCCCCCTACAAAACCATTCACCTGACTCCATCAACCTCCTGACCCCACCTACATCCCACACCACCTACCTTCTTCCTAAAATTCGCAAACCCAATCATCCCGGCCGTCCCATTGTAGCTGGCTACCAAGCCCCCACAGAACGTATCTCTGCCTACGTAGATCAACACCTTCAACCCATCACATGCACTCTCCCATCCTTCATCAAAGACACCAACCACTTTCTCGAACGCTTGGAATCCCTACCCAATCTGTTACCCCCGGAAACCATCCTTGTAACCATTGATGCCACTTCCTTATACACAAATAATCTGCACGTCCAGGGCCTCGCTGCGATGGAGCACTTCCTTTCACGCCGATCACCTGCCACCCTACCAAAAACCTCTTTCCTCATTACCTTAGCCAGCTTCATCCTGACCCACAACTTCTTCACTTTCGAAGGCCAGACATACCAACAATTAAAGGGAACAGCCATGGGCACCAGGATGGCCCCCTCGTACGCCAACCTATTCATGGGTCGCTTAGAGGAAGCCTTCTTGGTTACCCAGGCCTACCAACCCAAAGTTTGGTACAGATTTATTGATGACATCTTCATGATCTGAACTCACAGTGAAGAACTCCAGAATTTCCTCTCCAACCTCAACTCCTTTGGTTCCATCAGATTCACCTGGTCCTACTCCAAATCCCATGCCACTTTCCTTGACGTTGACCTCCACCTGCCCAATGGCCAGCTTCACACGTCCGTCCACATCAAACCCACCAACAAGCAACAGTACCTCCATTATGACAGTTGCCACCCATTCCACATCAAACGGTCCCTTCCCTACAGCCTAGGTCTTCATGGCACACGAATCTGCTCCAGTCCGGAATCCCTCAACCGTTACACCAACAACCTGAAAACAGCTTTCGCATCCCGCAACTACCCTCCCGACCTGGTACAGAAGCAAATAACCAGAGCCACTTCATCATCCACTCAAACCCAGAACCTCCCACAGAAGAACCCCAAAAAGTGCCCCACTTGTGACAGGATACTTTCCGGGACTGGATCAGACTCTGAATGTGGCTCTCCAGCAGGGATACGACTTCCTCAAATCCTCCCCTGACATGAGATCCATCCTTCATGAAATCCTCCCCACTCCACCAAGAGTGTCTTTCCGCCGTCCACCTAACCTTCGTAACCTGTTAGTTCATCCCTATGAAATCCCCAAACCACCTTCCCTACCCTCTGGCTCCTATCCTTGTAACCGCCCCCGATGCAAAACCTGTCCCATGCACCCTCCCACCACTACCTACTCCAGTCCTGTAACCCGGAAGGTGTACACGATCAAAGGCAGAGCCATGTGTGAAAGCACCCACGTGATTTACCAACTGACCTGCCTACACTGTGAAGCTTTCTATGTGGGAATGACCAGCAACAAACTGTCCATTCGCATGAACGGACACAGGCAGACAATGTTTGTTGGTAATGAGGATCACCCTGTGGCTAAACATGCCTTGGTGCACGGCCAGCACATCTTGGCACAGTGTTACACTGTCCGGGTTATCTGGATACTTCCCATTAACACCAACCTATCAGAACTCTGGAGATCGGAACTTGCCCTTCAGTATATCCTCTCTTCTCGTTATCCGCCAGGCCTCAATTTGTCGCCGCTCATACCTCACCAGTCATTCAACAACATCTTTGCCTCTTTACTTCTGCCCGACTGACATCTCTGCCCAAACTCTTTGTCTTCACAAATGTCTGCTTGTGTCTGTGTATTTGCGGATGGATATGTGTGTGTGTGTGTGCGCGAGCGAGTGTATACCTGTACTTTTTTCCCCCTAAGGTAAGTCTTTCCGCTCCTAGGATTGGAATGACTCCTTACCCTCTCCCTTAAAACCCATATCCTTTCGTCTTTCCCCCTCCTTCCCTCTTTCCTGATGAGGCAACAGTTTGTTGCGAAAGCTTGAATTTTGTGTGTATGTTTGTGTTTGTTTGTGTGTCTATCGACCTGCCAGCACTTTCGTTCGGTAAGTCACATCATCTGTGTTTTTAGATATATTTGTCCCACGTGGAATGTTTCCCTCTATTGTTGTTGTTGTTGTTGCTGCTGTTGTGGTCTTCAGTCCTGAGACTGGTTTGATGCAGCTCTCCATGCTACTCTATGCTGTGCAATCTTCTTCATCTCCCAGTACCTACTGCAGCTTACATCCTTCTGAATCTGCTTAGTGTATTCATCTCGTGGTCTACCTCTACGATTTTTACCCTCCACACTTCCCTCCAGTGCTAAATTTGTGATCCCTTGATGCCTCAAAACATGTCCTACCAACCGATCCCTTCTCTAGTCAAGTTGTGCCACAAAGTTCTCTTCTCCCCAATCCTATTCAATACCTCTTCATTAGTTACGTGATCTACCCACCTTATCTTCAGCATTCTTCTGTAGCACCACATTTCGAAAGCTTCTATTCTCTTCTTGTCCAGACTAGTTATCGTCCATGTTTCACTTCCATACATGGCTACACTCCATACAAATACTTTCAGAAACGACTTCCTGACACTTAAATCTACACTCGATGTTAACAAATTTCTCTTCTTCAGAAATGCTTTCCTTCCCATTGCCAGTCTACATTTTATATCCTCTCTACTTCGACCATCATCAGTTATTTTGCTCCCCAAATAGCAAAACTCCTTTACTACTTTAAGTGTCTCATTTCCTAATCTAATTCCCTCAGCATCGCCAGATTTTATTTGACTACATTCCATTATCCTTGTTTTGCTTTTGTTTATTTTCATCTTATATCCTCCTTTCAAGACACTGTCCATTCCGTTCAACTGCTCTTCCAAGTCCTTTGCTGTCTCTGACAGAATTACAATGTCATCGGCGAACCTCAAAGTTTTTACTTCTTCTCCATGAATTTTAATACTTACTCCAAATTTTTCTTTGGTTTCCTTTACTGCTTGTTCAATATACAGATTGAATAACATCGGGGAGAGGCTACAACCCTGTCTCATTCCTTTCCCAACCACTGCTTCCCTTTCATGCCCCTCGACTCTTATAACTGCCATCTGGTTTCTGTACAAATTGTAAATAGCCTTTCGCTCCCTGTATTTACCCCTGCCACCTTTAGAATTTGAAAGAGAGTATTCCAATTAACATTGTCAAAAGCTTTCTCTAAGTCTACAAATGCTAGAAACGTAGGTTTGCCTTTTCTTAATCTTTCTTCTAAGATAAGTCGTAAGGTTACTATTGCCTCACGTGTTCCAACATTTCTACGGAATCCAAACTGATCTTCCCCAAGGTCCGCTTCTACCAATTTTTCCATTCGTCTGTAAAGAATTCGCATTAGTATTTTGCAGCTGTGACTTATTAAACTGATAGTCGGTAATTTTCACATCTGTCAACACCTGCTTTCTTTGGGATTGGAATTATTATATTCTTCTTGAAGTCTGAGGGTATTTCGCCTGTCTCATACATCTTGCTCACCATATGGTAGAGTTTTGTCATGACTGGCTCTCCCAAGGCCATCAGTAGTTCTAATGGAATGTTGTCTACTCCCGGGGCCTTGTTTCGACTCAGGTCTTTCAGTGCTCTGTCAAACTCTTCACGCAGTATCTTATCTCCCATTTCGTCTTCGTCTACACCCTCTTCCATTTCCATAATATTGTCCTCAAGTACATCGCCCTTGTATAAACCCTCTATATACTCCTTCCACCTTTCTGCCTTCCCTTCTTTGCTTAGAACTGGGTTTCCATCTGAGCTCTTGATATTCATACAAGTGGTTCTCTTCTCTCCAAAGGTCTCTTTAATTTTCCTGTAGGCAGTATCTATCTTACCCCTAGTGAGACAAGCCTCTATATCCTTACATTTGTCCTCCACTCATCCCTGCTTAGCCATTTTGCACTTCCTGTCGATCTCATTTTTGAGACGTTTGTATTCCGTTTTGCCTGCTTCATTCACTGCATTTTTATATTTTCTCCTTTCATCAATTAAATTCAATATTTCTTCTGTTACCCATGGATTTCTATTAGCCCTCGCCTTTTTACCTACTTGATCGTCTGCTGCCTTCACTACTTCATCCCTCAGAGCTACCCATTCTTCTTCTACTGTATTTCTTTCCCCCATTCCTATCAATTGTTCCCTTATGCTCTCCCTGAAACTCTCTACAACCTCTGGTTCTTTCAGCTTATCCAGGTCCCATCTCCTTAAATTCCCACCTTTTTGCAGTTTCTTCAGTTTCAATCTGCAGTTCATAACCAATAGATTGTGGTCAGGATCCACATCTGCCCCTGGAAATGTCTTACAATTTAAAACCTGTTTCCTAAATCTCTGTCTTACCATTATATAATCTATCTGATACCTTTTAGTATCTCCAGGATTCTTCCAGGTATACAACCTTCTTTTAAGATTCTTGAACCAAGTGTTAGCTATGATTAAGTTATGCTCTGTGCAAAATTCTACAAGGCGGCTTCCTCTTCCATTTCTTCCCCCCAATCCATATTCACCTACTATGTTTCCTTCTCTCCCTTTTCCTACTGACGAATTCCAGTCACCCATGACTATTAAATTTTCATCTCCCTTCACCACCTGAATAATTTCTTTTATCTCGTCATACATTTCTTCAATTTCTTCGTCATCTGCAGAGCTAGTTGGCATATAAACTTGTACTACTGTAGTAGGCATGGGCTTTGTGTCTATCTTGGCCACAATAATGCGTTCACTATGCTGCTTGTAGTAGGTAACCCGCACTCCTATTTTTTTATTCATTATGAAACCTACTCCTGCATTACCCCTATTTGATTTTGTATTTATAACCCTGTATTCACCTGACCAAAAGTCTTGTTCCTCCTGCCACCGAACTTCACTAATTCCCACTATACCTAACTTTAACGTATCAATTTCCCTTTTTAAATTTTCTAACCTACCTGCCCGATTAAGGGATCTGACATTCCACGCTCCGATCTGTAGAACGCCAGTTTTCTTTCTCCTGATAATGACGTCCCCTTGAGTAGTCCCCGCCCGGAGATCCGAATGGGGGACTATTTTTCCTCCGGAATATTTTACCCAAGAGGACACCATCATCATTTAATCATACAGTAAAGCTGCATGTCCTCGGGAAAAATTACGGCTGTAGTTTCCCCTTGCTTTCAGCCGTTCGCAGTACCAGCACAGCAAGGCCGTTTTGGTTAATGTTACAAGGCCAGATCAGTCAATCATCCAGACTGTTGCTCCTGCAACTACTGAAAAGGCTGCTGCCCCTCTTCAGGAACCACATGTTTGTCTGGCCTCTCAACAGATACCCCTCCGTTGTGGTTGCACCTACGGTACGGCCATCTGTATCGCTGAGGCACGCAAGCCTCCCCACCGACGGCAAGGTCCATGGTTCATGGGGGGGTTCCTTATATATATATATAATGGAAGGAAACATTCCACGTGGGAAAAATTATATATAAAAACAAAGATGAGGTGACTTACCGAACAAAAGCGCTGGCAGGTCGATAGACACACAAACAAACACAAACACACACACAAAATTCAAGCTTTCGCAACAAACTGTTGCCTCATCAGGAAAGAGGTAAGGAGAGGGGAAGACGAAAGGAAGTGGGTTTTAAAGGAGAGGGTAAGGAGTCATTCCAATCCCGGGAGCGGAAAGACTTACCTTAGGGGGAAAAAAGGACAGGTATACACTCGCACACACGCACATATCCATCCACACATACAGACACAAGCAGACATATATATATATATATATATATATATATAGGGAAACATTCCATGTGGGAAAAATTACAAATAAAAATAAAGATGAGGTGACTTACCGAACGAAAGTGCTGGCAAGTCGATAGACACACAAACATACACACAAAATTCTAGCTTTCGCAACCAACGGTTGCCTCATCAGGAAAGAGGGAAGGAGAGGGAAAGATGAAAGGATGTGGGTTTTAAGGGAGAGGGTAAGGAGTCATTCCAATCCCGGGAGCGGAAAGACTTACCTTAGGGGGAAAAAAGGACAGGTATACACTCGCGCGCACACACACACATATCCATCCACACATCATGGATGGATATGTGTGTGTGTGCGAGTGTATACCCACATCCTTTCATCTTTCCCTCTCCTTCCCTCTTTCCTGATGAGGCAACCGTTGGTTGCGAAAGCTAGAATTTTGTGTGTATGTTTGTGTGTCTATCGACCTGCCAGCGCTTTCGTTCGGTAAGTCACCTCATCTTTATTTTTTTATATATATATATATATCAATATAATGGAAGGAAACATTCCACGTGGGAAAAATTATATATAAAAACAAAGATGAGGTGACTTACCGAACAAAAACGCTGGCAGGTCGATAGACACACAAACAAACACAAACATACACACAAAATTCAAGCTTTCGCAACAAATTGTTGCCTCATCAGGAAAGAGGGAAGGAGAGGGGAAGACGAAAGGAAGTGGGTTTTAAAGGAGAGGGTAAGGAGTCATTCCAATCCCGGGAGCGGAAAGACTTACCTTAGGGGGAAAAAAGGACAGGTATACACTCGCACACACGCACATATCCATCCACACATACAGACACAAGCAGACATCTGCTTGTGTCTGTATGTGTGGATGGATATGTGCGTGTGTGCGAGTGTATACCTGTCCTTTTTTCCCCCTAAGGTAAGTCTTTCCGCTCCCGGGATTGGAATGACTCCTTACCCTCTCCTTTAAAACCCACTTCCTTTCGTCTTCCCCTCTCCTTCCCTCTTTCCTGATGAGGCAACAATTTGTTGCGAAAGCTTGAATTTTGTGTGTATGTTTGTGTTTGTTTGTGTGTCTATCGACCTGCCAGCGTTTTTGTTCGGTAAGTCACCTCATCTTTGTTTTTTTATATATATATATATATATATATAATAGAGGGAAACATTCCACGTGGGAAAAATATATCTAAAATAAAGATGATGAAACTTACCAAACAAAAGCGCTGGCAGGTCGATAGACACACAAACATACACACAAAATTCTAGCTTTCGCAACCTATGGTTGCCTCGTCAGGAAAGAGGGAAGGAGAAGGAAAGACAAAAGGATATGGGTTTTAAGGGAGAGGGTAAGGAGTCATTCCAATCCCGGGAGTGGAAAGACTTACCTTAGGGGGAAAAAAGGACAGGTATACACTCGCACACACACACATATCCATCCACACATACACAGACACAAGCAGACATTTGTAAAGGCAAAGAGTTTGGGCAGAGATGTCAGTCGGGGCGGATGTACAGAGGCAGAGATGAAGTTGAAAGACAGGTGAGGTATGAGCGGCGGCAAATTGAAATTAGAAATTAGCGGAGATTGAGGCCTGGCGGATAGCGAGAAGAAAGGATATGCTGAAGGGCAAGTTCCCATCTCCGGAGTTCTGACAGGTTGGTGTTAGTGGGAAGTATCCAGATAACCCGGACGGTGTAACACTGTGCCAAGATGTGCTGGCCGTGCACCAAGGCATGTTTAGCCACAGGGTGATCCTCATTACCAACAAACACTGTCTGCCTGTGTTTGTTTGGTAAGTTTCATCATCTTTCTTTTTATATATATATATATATATATATATATATATATATATATATATATATATATATATATATATATATATAAGATAGGGAAATATTCCATGTGGGAAAAATATATTTAAAAACAAGTAATAATAACTCTACTAGTTATGACATGACAAACAGCCTGTAACATATATCTGGAATGGCAGGCCTCTGCAACATAGATATTCTGAAGAGATACAAATACCTTCAAAATTTAGTGAAATAGCAACCTCTCATGCCATTGTCAAAAGTTTGCTGTTGTACTGAAGGCAGTTTGACAGCCATGTTCCAATATAGACTCAAAGTGGCAGTTTTCACACTATACAGGGTGTCCTGTTTATCTTGACCACCTCAGGTAACATTTTGCAAGAAGTAAAATAAAAAATGTATCAAGCAAATGCTGTTTAACGGTGAACATTTGCCAACATGATTGCTTTTCATATAACATTGCTTATTACGAAGATATGAATAGCAGTGCATCTTTTTAAATAGCACCCTGTATTTTTAATTCGGTAGTCCACTTCATCTCTTCAAGACATGCTCTAAAACATATCACAGTGCACAATTCATGTAAAGATGATTTTATTAAAAACATAACACGAAACTGAGTTTGACTCTTGTACTAGTACACAGTACATGTATTGTGGGTAACATAACTCATCTGCTTGCTTCAGTTGACAGAAACAGTTGAAGGTTTGTGTGAGTGCGGAGTACGCCAATGAAGAGAAGATTGAAATGTAAGGTAACAGAACAGTAACGGCAATAATGATGTATTATTTAGGATACAGGTATTTGTTGTACAGTATTACAGTACTTATGAATGATATCTTGTGTACAGTAAAGACAGTCCTTAATTAAAAACTGCATCACCATTACTTTTCTTTTATTATGATTGAAGGTAGTCATATTGCAACTTACGCAGAAGAACTGTACAGATAGTGTTATTCTGACAATAATCCACTTTCCCATCTTATTGTAATTACTGTTCTGTTAAGTTATATTCTCCATAGATAAGCTGCAAAGTTATTTGTTTTAATAGCTTTGAAGTAAAGTTTTCTTAAATAATGAAAATAAGTGAGATGTGTGATGTTGGTAAATAAAATACAATCGATACTTATATGTTAATTTTCAACATAAAACTCAGAAACAGTGAAATACAACAAAAATAAAGAACATGCTTGAAAAATAAGCCATCAAAAATAACTCTGGAATTGGCAAAAAATACAGCTGAAACTGTCAAACTTGCCCCTCCCCTACCTTTTTTCCTCTTGCTTGGAAAAATTTAATCATAAATAAAAGTTCACATATTTACCTTCACAGTAGCCCAAAGTATAAATTAAAATTACTTTATGTAAAGTTAATTATGCAAATTTAACATTGATTGTAGCTTTGTGCTTTAAACTGTGCAGTAACAATGAGGAAGTCTATTGAAAATGAATTGTATCAGTTTATCGTAAGAGTTACTCAAGCTACCTAGCAAGCAATTGCAAGTTATGAATTTTTATCTTTTAAGTAATTGTTAAAAAGTAGAATGTTTATTTCATTTGTGCTCATTATGTAATCAATTACATTATTGTTTGCAGGTCCTAGATTCAAATATGGATCTTCGAACAGTGAGACATTTCATCTGGAAATCATCCACTGACCTTATGCTGCATTATAGACCACTGAAATAGTACCAGGGTTGCCCCGCTGTGTTGTGGTTAATGCGCAAGCGGAATAGTTAGATGAACATAAGCTGACAGATTATGAATGTGGAACTGGCCAGTACATAAGGAATACTGTTATTGTTAGAAAGCAGTTATTCATATTACTTATTGACTGGTTACATTCTGCAATGAGCAAACTTTCCACAATTACAGCGCTCAAAATTGCAATTAGTTACATGTGAATTACTGTAAGGGAAGTTCTAAGTGGATTTATACACCCGTCAGCCAGTTGTTTCTGCCAACAAGTGCTACGTATATGATGACAGTGTTTAAAAGTGGAATCTGATTTTTAACTTTTCCATGGATTACATTCCACTGAATTTAACTGATCTGTATATTTCTCATCACTGTAAATATTGTATAATATGTCAGAAACATTTATTACTGAAATATATCGTATAAATATTAATTTGTAACCATAGGGTCTTACTTTTATCATTATTTGTATCTCGTTATTGTATTGATGTATTAGTAATTTTGTCAGTGTTATGCTTCATATTCTTCACTTATTTTCCTTTTATATTTCATGAACATGTATTATAATTATGAATGATATCTCTAAAATGGAAAGATTGTGTGTGTGTGTGTGTGTGTGTGTGTGTGTGTGTGTGTGTGTGTGTGTGTGTGTGTGAAAGAGAGAGTGAGTCTGGATTAATTGGCCTGTATATACGAAATATTGCCTTTTGTATATTATTTCTCCACCTGTCCTACTGTTTGTGATGTTGAATCTGTTATCAGGTTATCCTTCAATGTCATGTACATACCTCATTGTGACATAACTTTGTACAAATTTAAATGTCACTTATTCCCAATATGGTAAGTGCTGGGAGCTGAAGTTGGAAAGAAATTTCAAATGTGTATTCACTGGCATTGAGTTGCTAAAGTAATCAAAGACTTTAATGGTAACGTGATATGCAATTCCCTTTGCAAGCAAGGGTTTCAGTCTCAGAACATGTAGAAGACAATTATTTCATTTACAAGAATTATTGTAGAAAAGGTTGTGACACCTTGTTCATGTGATAAACAGTGACTGTTTAAAATTGTATTTTTTTCTTTACTTGTCTTAACCAGATTGTGTTTTGCAGATGTTTAAAATGCTGGTACCAAATTACAAAAACAGAAAATGTATTAAATTTTTTGTGTGTTGGTCATGTTTTCTCAAGCATTGATTTATTGGTTTACTTTAATCTGTTGCATGTTTTATGCTGTCAGATAAAGTAATGATTTAAATTCCACAGTTGCAGTACTTTATTGTTTTACATACTTTTGTGATACTTAAAAGTAATTAAGTACTACTCATTGAGTCATGTCAGAACATAATGCTATGTTCAAAAGCCAAGGAATAGTAAAAGTTAAACATGCAGCTTATATGCTGATTTACGGTAATAAAATATTAAAAAATTGTGATTCTTTTTGTCCATTTCTTGTCCCATTTATTGTGACATAAATTACTCTGAATGAGAAAATGGACAGGCTCTTGCATTTTTCCAGTGATGTGATAGTGTACAAATGATTGAATTGTTTTGTTGATCTGATTTTTGTTTCTTTATGTACCTGTGCACCACCACCCCACTTCCCTCTTTCCCCAGTGGTATGAAACTGAAAAAGCTACATCAATGTGCCCACTGGTACACACAGTTTATGGATGCACAATGCACTCAGGAATTTTGGTAAACAGAAAATATCGTCAGACTTCAAAAACTTGGGTAAGTGATCGCAGAGCAAGACCATTGAAATAATAATAATAATTTCCTACTCTCTACAATTTATAACTTGAAATTGCAAGATGGAAAGTTTGCAAATTGGTAACTCTGATGAGGAATCCACCATTACATCCTGTAACGTATTGGGACTTAGGATTCTGGGCAGTCCCAACATCTGTGGCGGTGATGAGATGGATTATACTGAGACGCCTTCTAAGTTTAATTTAAAGAAGAGGCACTACTCTGGAGCTTAAATGTCAATCGTCTGCTGAAAATTGGGAAACAGAAGGGATTGGAATTGCTTCACAAGAGAACCATATACCAATTTTAGCAGTGCAGGAAACCAGATTTTTAGATGAGAATGTTGATGACACACAACATTATAGATTTTATAAAGGGAAACCAGTAATAAGAATAATGGAAAACATGCCAGTATTTGTAACAGCATTTAATGTAAGCAAAAAAGTCGTAGATAGTGCAACAGAATTTACATTGGAGTCACAAAGAATGTGCAAGAATGAAAGCTGTACTCCTATTAATTTCCATGCACCTAACAGAAGAAATGTACAGAAAGTAAATAAGTTTTGGGATCTTATAGAATCTGAAATCTCCAATGTACCTAAAAACAATGTTAAAATACTTCTTGGCGACTTCATACAGAAATTGGGAAGGAAAAGAAATTTAAGAATATTGTAGACAAGTATTCACCACACTTAAGAACAAACATAAATGGTGAAAAACTTGTCAGTATGTGTAAAACATTCCAGTTAGAACTGATATCCACACATTTTCACAAACTACCACAAGAAGCCAAAATTTGGATATCTCTAAATCAAACTTTGGAGAATTTTGACCGCATCACGTAGGCTTATCTAAAAGGAATATTGTGGAAATTTTGAATTTAAGTAATCAGAAATGGGAATTTGGTTCGAATCTTTCTCTCTCTAAGATGAAAATATGATTTCTCCCATCTAAAATAAAAAAATACAACCACAAAAGTCATCAGATATAACTCAGCTACAGCTAATATTCAACAGAAAAAAATAGAAAAATTCAGAGAAGAAAGATTATAAATGATTTACAACTGCTTTTTGAGAACATTTGGAAAACAGAAGGTTCCAGAAAAATGGAAATAGCGTTAATCCACCCGCCACATAAAAAGGGAGGAAGACAATGTGTCAACAATTACAGAGGAGTGTTACTTCTGCTAGTGGCATACAAATTATTATAAAAAAACTTTCTGGGACAATGTTGTAGACACTTAAGACAAACGGGAGAACATCAAGAAGGTTTTCAAAAGGTAAGATCCTGCACAGAACAGATATTTAGCTTAAAGTCAAATAATTCGCCACAGTATGTTACCCAGCGAACCTATAATAGTACCATTTATGATTTTAAAAATGCATTTGATTTGATAGACAAAATCATTAAAGAATTTGGTGTTAAAACAAAATTAGCAAACATAATGAGAAACTCTAACAAAGATGGTATCCAAGTTAAATTTATGGGAGAACTATCTCAGCCATTTGACAAACTGGTGTTAGACAAGGGGATGGTTTATCACCTTTACTGTTTAACTACATTCTAAAAAAAAAAGTGATGTAAGGATCTGGAATATGGAGCTAAAGAATCACAAAATTGAACCAATAATTCTATGAAGGAAAATAAGTGGAATTAACGTACACTGCCTGGCTTTTACATATGATTTTGTAATACTTCCAGAAAATCTGACAGATGCAGACATTTAAGTAAATCTTCTGGAAGAAATATCAAATAGAACTGGTCTCAAAATTTCAGCCAAAAAAGCAAAAACCATTCAAAAAAAATATTGCACCAAAATTCATAGAAACACAAAATAGGTAAAATAGAATAAATAAATTCAAATTTCTCACAGAAAGTTGGATTGACCATGAATGATTGATCATGTACGCAACGGATTGTCACATATACAACTAATTTTTTTCCCTCACTTACTAGCACCACCTATTGCTAGTGTACTGTTGTGAAATTGCATTTTGGAATAGTCTGATGGCATTTACTAATTCACATTGTGACTGTTTAACTTCTGTGCATCTTCATGTTCCCATGGCACTCTGATCCATTGGATTTGGAGTGCCGGCCACATAAACTCAATGTCTTCAACTGATATTTCAGCTGTATATCATTCAGCCATCTTCCGAGTGATCTGACAGAATGGAGTTACAACACTTGTGTTCATCGTTTTGAAACAAAGTGTCATGCCAGTGCACATGTGAATACCAGAACAATAAGGGACATCCCAGTTGTGGATCAAGCATCCAACTGTAGATTCAGCTTGTACATTTTCTCTGACACCAAACATCATCAGTGGTGTCTGTGGCTACCTGAGCAGTGGTGTGTTCTTCTGGGATTAAAAGGGCAGATAAAAGTGCTGTAGCTTCAGTCTGTTGACTCACTAGAAAGGTGACTGAAACATCAGTTGAATATATGAAGTTCTTATGGCTGCACACTCTAAATCTAATGGCTTCATTAACTTCTATCTTTTCATGTATTGACATAGCCTCAGTCGTGGTAGAGGAACAAAACACCACCTTAGCTCAATTTTATGAGAGGACTGGTCACAAGGACTGTTGATTCCTGATGCTCCAGTACGTGAACAATGTAGCCTATAAGTCGTATGCCTTGATGAGCATACTAGCCATTTCTTCTTTTCCTGCAGTAATGCTAAGTGCTTGATCCAAGATCTTGCTGAAACAATATTCTCTGTAGGAAGTATCAGGACATCTTGAATAATTATTTTGTATCAAAGAAAAATTCAGTCAATGAAACTAGAAAATTAAGAGACGGAACTGCTGCCGGGTACTTATCTTCAAGAAGTGAAATGTGTAGTACTGGCAATAAATGCATATAAAAGTGACACACTCGTCACTGAAGCATATATTTAACTGTATGATATTCTCCAGTCGCACTTGACATTGTCTTCTCCTTATAGTTCCATCTTGCCATATTAACCCTTGATCCATCCATCCCTGACATCACTCTATTTGTGTTTTTCCAGGTCAGTCATCCCTTATCATAAACATGTGGTAGAGTTTAAGATACTCTTTTCCAAATGGGGAAGGGAGACTCCAGGATGAAGGTGTCTCACATATAGAAGGGACGAGGATAGTCCTAATGAGAAAGCTCAGTGAGGATGACATAGCAGCAGCAGTGTGAGTCCTTGTTTCACCATCTGAGTCATTAGGTCATTCCAACACCATTGGTGGCACTACCTGCTGCCATCCACTTGATCTACATTTTTATCTGTTTGTTTTTCTCTCTCTCTTTCCATCTGTATCATCATACTTGTCTCTCTACCATTCTTTGAAACTATTTAATTATGTATAATTCTATTGTTTTCCTAAATTTTTTTATTCCCATTCCACTTCAGTAGTTATATTTTAATTTACACTGTCTTATTTTTTTAAGTTTATATGTAAAAATTGTATGTGTATTAGTCGTCAAACACCTCATTATTCATAATACATTGGCATTTCAGTTCTTAGCTGTTAGAATTTCCAAAATATTTTTATGGGTTGTAGGTCACTGTTTCACAAGGCCTTTCTGGGTACCCTGGAAAGTCACCTGAAATATTGTTTTACAACCTGACACGGTCTACAACCCAGAATTTTTTGGGTAGAAATTGTCACTGGCCACAAAAGACTGTGAACTTAATTTTGAATTATTTTTCTACATCTCATGTGTATCTTGTTCCAGCATTTGGAGTGAATTTAGTTAGCTCTTCTCCAGCACTTTGCATCATGTATGAGTTTTGTTATTATATTAGTGAAAAAGAATGTGATACCTATGAATATTTCTTTTGGTAGGCAAGTATAAAGTTATAAAACTGTTTAAGTTCACTATGTCTTCAGATGTAGATGTCAAGTTTGACTGTGTTCAAATGGCTCTGAGCACTATGGGACTTAACAGCTATGGTCATCAGTCCCCTAGAACTTAGAACTACTTAAACCTAACTACCTAAGGACATCACACAACACCCAGTCATCACGAGGCAGAGAAAATCCCTGACCCCGCCGGGAATCGAACCCGGGCGTGGGAAGCGAGAACGCTACCGCACGACCACGAGCTGCGGACATTTGACTGTGTCATGATGCTGTATTGTTAAGAAAGAGTTGCAGAAAGATGAAGTAGTACAATACTCAATTGTCAGATTGCACCTAGGATGAAAATTGCACAATAATCCAATTTATATAAGGCAAGTTTTAATTATTCTTCATTTTGATTCTAGATGGTTCAGTTATTTATCCAAATACAGAAAATAAATTACAAATTAAGTAAATCATTTGAAACGCTCACAAGTTCTTAGCATGAAGTTGCCATATTCAACTGCCTTTTTTTCTCTCAGAATTGTGCATTACTGAAATTATTAAGTGCATAGATGCTAACTCCTTCACCAGTTGAAACCTTAACTGTGAGTGAACGCTTTGGCTTGTATCGGTAGAATTCATGTAACATTATTGAATGCACTTTCAAGCATGGATACAGATTTGTCTTTGGTTCCTTGCAACATGCAGTAGCAAGCTGGTGGGTAGTGAGTTTGGGCAGTCTAAACCTTGCAGACTGTTGTTGTGAATATGTGCATAAGCATGAACAACCTTTCTTGGTCACACTTGTCTTGATTTGGAACAGCAGTTTCTGAGTTGTATATTTGTTTATTAAAGGTAAATAATTTATTAAAAATATATGAATTTATATAAACATGTATAAATTAAGGCATGTTCTTTCCTGCTGAAACTGAGTTATGCACTGGAAGGTGGAGAGGTAGGAACATCATTATATTGTGTTTTGCGCCATATCATCCAAGAATGGCTGCTGCTCGAATTGGACATTCGCCGCCATGGTCTCCAGGATGATCTTGCAGAGGGTGGAGGAGCAGTGGGCTCTTGTGGATCTGCTGGAGGCACCTGAAAGAAAAGTGGAATTAACCAGCATTCTGTGAATTTTATTATTTATGAAACATGTAAGTTTATAAATGGTCACAGAGTTTACTTTTTGATGAAATAACTACTAATGTTGCTGCTATTAAATATTACAAGGAAGGCATTGTGTCTAGATTGGGAAAGAACTAAAAACAAGAGGTAGAGGGATTGTGGCAATTTTCACAAAGATCCTACTATAGGAAAATAAAATCTACTCAGCTTTAGTAGTAGGGTAATACGTGACTCGACCGAGAATCGAGTTGTAAAGAAGTTGTGGGTTGTAAAAGACAATTCATTTTTGAGACTTAGTAGCTCAGCAAGTGAAAAAGTTAAGGGATGGCAACACAGTTAGTGAGTATGCAATTTAACTTTAACTTCTTTTGACACAAAATTGAACTAATGATGTGCTGTGATTTAACAGATATGGCACAACAGTCCTAGAAGGTGTCTTAGAAATGTGAGGAATAGTCATAAAGTTATAATTATCACCTAAAAATAAATAAATTGTGAATATGAAACTCTGTTGATGGTCTTAGTTCTTCTCTACAGGTACACCCTTCAGTGTGACATGTGTTCTCCAATGATGAATGACTTGACAAAAAAATATGGTTCCGCAAGTCAGCATTTTGGCTATTCAGAAATCATTCCACCATGAAAATCAATTCATGAATGCCTATGACACAATGATTTCTTCATCCAAGAAAAGAGGAAGTAGTCACTGGATGCCATGTGAGAAGGAAAAGAGGGGGGGAGGGGGGAAAGGCAGGGGGGGGGGGTGAGAATTTGATATCACAAAGAAGGAGTGTGTGTAACTGTATCCTGTGCAGAATGAAGTGGGATGATTATGTGGAACAAAAAAAAACCATTGAACAAATTCCTGTTATGCTTTGTCTTGACAGATTACCAAAAGTCACGCTGTATTACCTCGCATGATGACAGCTATGTATTTATTTTTCTAGGTAAAGCTGAATCTAAATATTTCCTTTACTTGCATTATTCTTTCATCTCGGACTCACAATGATACACCAAGCATCATATAAGGTTAATAAACAACTGAGGAAGTCATCTGGATTGGCCTGACACAGATTCAATATTTCCAGTGCCATCTCTGTTTGGAAGGGTTTTTGAGTGGGTGTCAGCAAGCAGTTGTGGAACCCAGCGAGCAGCAACCTGTGTTGTATTCAGCACATTGTGCGAGATGCCGAAAACTGATCCATGACTCATTTCCACTTTTTCCATTATCACCTTGATTGTGATAAAGTGATCTTCGAGCATCAGGGCCACCATTTCTGCTGTGATTACCAGTGTTTGACCAATAAATAGAGTACCATTTTATTCTTCATCTTTCAGACTTGTTTGAGCTCACTAAAAGTATATGCACCACCCAACCACTGTGTCATTTTATGATTCATTTCTGCTGTACACTTCCACCATCTCAGCATCAACTGCTGCAGTGTTGTCACCTTCAACTTCAGGATAAGAACTGTCCCACAATAATCCTCATTATCAACATGCTGCACTATTTTGTTTTGGCTACTCTACCAATGTGATACAGCATGGGGATTTTAATGTGTAGCAAGACTGCAGATATATACATGCAAATAACCAAAACATTAATTATATATTTTTTTTTTTGGGGGGGGGGGGGGGGGGTTGTGACAATTAAAACTTTATGACTACCCTCATGTTACACTAAAGGTATTGGTAATTCTTAAACTGTGACACTTTTAAAAGAAGCAAAATACAAATACAGGGGACCAATAAATCTCATTCATATGAGCACTAGCACTGCCGCATGTTCTCAAAATAAACAATGACTGTGACTGTCACAATTCACCATAAATATGGTAAGGAAAGTTCTGACGAAAAGTAAATAATATGAGTAAAGGAGATAGATCAGAGTAAGCAGAGAAAAGAGACGAGACAGGGAGCAGGAGGGAGGGGTGGTGGTGGATGGCCTGAAGGGAGGCAGCAGGTGTGGGGGGGGGGGGGGGGGGGGGATGGAGGCAGCAAGTACAAGGGCAAGGAATGTGACACACAGCAGGCACCAGAGGTGGCAAGCTTGTGCAGTGCTTTATGATCATGATCATTGAACCTGGAAGACATCCTAACCATGATCCTTCCCACCTCTCCTAGGGTGGTATTCTGCTGCCAATCCAACCTAAACAACATCCTGGTCCATCCCTATGCCACTCCCACTCCCAACTCAATGCCACTGTGGTCATATTCCTGTGGAAGTCACAGATGTGAAACCTGTCTGATTCACCCTCCCAGCACACCCTACACTAGTGCTGTCACATGTCTATCCTGCCCTGTTCTATCCTATCAGAGGTAATTACACCTGCGAAAGCAGCCAGCTGTCTACCAGAATGAATGGCCACTGCCAAATTGTGGCCAAGAGCAGAGTTGACCACCTAGTGATGGAACATGCTGCCAAGCACAACGTGATCGAGTTCAACGTCTGCTTCACAGCCCTTGCATCTGAATCCTCCTCCCCCAGCACCAACTTTTCTGAACTACATAGCTGAAAGTTATCCTTGCAGCACAACCTTTGTTCTGAAAATCCTCCTGCCCTCAATCTCCACTAACCCACTGCACCCACAACCTCTATCCAACAGTCTCCACTTCCTCTATCCTGCACCACTCCCGGTCCACTTCTCCGCATTACAGTCACCAAATTGCACTGCACAAGCTCAAATGTTCCAGGGCCCATCTATTTCGTTGCTATCACACAAATGTTTCTTCACAAGATATTTTCAATTCTAATTCTGAGAAGACAATTAAGATGGCTTGCAAGGGAGGCAGGCAATTGGCTAGTTAGTTAAAGAGGAAAAAATCTCATTTTTCAGGAATATCCTTGAGTTTCTCCAAATATCTTTACAGCAGTTGTTTGCCGTTGGTTGCAGGGAAGGAGCAAATAGGGATCATGACTGTCTGTGGGATTCATTACAGTTAAGTATTTGAGCTCTGGCTTTTTCAGTCCCTATCTAGAACTATTGTTCCTGAAATTCTTTTTAACCCATGGCGTACTAGATAGCAACATAAAACATTGTTTGAGAGTGACTTTTGGTTAGGAGTAGGGAAATTTTCCTATAGTGGTACAGGTGGAAGGTGCAAGGGTCCATAGCTAGAAGAGTAGCAAAAATAATACACCAGTGAGCCAAAACGTTACCTGTGTAATAGTGTGTTGTTCCACTTTTCAGACACAGTACAACAGAGATTATGCTTGGCATTGACTCTACAAGTCCTTGACACAATTCCAAAAATATGTGGCACCAGATGTCTAAGCACATGTCAAGCAATTCCTGCGAATTACGGGATGGTGGTTTACGGCCATGCAGCTGATGCCCGATATGTGTCCCAGTGGGTGCAGATCAGGCACATTTGCTGGGCAAGGCATCAATGTGAGTTCACTATAACACCTCTCAAATCACTGTAACACAATTCTGACCATGTGACATAGACAGTTATCGTGCCGTAAGATGTCATTGGTACAGACAGGGTGAGACTTCAAGCATGAAGCGATGCAGGTGGTCCGCAATACTGTTCAAGTAGTTCACAGCTGACATGATGTCTTCGATGAGCACCACAAATTCCATCAATGCCCAACTCAATGTACCCCATAGCATAATTCTACCATCACCGGCCTGCATCTGTGGCGCTGTGCACGTTTCACACAGCCACTCACCTGGATGATGGCATGTAAGGACCCAACCATTGACCTAGTGTAACAAGAAATGTGATTCATTTGACAAGTGACACATTTCTATTGATCTACAGTGGAAACTCTGTGATCTTCTGCCCACTGCAGTCATAACTGGTGATGTAGCTGGGTCAACACAGAAACATGCAAGGTTTGTGACGTGGGGCTCCATCTTCAACAATGGCTTATGAATGGTGTGCTCTGAAACACTTGCGCTTGCACCAACATTGTACTCTGTCATCAGATCTGCCACAAATCGCTGCCTGTCATGGATTACACAGTGGGGGATCCTCTGACCTCTGTTTTGTGATGAGACATGATTTTTCAATGCCATATGACCTACTCGTTACTTCACCATTCTTCAACCACTTTCCATAGTTGCTGACAACAGTAGTGAGCCAACAGGTGACCGACTTCGCAATTTCAGAGATTCTCATTTCCAGCTGTAGCACCACAACAATGTGTCCTTTGCCAAAACTGCTTAAATCAGTGGATTTCCACATTTGCTACCCGTATCTTCACTATAATGACTGGCCATTCGTCTCTTACATTCTTTCCTTACTACCTCAAATGCCTGCAACACCAGCAGGAGGCACTCAGCCTCATGGTGGGCAGTGGTCATAATGTTTTGGCTCATCAGTGTAGTGATTATTGTAACATAATGGGAGAGAGTGGAAGTGGAAAGTAAACTTGTATTAACCATTGGTGTGGGGGAAAATAGTGCTCAGGTAAGTCAGATACCTAAGTCTGGGGTTATGTAGCAGGTGTGAGTGGAGCATTTGTTCATAGTATGTTGGAAATAGAGATATGCAGCTTATATAAAGGTTATGTTCAGGAGTAGGGAAAAAAAGGAAAAGTATGTGAAGATGTCGGGAGCTGGAAAGGTAAACTGTAGGAGGGCAGGCAGGGGAGGTAAGAAATATTTGTTTCTGCAGTGCACAGAACAAGGTGCAGGAAACTGAATAAAATGGGTGCTTTTCATAGCTTTGAACTTTGGTTGGAATTGGTTGCATAAAAAGATATGCACACTTATTTCAGAGCAGAAAAACAGAAGTTTATGTAATCGCTGTCTTATTTTAGTAATATTACTTTTTAAAAAAAAAAAAAAAGAGGTACAGATTCCCCACGAGCCATGGACCTCGCCATTGGTGGGGAGACTTGCGTGCCTCAGCGATACAGATAGCTGTACTGTAGGTGCAACCACAATGGAGGGGTATCTGTCGAGAGGCCAGACAAACATGTGGTCCCTGAAGAGGGTTTGCAAACTTTTCAGTAGCTGCAGGGGCAACAGCCTGGATTATTGACTGATCTGGCCTTGTAACATCAACCAAACCAGCCTTGCTGTGCTGGTATTGTGAATGGCTGAAAGCAAGGGGAAACTGCAGCTGTAGTGTTTCCCGAGGGCATGCAGCTTTACTGTATGGTTAAATAATGATGGTGTCCTCTTGGGTAAAATATTCTGGAGGTAAAATAATCCTCCATTTGGATCTCCAGGCGGGGACTACTCAGGAGGATGTTTATTATCAGGAGGAACAAAACTGGTTTTCTACAGATCGGAGCATGGAATGTCAGATCCCTTAATCAGGCAGGTAGGTGACAAAATATAAAAAGGGAAATGGATATAGTGGGAATTAGTGAAATTCAGTGGCAGAGCAACAAGACTTCTGGTCAGGTCAATATGGGGTTATAAATACAAAATCAAATAATGGTAATGCAGGAGTGGATTTAATAATGAATAAAAAAAATAGGAATGTGGATAAGCTACTATGAGCAGCATAGTGAATGCATTATTGTAGCCAAGATAGACACAAAGCCCACTCCTACCATAGTAGTACAAGTTTATATGCCAGCTAGCTCTGCAGATGATGAAAGAGATTGAGGAAATCTATTATGTGATAAAAGAAATCATTCAGATAGTTAAGGGAGACGAAAATTTAGTAGTCAAGGGGGACTTGAATGTGATTGTGGGGGAAAAGGAAGGGAGTGAACGGAAGTAGGTGAATATGGACAGGGGGTAAGGAATGAAAGGCGAAGCCGCATAACTTAATCATGGCTAACACTTGGTTTAGGAATCGTGAAAGAAGGTTGTGTACATGGAAGAGACCTGGAGACATCGGCAGGTTTCAGATAGATTATATAATGGTAAGACAAGAGATTTAGGAACCAGGTTTTAAATTGTAAAACATTTCCAGGGGCAGATGTGGACTCTGACCACAATTTATTGGTTATGAGCTGTAGATTAAAATGGAAGACATTGCAAAATGTTAGGAATTTAAAGAAATGGGACCTGGATAAACTGAAAGAACCAGAGGTTGTAGAGAGTTTCAGAGAGAGTATTAGGGAATGATTGACAAGAACAGCGGAAAGAAATACAGAAGAAGAAGAATGGGTAGCTTTGAATGATGAAATAGTGAAGGCAGCAGAAGATCAAATAGGTAAAAAGACAAGGGCTAGTAGAAATCCTTGGGTAACAGAAGAGATATTGAATTTAATTGATGAAAGGAGAAAATATAAGAATGCAGTAAATGAAGCAGGTGAAAAGGAATACAAAAACTAAAAAATGACATTGACAGAAAGTGCAAAATGGCTAATCGGGATAGCTGGAGAACAAATGTGAGGATGTAGAAGAAGCATGTATCAGTAGGGGTAAGATAGATACTGCCTACAAGAAAATTAAAGAGACCTTTGAAAAAAAGAAAACCACCTGCATGAATATCGAGAGCTGAGGTGGAAAACCATCCTAAGCAAAGAAGGGAAAGCAGAAAGGTGGAAGGAGTATATAGAGGGTCTGTACAAGGGTGACGTACTTGATGGCAATATTATGGAAATGGAAGAGGATGTAGATGAAGATGAAATGGGAGATATGACACTGCATGAATAGTTTAACAGAGCACTAAAAGACCTAAGTCGAAACAAGGCCCTGGGAGTAGACAACATTCCATTAGAACTACTGATAGCCTTGGGAGAGCCAGCCATGACAAAACTCTTCCATATGGTGAGCAAGATGTATGAGACAGGTGAAACACCCTCAGTCTTCAAAAACAATATAATAATACCAATCACAAAGAAAGCAGGTGTTGACAGACATGAAAATTAACAAACTATCAGTTTAATAAGTCACAGTTGCAAAGTACTAACATGAATTCCTTACGGACAAATGGAAAAACTGGTAAAAGCCAACCTCAAGGAAGTTTGGATTCCGTAGAAATGTTGGAACAAACAAGGCAATACTGACTCTATGACTTATCGTACAAGATAGGTTAAGGAAACACAAAGCTATGTTTCTAGCATTTGTAGACTTAGAGAGAAAGCTTTTGGCAGTGTTGACTGGAATACTCTCTTTCAAATTATGAAGGTGGCAGGGGTAAAATACAGGGCGCAAAAGGCTATTTACAGTTTGTACAGAAACCAGATGGCAGTCATAAGAGTCAAGGGGTGTGAAAGGGAAGTAGTGATTGAGGAGGGAGTGAGACAGGGTTGTAGCCTATCCCTGACATTCCATCTGTATATTGAGCAACCAGTGAAGGAAACAAAAGAAAATTTTGGAGTAGGAATTAAAATCCATGGAGAAGAAATAAAAACTTTGAGGTTTGTCAACGACATTGTAATTCTATCAGAGAAAGCAAAGCACCTGGAAGAGCAGCTGAACAGAATGGACAATGTCTTGAAAGGAGGATATAAGATGAAAATCACCAAAAGCAAAATGAGGATAATGGAATATAGTCAGATTAAATCAGGTGATGCTGAGGGTATTAGATTAGGAAATGTGACATTTGAAGTAGTAAACGAGTTTTGTTATTTGGGGAGCAAAATAACTGATGATGGTCACAGTAGAGAGGATATAAAATGTAGACTGGCTATGGCAAGGAAGGCGTTTCTGAGGAAGAGAAATTTGTTAACATCGAGTATAGATTTAAGTGTCAAGAAATCTTTTCTGAAAGTATTTGTATGGAGTGTAACCATGAATGGAAGTGAAAGATGGATGATAAACAGTTTAGACAAGAAGAGAATAGAAGGTTTTGAAATGTGGTGCTACAGAATAATGCTGAAAATTAGATGGGTAGATCATGTATCTAATGAGGAGGTACTGAATAGAATTGGGGAGGAGAGGAATTTGTGGCACAACTTGGCTAGAAGACGTGATCAGTTGGCAGGACTCATTCTCAGGCATCAAGGGATTACCAATTTTGTACTGGAGGGAAGAGCGAAGGGTAACAATCGTAGATGAATACAGTAAGCAGATTCAGAATCATGTAGGTTGCAGTAGTTATTCAGAGATGAAGAGGCTTGCACAGGATAGAGCAGCAGGGAGAGCTGCATCAAACCCATCTGTGGACTGATGACCGCAACATCAACACAGATAATTTCAAATGAGGGAAGCTGCTGTAAGAAAAATTCCAGCTGCTTTTATTTGAACACACAAAAGAACAGTTAACACACATATTAATGATTTTCTGCCAAGTAATGAGATAGTGCAGTTAAACAAACAAAATATCTACAAACATGAAATTGGAATAGCACAAGGAATTATTTTCAGATCTGACAATGATGCACCTAATTCTTATTTCTACTTATTCGCCATGAAATGAATTGGAAAATTAACTTTTGTTCATTGTTTTTATATTCCATGGATAATTCTTGCCATATCTGGATATGGTGTTGAGCATACCAACTAGATATATGTTGATTATTTAGATGATGGATTTTATGTTACCACCTCTATGAGTCCTGCATCATAAACTACTGTGCCACTTCAGTCAGTATTTCTTACTACACTGTAATTCTGCCTACAATATCAGCAGATGAGAGCTTTAAACTCATCAAGCATATAAATAAATTTAATTCTCTTCTATAACAACTAATAGTGTATTCTCAATTGAGGTAAAACATTTGCAATTTCTATATCCATTTTGTATACTTAAAACATTTCTGTTAGCTCCATGCTTATGTTGGTCAGAGATATTTTTTAATTATCATTATGTTTGTGACATCTCTTATCGTACAAAATCATGCGTGAGAAATATGACACAAAGACCAGAACCTATGATGTCATAGCTGTATATGATCGGGTGTGGCTTGATGTGGTACAGTAATATTTATGTATTAATGACAAATCAAATCATTAAAAAAATGTTGTTAGCCTTTTAGAAAGCTGATGCTTGTGGAGTTTATATGTTTCAGAGACTCCTGAGCATGTGAGAGGTGACAGCGAGGAACTAATAGGGCGGTTAACAAGTACACTTAACACTGTGCATCATACTGTGGTTTTAGGCTGGAGACCTGTGTCCAAAAGGTCTTCAAAGAACTATTTAAGAATGTTGTTTTGAGATGTTCTGTTCCATGAATAAAATATTTGGAATTGTAAAATGACTAATAGTACGAATTTAAAAGACCGCTAGTCAGTCACTGGGTACACTTCAGGCTGACAAAATTGTTAAGAAGCTAGTGTTCAATTATATGGTGCATTATTTTTTGAGTTGAGTGTATTCTGAACACCAGATTAATTCTGTAAGTATTTGATCTGCTAGATTATAGTGTTTTAGTGCTCAAAGTACAGTTGCAGTATTATGAGAGATACGTTGAAAAAAAAGTTGCAAAATTAATTTTTTGTTTATTTACATGTAGATGTCTGCGGTTGTGGTACACATCAAAACTTCTACACCACAATGTATTTTGTGAGGAGATAATTAAAACTTTTAGACTACTTCTCATAATACTGATGAAATTTAGAAGTGGAAGGTAATATTCAAAGGGAACAGACAGACATCAGCTTACATTACCTTGAAATTCTTTATCCATGAACAGCATCCATGCCTTTTAAATTTTAACCAATTTAGACCTATGAATATTTGTAATTACAGTAGTTGTATTTGTCATACTACAGCTGTTTACTGCACAGAACAGTTGTGAACAGGTTGTGTCTTACCGTAGTTACTTCCTGTGGCCCGCTCCTCTGCCGGACAATAACAGTTTGCCTTTGTCGCCGCCAGAGCAATGCAATGACAACACCAGTAACAACAAGAAGGGGAATAAATACTCCAAGCAGAACTGCTGCCTTTCCATCAGCAAGGTACACTGTGATTAATATTATTGTGACAACCACAATGAGTAAGACAGAGAGTGAAAGGCTCCAGAAGTGCAGGCCATAGCTCCGTTCTGAAAATGACAAAGATTTTCACTTTATGCTAAAACATATTTTGCAACTATTTACTGAGCGTATCATATAGCTCACCAAAATACCTTTCTGATTGACATATTAGTTATTCAATTGACATCTACAAGTTATCATTATACCACAATTATTAGTGCAGTGTTCAGGCTTTTATTTGCTGTGTATCTACCTGTATATTTATGAGCACATATACATGGTATCTGGTAACACTGCTCCTCCATGTTTAGTTATCAATCAGCAAATTATTTTAATTGAACCACAGTCATTTAGAAGATGCACTACAAATCAAGTTATATATTTTGCTTTTGTGAAAAACACTCTTGTGCCGACATCAATTCTGCCAAATTCTTCCCTTTTCTTTATTGTAGGTCTTGCTTTCTACAGGTGGGTGAGATTAACAAAGAGGTTGACACATGACCAATTACAGAATGGAAGGGGGGAATGGTGTCAGTTTTCTATTATGTGTGTGTGTGTGTGTGTGTGTGTGTGTGTGTGTGTGTGTGTGTGTGTGCGCGCGCGCGCGCGCGCAGTATGGCTGTGGGCAGCAACAGTTTTATGGTTCTGTTCTGAATTTTTCATACAGATCTTTTTAACATTCAGTATTGAGTTCACTTTTCAGGATAGTAACAGCTTTATCACTTCTCTGTGAACTTTCACTGCTATGCTCCAACACTGTGTTACACATTATAAACACACTACAGAATGTAACAAAATAAACACTGTAAATTAATTCAAAAAGTTGCAACTGACTGTGATAACTAGCATCTGAGGGAGCAGAGTGATATGATAAAAATAACATGACAGAACATGTCACCAAACTCATTCTCTGAGTAGTTGTTGCTGTAAAATTTGTACTGTTAACGTCTAGATGTTAGTCACTATTACTTTGACGTTGTTATAATCTACTCAGTCCTCGCCATATTTCCACCCTCGTCGCTAGTCCCAAAAAGAAATTTCATAAAATCCCTGTTATCAATATAGTCATGGCACATATTTCTTCTGGATACTAGTCACATTGGATGCTTCTCAGATTCTCTCTTTTCAGGTTTACTGCAAAGTTTAATTTGGATCAACTTTCTCTTCCATAAAACCACTTATCACTTAAATGAAGCTATTGTTGAGATATACCTTTGTTGCTCAGGAGCTGTAGGAAATAGGGTACTATCTCCAAGAGTTGCATCTTGTACCAACTTTATCTCCAACCACTTAACAAATGTTATTTACTAGCTGAACAAGGGGGCAAAATGTCTAAGATCCTAGACTCACATTTAAGAGGGGCATGGCTTAAATCCTTATCCAGTCATTCAGATTTGAGTTTTCCATAATTTCTCTACATCACTAAATCTGAATATAAGAATGGTTGCTTTGAAAAGGAGTGCCCCATTTCCTGCCATAACTTTGCCCAATTTGTGCTCTATATCTAAATACTCCATAGTGAAGCAGGATGTGAAATCCTGATATTCCTTACTTACTTTCACTGTGAGCTGCCAAAGAATCATTCCTATTTAATTTAATCTCTCATTCTCCCCCACATCTCACCAGAACACTTATCGTTTAATCTGTGTTGCATAACAACTTATATTCTTGCCTTCAACCATCCTGATGATCTCCCAGAGCCCATGACTCCTCACCACTCTTTGAATTGGTACCAGGAGACTTTTTCATGGGGGCTTCATCCTTCAAATTGGTGAGGAACTCCAGGCCAATCTGGACTGGCAGGGCATTCTTTCTGTTCAGCATGTTCAGAAAGTCCACAAGGACAATCCCATTGATAGCAGTGTCTTTATTCTGGCATTTGAGGGGGTATTCTCCCAGATAAGGTCAAGATTGTGTGTTTTTGGTGTTATGTGAAGCCATACATCCTGCCACCCATGAGGTGTTTTCGGTGTTTACATTTCAGGCACATATCTTTCATCTGTACAGCAGTATGCAGTGAATGAGGGAAGCTCCTGGCATTCCACCATCCGTGTGTGTTAATTGTCATGTCCACCACTTCCATGCTCATTGGATTAATTAGAAAGAAAGGAAGATATAGGAGTCATTTATCCCACAATAAGACTTGCCAGAAATATGACTGTCTTCCCCTGTGTCTGTGGCATCTAATTTTGTCTCTCTTATGCCCTTTCTGTTTCCTCCCTCCTCCTTGCCCCAGTTTCACCACACTCTCCTCTCCCCTTTCCCTGTAGCTCCCAAACTCTCTCCCCTCTGGGTGTTGTTCCCCCTTCCCGGCCGGACAAGTGTCTGCCTTCTTCAGCACCTGCTGGTGCCCCTCCTGGGATCCCATACCCCAGCATCTCTTAGACCGGAGGCCTGCTGCCACAAGTCAGCTGTCATACCCACAGTCTGTGTGCCCCTAAGTTGCCCATTCTCTCTCTGAGCCAGATCTCACTGAAGCCTGCTCTCTCCAGGCCCTGCCCTCCTCGACCTACAAAAGAGAAGAAGAAGAAACATAAGTTCCAGGACAAGTCCCCTCCAGTGGCCTCGGAGCTGCTGACTCTCCCCTCACAACCTGAGTCAGACCTCTTGTTTATGGATGTCACACCATCCTTGTTGGTAACGGATAGTAGCCTGGTGGTTTGATGGGTTTCAGCCCATTTGTCTCCCATCTGAATCCCCATTCTGTACTTATTCAATGGAATTGTAACAGATACTACCATCACCTTCTGGAGTTGCAATCCCTTATTTCCTTTTTACCCATAGCCTGTCTCATTCACCAGGAATATCATTTTACTGGTGCTAGCTCACCAACTCTTCATGGGTTCCATGCTTTCTGCTGGAACTGGTGGCATCTGCACGTTGGTCAGTATGGACGTATTAGTACATGGGTCCCCCCTTCATACCATACTGGAAGCAGCTGTTGCGTGCATCCACTTGGACTCCGCAGTCATGATTTGCAATCTCTATGTCCCTCCGCTGCCCTAACTTCCCTCCTTCAGCAACTACGCTCTCCCTTCCTCCTTCTTGGGGATTTTAATGCCCATCCCCCCTTGTGAAGAAGTGCTTTTCTGTCTAGTGGGAGTCTCTTAGAGCAGTTTCTTTCAGACCACAACCAGTGCCATCTTAATGATGAGTCCCCCACCCATTTCAGTGCTGCTTATGGCACTTTATTTGCCATAGATCTTTTGCTCACTTCCCTTCCCCTTCACCCTTCATTAAACTGGTTACCACACAATGATCTCTTTGATAGTGACCACTTTCCATTGGTTTTCTTATTCCCTTCCCATCTCCTGAGGCCAGTTTAACTCGTTGTGCTTTCCATTATGCTGAATGGCCTCTATATACTGCCCAGGTCATGTTTCCCCCTTCTTTGTCAGGTTGTATTGATGAAGTCATCCATGACATGTCTGATACAATTATATCAGTATTGCCATCCCCCAACTGAAAGGCTCCTTTCACCACCAGCCAGTCCCATGGTGAAGCACATCCACTGCTATCACCATCTGGGATTTCCATCAGGCCTTGCAATGCCTTAAGCAGCACCCACCCTCCATCGGTCTTATTACTTTTAAACATCTTCACAGCAAAGCCTATTACTTAATCAAACAGAGCAAGTGGCTGTGTTGGAAATGCTTTGTCTCCTAACTAGGTTCTTCTGTCTCTTCATCACAGGTGTGGGCTATGTTTCATACCTTCCAAGACTGCCAATGGCAGTCTTCCATCCCTGGCTTTGCCCTTCTGTGTGGTCTTTGTATAGATCCATCAGTTCTCTTGGAACACCTTGCAACCTATTTTGAGATGCATTGGCATCAGCCTCCTATCCAGCTGTCTCCCTCCTCTGGAAATAGTGGGCTGAAGCTTCCCACTTACTTTTTACCCTTTGTCGTATGGAATTCTGCAATGAACCTTTTGCTACATAGGAACTTCTTCTGGCCCTTTCCTCTTCCTATGATTCTGCTCTTGGCCCCCTGGTTCTGTCCATAATCAATTGCTTCAACACCTCAAACCACCACAACAACAATATCTCCTCCAGATTTTTAACTATATTTTGGCTCTTCCTCTCAATGGAGGGATAGTATTGTGGTTCCTGTCCTTAAGCCCAGTAAAGATCTATCACCCCTTGATAATTACCGGCCAATCAGTCTTACCAATGTCCCCTGCAAATTGTTTGAATGCATGGTAGCTCAACAGCTCAGATGCGTCCTTGAATCTTGGGACCTTTTGTATCCTCACCCGTGTGTCTTTCGGAGGGGGGGGGGGGGGGGGGGGGGTGGCGGTCTCAAGCAGTCATCTGCTTTGATTAGTTACCACATTTTGGCAGGCCTTTTCTCAATGGCACCATCTTGTCGCAGTGGCTTCTGTTGCACCATTGGTCATCCCTGCTGTGTATGTGGATGGTTTCTGTCCCCACGCAGTGGCCCCTTTGGAGCAACAGCTCCAGCGTGCCATCCTACATGCTTTCTGCATAGACGCTAACACTTGTTAGTTGTCCCCCAGTTATGTTTCTTGGGTCTCCTTTTGATAACAAGCTTACTTGATTGCTCCATATCTGCCTTCTGAAGATTGGATCTTCCTGTAAACTCAAAGCATGGGTCCCCATCTTTATCAGTCCTTAGTTCTGCCCTATCTGGACTATGGTTGTCAAGCTTATGGCTCAACTGCTCTTTCCACACTGCTTCTCTTGGACCAAGTCCACCATTGTGGTACCCATGTAGCCACTGGTGCCTTCCACATTAGTCCTGTTGGTTGTCTTCTGGTTGTTGCTGGGATACAACCCCCCACCCACCCCCTGCTTTTGGTTTAGCGATCCCAGCTCCTGGTTTCCTATGCCATCATTATCTGCTCTTTTCCTACTCATCCTTCATATTCTGCTTCGGGACATCTCCTGCATGCTGCCCGTCCTCAGATGGGTTTACCAGTTGGGCTCTGCCTTGCTTCTCTTCACTATGATTTCTATTTTCCCTCTTTGTCTTGTTCCCCACACCTCTCCCAAGCACTCCCTATTGGTTATTTCTTCTGCCCCTGATTCAGATGGAATCTCTTCTGGATACAAAAGCCTTAATTGCTCTTGTGGTGTTCCATTGTTATTCTGGTCACTCTTATGGGAGTCTTGGGATGTTATTGTTTTTTTTACACCAATGACTCTAAATCTGCCTATCAAGTGGGATATCCCTTCGTGTCCTCTGTCAGCGCAGAACACCATCTTTTACCTGCTACATATGGCATGTTTACTGCTGAACTGATGGCCATCTCTCAGGCCCTCTGATTTATTAAACAGTCCTGCCCTCCCAAATTTTGTTATGTACAGACTTGATGAATGGCCTTCAGGCTATCTTCTGGTGCTTTTCCCACCTCCCCTAAGTCCCTGCCATCCACGACCTTCTTGCTGATCTTGACCATGCTGCTTGTTGGTTTACCTCCTTTAGATTCCCAGCCATGTGGGTATCTTGGGTAATGAGCTTGCTGATCATCTGGCTTTGGGGGCAGACACCTATACCCCATCCTCCACGACTCTTCTGGGTGCAGATTTGCAGCTTCACATCAGATTCCTTTTCGCTCAGTTGTGGGCCAACTCTTGGGGGACCAACCCCCTATCTAATAAACTTCATGCAATCAAGGTACCACATGGTGTTATTCCCTCCTTGTGTACTGGCAGGAATCTTCCATGCTGTTTTCCTATTGGCCATACCAGGTTGACCCATGGTTTTTACTCCATAAGGAACTGCTCCCCCCCCCCCCCCCTTCCTTGTAGTTTGTAGTTGTGGGGCCCCCACATGGTGATCCATATTTTGCTGGAGTACTGACACCTTTTAGCTTCACACTAAATATGCCCTCCCACCTTTCTTGTCCCAGGTGTTAGCAGACAACCCTTGCATGGTTACATCAGTCCTCAATTTTCTTCATGAAACTGGTTTATCCTCCCAGATGTATCTACCTGAATTTCCTTCCAGAACTTTTCCGATCATTTTGTCTGGTCTTTTGTGTTATTTTGTTGCTCCTTTTCTTGTGTCTTCTTCCCCTGGTGTTGTCCCTGTTGTGTCATGATCAGGGTATAGTGTGGGGATCAGTATGGATCAGCGGTGGTCCTCACACTGTGCATAGTGCCTTTGGGGGCACCCCCTGCTCTCACCCTTGCCCTCCCCCCCCCCCCCCCCCCCACCCCCGTCCTGTTCTTTACTCTTCCTACCGCCCTGACATTCATTTGATTTTTTGTTTGTCTATTTTCCTTTACCATTCACTGCTGTTTTTGTTGTTTCTGTCACCTTAGATTGTGGGACCAATGACCTCACTGTTTTGGTCCCCCCAAACCTGTCCAGTCAAAAAAACTACTTATCCATTTGTTCAAACACTTCATAGTTACTATCAAAGGGATAATGTACCTCACTCAAATTTCTTTTGCACTGGCTCAACATCCCTCTTGTTTGCGTAGCATGGCGGTGCTCAGTGTTAAGTCTGCCAAGTGCATATAATTTTATTTAACTCTGGCTTTTGGTCAGTGAGATCAGAGATTGAAATGTAATTATTGCCAGTGTCTGGAGGTCAATTTCAGACCTTTGTATGCTGTATTCATGAAGTTCAAAAATTAGAAATCAGGGAAATAATTGTATGATGTACTATGAACTACAAATAAACTGCATGTTTAAATACAGTGAACATACTAAAGGCATTCAGTTTTCTATCTGATTACTTAGTATGATACTTAGTTGCATGTACCATAAATCATTTTCATGATTTCTATTAAAATGATGACACACTAGTTGGTTCACAGAGTATGTATTCTCGATTATTTATGTGTATGGCTGCATGTTTGTCATTTGCAAATTGCTAAATATCACACTGGCTTAATCTGAATAAAAATGAAACAGTGGAAACTCCATGCTGAAATATCAACAACATTAGAAAAAGTAGGAAAAGGATAGATTGCTACTCAAGGTAAAAATAATACATTGAGTTGCAGACAGGCATTAATGACAAGACTGTTACATTGGGCCAGTCCATTCCAAGCTGCCAGAGACAGTAGTTTTGTGTGTGTGTGTGTGTGTGTGTGTGTGTGTGTGTGTGTGTGTGTGTGTGTGTGTGTGTGTGTGTACGCGCGCATGCGTGCGCGCATGCCATGTGCTTTTCTGAAGCACCCTTTGACTGAAAACTAAATGTGTAACAGTCTTTTAGTTAATGCCTGTCTGTAATTCAAAGCATCATCTTTAAGGTGAGTAGCAATCTATCCTTTTCCCAATATTGTCGCTACTCCTGCTACAAATGTAGCACAAATTGAACAATTTAAATATTTATCTGTTAAGATACACATACTACAACCATTTAGCTGAATTCTCTATGAAAAAGAAGGAATTGTCCAGAAGGTATGATTTTAGATTACTTGAATATATACAACAACTATCCACTTTTTATATAATTTTATTTATGCCAAATTGCTTTTCAGTTTTTCACCCATGTTCAGTTGGTACAGAACACTTACACAGGGTGAACATTAATAAAACAGACAAACTGTAGGGATGGATTCCTGACCGGAAACCGAGGAAAAGAGGTCCTCCGAACGTGTGTCCGGAAATGCCGCAATAGATGGCATTCACAAATAAAAGTTCCTCTGACCACATGAAATGTATTTCTTACATGATGCAGACTGTGTGATTGACACAGCATACTGTAAGCAGCAAAATGGTCTGGTATTCATGTCGGGATCAAGCCCAGATGGTGTTTGTGTACGCGACATGAATAGCAGACCATTTTGCTTCTTACAGTATGCTGTGTCTATCACACAAGGAACACACAGCATGCGGTCAGAGGAACCATCATTCATCAGCACCATCTACTGTAGCAACGATGCATTTCTGGACACATGTTCATTAGAACCCTTTTCTTCCATTTCCAGTGAGGAATCCGCCCCTGCAGTTTGTTGGTTTTATTAATGTTCACCCTGTATACATGTCAGCATTAAGTTTATGTTTACTGTATTTTGAACACTGCCACAGGCTTTCATTCTGTACCTTGTAACTCTTTGGTTTTATTTATATACATAACACAAACCTTTAGATTAACTGGTATACTGGTGCACTGCAGCCTGCCATAAGGCTGAGTTATAAGCCTCTTGCATCAAAATGAAATTGAATTGTCCTAGGAAACCAATGAAAGGAATGTTTAGCTGAACTATAATGCAATAGGAAATAAGAAATAATGCGAAAAGAACATAATACTGATTATCTTTAATTACAGAACAGTACTATAATATTACAAAATTAGAACATGTGTAGTAGGGGCACACATGGGCCCTATGATGTATGCCGGAGGTGTCTGTGCGATGTAGCACAGACTAGCCTGCAGGTACCTGTGGCTATGATGGGTACTGGTTTGAGACTGTTACACATACATCCCAAGAGCATGCCTTATTAAGGGGGTGTACAGTTTGTTATCACTCTTTCCATCACATTGGCCTCAAATGTTCCTGATGTCCGTAATTCTATCAGCAGTGAAAAGTGTTCAGACTCATCTGACATCTTCTTTGAAACTACTTCTTTATGTTTCTCATTTTATGAAGTATTATTTGTTCCTGGTGGTTGTGAACAGTAAAGCAGTTTGAGTTTCTCTCAACTTTAGTCTTCATTCAAGATCAAAATGCACCTGAGTGAGGTTGTAGCTAGCAGTCACCATTGCTGCTCCTAGGTTGCAAAGTTGGGGACAAGATGTTTGTGTTGTCCTAATCACGTCACCTCATTTTCATCACAAAGATGCACAATAGAAATACTTGCACCAGGTGGCTGAACAAACTCAGATGGGGTCTCCTAGCCAATAATGCTGTACAATCAGTTCATTTTTAGAATGAGAAGTTTCTGACCTTCAGTTTCCTACCTCAGATTATTTTGTTTGGGTATCCCTATCATATCTCTCTTTTTTTTTAATAGTTTAGTGACAACTTTCCTTTCTTTCACTACTACTACTACTACTACTACTACTACTACCACCACCACCACCTCTACGACTGCTTCTGCAGCATTTGCAAAATTCTAGCAATCAGTTTCTGTTTATTCTCATTCTGCAACTATTCATTTTGTTTGCTTTTAGGTTGTTTATTCAGGTCTACCAAATCTAAAATAATTGAGATCTTGCAAAAAGACCAGCTAGTTGTTTTTTCCTTTCTTAATGTAAAACAATACTAGCCTCTTCTCTGTCCAAACTGCGGTGTTCCGCTCAAAACTCAAATGACCTCAATGCTTGTAAACAATTACTAAGATGAAATTAGCACACACTCTACTGCAGAGTGAAATTTCATTCTGGAAATTACTAAGATGTTCATGTATGGGTGTGGGAAAGAGAAATGGAATACATATTTTTTACAGTTGTTGCACAATGAAGTATTGCCACCTGATGTTTCTAGTGTCATCGACACATTTTATCCAAGTCATAACAATGAAGCCTCCTTCAGAAAAGAAAAACAAACACACACACACACACACACACACACACACACACACACACACACACACACACACACACACATCATCTCTGGCAGCACAGACCAGAATACTGGAGATGCAGGTCATGTGTGCGTGATGTGTCCTTGCTTATGTGACTGGAAGTCTGTGAGTTTCCTTTTATGAAGGAGGCTTTGGTCGAAACCTAAACATGTAACACTCATTTGTTTTGCCTGTCTGCAACTTAATGTGTCATCTTTACAGTGAGTAACAATCTGTCTTTTTCCTTTTATTGTTGATATTCCAACCTGGTGCTTCCATTGTTTGACAAAAATGATCTGTGGATGTAATTACGTGTGGACTACTTTGCTGTGGACTTTGAGTACCCTGTATTGTTTGTAACTGAGGCCATAGTTATGTAATTGCGCTGTGGAACATCTAATAGTGTCGTATATCTCCATTCCTTAACCTACCAGTTCTGTCTGAGACATTTTTACAGACTTTTCAAATTATTAATGTAAGTTTGTTCTGTTTCAAGGTATAATACAACATTTATTCATTCTCACATGATGCTCTGTAAATTCCTTTCCTCACCACTACTACTCTCCTATCTTCATGGGCTGTTTACAACCCCCTCCATTAGTTTTCGCATGACCTTCATGGAGGGCAGATGTGATGTCAGTGTCCTCTCAAGATCAATGCACTTGATTGAATTTCATTTAGGGAGGAATGTATTTTTGGTTCCTTTTCATTAGAGTTGTTATTGTAACAGTGTGGATTTTCTGAATATTTGTGAAAATATACAGTGTACTGGCTTTCAGGCACATTGCATCTGAATAAATAATTATTCTAGTGTTCTCTCTTTTACACTCCAGATTCTCCACACACGTGGCTCAGAATTATTGTGACTTGTCTAACACACATCTTCTCAAAGAAATATAAGATTTCCTGGTTTGCTATGATGAGGAAGACCCCATGCTATATGAATATCTTGGTGATGAGAGTGACATTGATGAGGTGGAAGACTGTGAAGGCAGTTCTGTAACTGACCAAGATGATGAGGATATTGCTAAAGATGAAGAAGGAAGAGACAACGAAACAAGAAACTTTTTTCTGGGAAGAGATAAGAAGACCATGTGAGCCAAAAAGCCATCTGGGAAAAAACATTACATTGGACCTTACAACACTATCACTCACCTTTCCTTGAGTCATAGGAAGCACTAAGAACACTAAAAGTGCAGCTAAATGTTGGAATAATTTACTCACTGGCAATATTCTTGAAACAACTGTCAAATACATAAACCAGTACATTGACTATCAAGGATCATTTCTCCAGAGATAAAAGGTTTCAGTTCTATATTTGTAATTGAACTAAGAGCTTTTATTGGCTTGTTGTACCTTGCAGGTGCACACAGAGGGATTTGTCAAAGTTTGTAGGAACTTTGGGGAACGGAAAGAGACAGCACTGAAAAATTCAATCTCATGATGAATCTCAAATGGTTTAAGAGCCTGATACATTGCCTTTGTTTTGACGACTGGACTACCAGAGCCCAACAGAAAATTTGACGTGAAGTTTTCGAAAAGTTCGCGGAAAATTGTCAAAAGCACTATTGCGCTGAGGATAACATCACAATAGACAATATGCTTCCAGGTTTTTGTAGATGTGTTTTTTGGCAGTACATACCCTCAAAACCAAATAAATATGGAATAAAATATTTTGCTCTTGTTCATGCTAAAATGGTATACACAGTCATGGAGATCTATGTTGGACTACAGCCTACAGGTCCTTTCTGTGTCAGCAATAAACCACGAGAACTTGTCAAGAGAATGGCTAAGCCTGTATTTGGATCTGGTCGCAATATCACTGCTGATAACTGGTTTTCTGACTATGGCCCCATCGACTGTTTGATGACAGTAAAACCTGTCATACATAGGAACTGTCAGAAAAAATAAAAGACAACTACCATTAGATTTTGTTAATATAAAAGGGGAGAAGCAATACAGCAGTACGTTTGACTCTAGTAATAGGAAGGTTTTGGTTTTTTATATACCATGCCAAAACGAACACGAGATTATAGTATCTTCACTTTTTCATGAAAATGCCATTGATCCCAAATCTAGGGAGAAAAATAAACCAGAGGTAGGCATTTTCTACAATTCAACAAAAGGTGACATTAATACTACAGATAAAATGTGTGCTACTTACAGCAAGCCGAAACACAAACACTTGCCAGTCATCATTTTTTCACAATGTTGAATGTGAGTGTTATCAACTCCCAGGTTATTTACCTTGTAAATCAACTGGAGAAACTGCATAGAAGAGTGTACCTAAAATCACTGGCACATCAACTTGTTCTTGGAGAGTTACACAGAAGTACTATGAAGAAGATTTATCCCCACAGAAGGCAGAGATATCACCACCTCTCCCACATCCCAAGAAATGTCGATGCACCACCTGCAGTACAGAAATGAGTCACAGAAGGATGTCAGACTATAAGTATAAAAGCTACCACAATGTGATCTGTTTATCCCATGCAAATATGGTCTGAAACTTTGCTTCTCTCTGCGCCAGTGTGTTTCTTCTGGTAATTCTGAGTGAGTGTAAAAGACACCAGCACCAAACTAGTGACTTAAATATTATTAAATAGTAAATTTGTGCAAAGAAGTCCAATTTTATGTAGTGAAAATTGTAACTGTTCAGTGGTCGTTTCAAAATTTCGGGCCATTATATTTTATTTCTTTTGTGTTTAATAATAGGTTTTTTTTACATCCATTTTCATACAATATGTTTCTATACATTTCCACGAAAACCACTGATTACGTTTAGAGCACTTAAGTTGAAAATATGAGATAATAGGTGACTTCAAAATCTATGCCAGTCAGGCTCATTAGGCCCGAACCCAGGAGTCCGGCCATCCTGATATAGGTTTTCCGTGATTTCACTAAATCACTCCAGGCAAATGCCAGGATGGTTCCTTTGAAGGGGCACGGCCGACTTCCTTCCCCGTCCTTCCCTAATCCGATGAGACCGATGACCTTGCTGTCTGGTCTCCTCCCGCACAACAACCCAACCAGGAGTCCGAGAATAGTGCCTGATCGAAGGTTAAGTTCCTTCCAGTCCATCTTGTGGGCAGATGGTCATTAGGGACAGTAAAACCGATAGAGGTACTCAAAGTACCCTCCGCCACACACCGACAGGTGGCTTGCGGAGTATGGATGTGGATGTGGATGTAGATGTAGAAAACATGAAGAATTACCAGCACTCCAGCAACGACAGCACCACCCTGGCCCGTGCTGACTGCCTCTGCCAAGCAGTCGCTGTTGGAGCAATGGTTAGTTATTATTATTCTTTGCGTTTTATGTTCCTATTAATACATCACGATAAAACGAAAAACGTAATAGACTAATCTGGCACCGCTCTATCGAATGTGCACACACAATTCCGACACTTTTCGTCGACATTGGGCATCGCATGGCATATGTGATGAGCAGGATTTGTTTGGGCAAAAACAAAATTGCAAATATCTGTGGAAACACCAAAGACAAAGCGGCTGACGACCCATATGAGAGACACCAGGTATGAAGAGCAGTCAAATTAAAACGAGACAGATAGAAAAAGAAAGTAATCTGTTTATTATTTTAAAAGTAATCGCCATAGCTATTTATCTAATTATACCCCTGTGAAACAAGGTACTCATTGGCTTCATGGAAAAATGTTAGCAGTTGTCTATGGGACCATGATTGCACCCAGGCGTGCATCTCCTTGTCTGGAGCAAAACGACGACCACGAATGTGTTTCTTTAGGACTCCAAAAATATGGAAAACGTATCCGTACAGTCCCGATCTCTCCTCAAAGAACGTTTATTAAGTCAAGGGGTATGCCTGTAACATTTTTTCCATTTAACATCTGATATTTTTGAATTTCTGAAGGTAAAAGAAAAGCAGGAATGAAAATCACAGCATCCATGACGGATTGCAGACCTATCACTTTAAGTTAACTTGACTGTACACTACCCACAGTAATAAGATGCAAGGTGAGAAACAACTTTTTTTTTATTTGGTGGAGAAGCATTTAAAAAGGAAATCACACTGTGGAAGGGGCAACTTGTGACAAAAAAAAAAAAAAAAAAAAAAAAAAAAAAAAAAAAAAAAAAAAAAAAGAATATTTTCCTGAGTTCATTGGCTTTGAAGAAAATTCGAATTTTCAGAATTCGTTGGGGCGTTTTGAGATAATAACTGTAACAGTTTTCTAAACGATTTGAGGACACTAACAGTCTTACATCTGTTTTTGAGCTGTTTTCGAGACTGTTTGTCGTTCCATTTGAAATGAAATGGTGCCTGTACATGTGCAGATGGAACCGATCGATCTACAGTGTTGTTGTGTACATAGTTCTGCGTAGTCAGCGCGTACAGAGCTGGCGCAGCGCCCGTCCATCTCCGCACTACGCGATGGCGCTGTCTTAGAGATGGCCCACATTCTGCTTCCGCCGATCTGCGTATTAATATGTAACGCAGCCAATGAGATTGCTGCTAACGTAGAACCTTTTCTCCTCACGGATCACACTCGCGCAGTGATACCTGAACGCACAAGGTATTATAATGAGTGTACAGACCTCCGATTAGTCAGTCTGCATTTGTCTGCACCAGTCTGCATCAGTCTGTATTAGTCTGTACCACTCTATAGTCAAGTTTCAGTCTGCTCCTACTAAGAGTATCATATTCCTGTACATAGCCATGAAGATAAATGAATAGACACTTTGTCAAGTATCAGCGATATGTGAGAATAAGATTAATGTACCAAGACCAAAGGAACTTCAGATTGTCAATTGTAAACAGCATCCAGAATCAAGTTACGTAATATCTATGAGTTTTATTATTTTAATAAATGTGTGTGAAAATTAATCAAGTTCTGTTTAAAGTTGGTCACCATCAATCTGCTACTCTAAGTGTGCAAGTGGCATTTCTATCGTCTGACCTAATGACAGAAGATAAACACGCCACGATAAAACCACGAGACATATTGCTGACACTCGCCTACTTCGTTAGAGCGACAAGTCAAATAATCTGATGGTGTGTGTACCGAAGGTCTTACAGTACGCACACCACAAGTGTAATTCTTGTTTAAAAGATGATTTTTTGCCGTAAAACTGTCGTCCAGGAGCTCTGTATTGTTTTCCAGGGGAAGAGTTTCCAGTCTCCATAATGAGGTTGCAAACGTGATATGATGTTTCGATCAAAGGCTTTCTTTGATTTTGAAACTAACCGACTCACGATTACATGGCAATCTGAGTGACAAAAATTTGCGACATTGTGTGCGTCTGTCTGCGTGCCGACAGTCTGTACCAGACAAAAATTTTATTATGTTTTCTGCGCGACAAAAATAATTAAATAATACAGAAAATTTTTTGTTTGTGAGCTGCGTTGTTATGATGTACAGAGTTCCTACCGCGAATGCATTGCTCCCTTTATGCGGCGCGTGCACAGTCCCTCCCATTTCCCGCACAGCCAGCTTGGTGTGTCAGTGGGGGAAGTGGTCAGCTACGCTACAGAGCCCCGCACGCGAGTGAGATCAGTGAACATAAGCACAGTTCTTGGCCATCGCTGATGTAAATGATTTAGGCGACAATCTGAGCAGTCCTCTTAGACTGTTTGCATATGATTCAGAGAAGACATCTGTATGGTGCGAAAAACCGGCCCGGATACTGTGCGCATTAGCACGCTGTTTCCAGGATTCGGGGAGGCACGCTGGCCCCAGATCGAATCCTCGCGGCAGGTAGACGGGGACGCCCGCTGGGCCGGCCAGCCTAGACGGCTTTTAGGCGATTTCCCACATCCAACCAGGTGAATACTGGGCTGGTACCGACATCCCGCTTCAGTTACACGATTTGCAAACATTCAGAGAACGTTCACACACTTTCACATCGGATACAACTAAATACGGACAGATGGATTATACGAGTTTCGTTCCAGAAACGATAAGGTGGCGACCGGAAGGACATCCGGCCACCCTCTGTCACAAATAAATCCAAGTCCGACATTTAACATGCCGACCCGGTGAAGATACGGGGTGGAAAAAGATGATCTGCTGTGAGCTCATCCACACGAGTAACAAACAGACCAAGCAAATTAGCCCGAAAAACGCCGCACTGGTCAATAAACATGCGCAGGCTGCAAATAATTTAACTGATGGTAGGCATCCCACATAAGAGTTAAGTACATTTACGACGATTTCTTGCTTGTGTTTAAAGTCTGAGGGCTGGAAAACCACGAAATTTTTTGACTTTTTTCAGTTTTTCGCTTATAATTCGATAACGATACATCCTACAGAGTTACGCATGAAAGTTGTAGAACATTAAATGCTGCGTAAAAAGAGCTCCCAAATTTTAAAATTTACTCACTTCTTTGCAAAGATACAAATAAAAGCGTGAAAGTTTTCGTAGCGCTCAGTTTCTGCTAAGACGTTTTTTGAAGTCAAATGCCTAATCATCTTCATTCGATCAAATATTCAAAATTAAGAGCAATTTAATTAGGTACCTGCTTACATCGGTAGTCACCCCTACTTATTAATTTATTTAATCAAGTAGGTAGTTTATAGTGTTTTGTGTTAATTACTTCTGTTTAAGGTAATCGTGCAAGGAGCATCTAATGAAAGAGGAAAAAGGATGAGAAATATTCAGGAGAAAAACTTTAAGGAAGTGCAGTTTCTGAAGAACCGAGTACTGCCCCTACGAGCCGTGAAGTGTACACTGAAGATGGACGTTGAAGCAGCCCCTGTCGGTCCTGACACTTTTCCGTCAAATCCCTTTCCATGCGAAGTCACCATAAGAGCTCGCGTCATACTTTGAGTTAGCCCCATATCCATTAACTCTTTCTCACGATAATGGAATAATGCGCAAGACAAGAAAATCATATTTCCTTAAATTTTTCTATCCAGTCAGTCTTAAAATCGAAAGCAGCACAGACTTAATACTCGACACGTGTTCCTCTAACACCGAATTGTGTGGAATACTAAGGAAGTGTTTTCCTTCATCCTTGAGAAGTTCGTGAACTACGTAAAGAAGCACTTTGGGTCAAACTGCAACATAGTGTTTGATTGATACCCTGACTAGGGAGCTGAATAAAGCATTATATCTATTGAACGTGCCCGAAGAGCCCGCACTATGTCATCCCTTCTGTTACATCGATGTGACAGTGTCACCAACTATGCCAAAAGAACGTTTCTTACTAAACGAACTTAAAAAGAAACGTCCCATCTCAATGTTGACAGAAAAATTATCCAGATCCCTTGAATATTGGCACAGCTACAGAAGAGTTCAGACAGGGAGGCAACGCTTTCGTTGTCGGGAAGATACTGCTTTGTTGGTTCTGCTGACTGGCCGCATAACTGATAGTAGTGAGCTGGGAGAACCCATCACCAATATCTTCCTTGTAAAACCTGGAAAAGACAAGTAAGACACATTCATTTACATCCCCAACAATTGTAAGCTCTCAGAAGAAGCCAAAAGATGTACGTTATTTCTTCAACGCCTTCAGTGGCTGTGACACCACCTCTACATTTCTGCGACAGGAGCAAATCAAGTTAGTAAACACATTTCAAGTGGACACGAATCTCCAACACGTCACCTCAGACTTCATCGATCCCAGTGGCTCTCCTGATATGGTCGCTGAGACAGGAGTGGAATTCATTGTGTGTTTGTACACGGATGGCAGCTCTGAACCTTTGAATTAAATTCGTCTACAACTGTCCCACGAAGGAGTCATGTATCTTCATAAGAAGATGATGGATACAAAATTAATTAAAACGTTGCGACAAGGCGACGTCACCACTCGGCCTATCACTCGAGAAGGTTTTGTCATTGTTCCAGAGAGCTTTATGGAAAAATTATAACTTCAGTTTGGTTTTCTGCCTCCCACCGAAGCTGCCAATCGCCAGCGCTCCCGCAGCGTCTAATCGTAGGTTCAGATCTGGAGGAACAATCAGTTGGATGCATTGAAATGAGAATGAGACAACAACAAACGGTCTGATCCCCATTGCTACCACCCAACCACAAGCGCCCCAGGAATTGCTCAACACAGTAACCTGCACGAGCAAGAAGGGAAGCCAAGCACCTTATTATTTCTCCAGGAAAACGTGTATAAAGTGCTCGTTAACTATCAGATGAAAACATCTTCGTTGATTCGACTCAAATCGACGAAGAGATTGATAATGTCGAGGAGGAAACAGGTTTAGATCCCATGCAAGAGGAAGACGAAGAATTTGACAACGACGTTCCTTCCTGGACACTGTCTTCCCCGAAAAGCAGAAAAACGTAAGAAAAGTAAATTGTAAATGAATGTGAATAAAGGGCAAAAATTGCTTAAAGAATGTTTGTTTGTAAAAAAATTATCCTTCATCAATTTCATATTGCACCTGAAATTCTTTTTCATTGACAAAACGTTCATTTTTTTTTTCATTTTTAAACTCGTTTAGTATCATGTTGGACTGGAATGCTAATATTAATATATAGAGCTAACTACCTAGTTAGGTAGGTAAGTAACTAAACTGCCCTTAAATCTGAATATTTGAACGAATATGTGTTACTTGACTTCACAAATATGTCTTAGCAGGAATTGGGCCCTAAGAATACTTTCACCTTTTATTTGCATCTTTGTAAAAGAGTGAGTAAATTTTGAAATTTATGAGCCCTTTTTATCCAGAATTTGATGCACTAAAACTTTAATAAGGGTGAGTAAATTTTAAAATTTATGAGTCCTTTTTACGCAGAATTTGATGCTTTATAGCAGTTCTTGAGTTAAGGACATTGGAACATGAGCATAACTCCCTTTTTCGCCAAGTTGCTAAAAACTGCCGATTTTTGACGAGCGATTAGGGCAAAACTGCTTAACCGATTTTAACTTTTATGTAGGTCACTCTACACGAAATTTTACGCTGTTTCATTTTGGTATTTTGAAAATTTTCTGTAGGATGTATTGCTTTCGAGTTATAAGCTGAAAACTGAAAAAAGGCCCAAATTTTCGTGGATTTTCGGCCCTAAAAGATTTAGCACAAGCCAGAAATCAACGCAAACCCATTTCACTCTTATTTGGAATGTCTGACGTAGATTAAAATTATTTACAGTTTGTGCACATTTACTGGCGAGCAAAAGTCTAATTTGCCGACAGTATAAAATGAATTGATTAAATTTCGATTAGACGATAAATTACACATATTGAAAGGCTGTCAGTTCAACTAAATACTTAGTTATTACAAAGACGAATAACTTAAACTGGCATAGAAAATTTTGTGGAAATGCTGAACCAAAGAATTCGTTTTATTGGCACAACAATTAGAAACTGCAACAAATCTACTAAAGAGAGAGCCTACATTATGCTTGACCCCTTCTGGGGTAATGCTGTCCGGTATTGCATCAGCCGGTTTGTGGGGGTTGAAGGACCAGACTACAAAGGCCATCGGTCCCGGTATGGAATCCTTACCAGGTATTATTAACGGAAGACATCGAAAAAGTTCATAGAAGGTCAGCTTGTTTTGTTTTATCTCTAAAAAGGGGTAGTGTCATGGTAGGTAGTGAAACAAAGGCGTTTCTCGTTGCGGCGAGAACTTTTCAAAAATTTCTATCACTAACATTCTCCTCCGAACACGAAAATATTTTATTGACTCCAACCTACAGAGGGAAGATGATCATTGCAATAAAGTAACAGAAATTGGAGCTCGCACGGAAGGATTTAAATGTTCGTTTTTCCCATGTACTATTCGAGTTTGGAACGGTAGAGAAATAGTGTAAAAGCAGTTGAGTGAACCCTCTGCCATGCACTTGAGTGTGAATTGCAGAGTAGTCATGTAGATGTAGAAATCATTGTTAGTAAAATGTTTAGTTCATTCGTTTGTGTACCGAATTTCATTTCATTACAATTTCGTGTAGTAGCTGACGTCAGAGCTGTACGACAGCAAAAGTTTTCCTTTTAAGAAGCATGCGGATGTGTCTTAGCAAAAATTGGTCATGTAACCTTTTCGCAAATCCAGAAATTAATACCATAACTGTGGTTCTCTTTTTCCGTGAACAAGGCATTTTTTTTATTATGGGGAATGGACAAGCATCATCTGCATTCAGCAGCTTAGGGACAGGCTTAAATGGAAAATTACGAGACAAAATGTAGCTGTTTCTACAAAAGCTGTTCACTTAAACAGGAGAACGTATATGCTATTGAAATTGTTTCCTAAAAGTTAAAAGTTAGCATATACTTCCATTTACAAAGATGCAAGTAAGGCAATGAGGGAATACGTCTCTTCTTTGTAATACCGGACCGCAATATTACTGCACTTGACCTCCCGTGGCCGTTATAGGAAACACACGATGACGTTACAGTAAAAGACTACAGTCGTGACTTAGGAAAACGCATAGCATTGTGAATGATTTCAAGATAGGTGTGCATGTGTATACTATCAAGTGGCCCAACCAGTCCTCGTGGAATATCACGACAAAAACTCACGATAAGTCTAAGTGTCCTCGTTTCCAGGTGCAATAATTTTGTGGTCGACTAATAGCGGGAGCCAGTTTACTTTCTGCATACAACGACGGAGCCTAGCTTGTGAGTCCCGCTTGACAGTATTTACATCGCAATAACAGTCTGTCCGCGTTGCCTTTCAATTTTATCACATTTCCCAGATATTTTTGAGTAAAATTTTAATGCTAACATTAACAAGTGCTGTATCAATGAATTCATTTTTTCGAGAGCTTTCAAATAAGATTAAAAAGGTATATCTCGACGTAAATAAAGAGATACGAAGAATGAGTATACGATAAAGTTACGTGTCACGCTGCGTGCTATATTTTACGAAAGTCTCGTTTCGTCATGTTTGAATTCGTTTGAAACCAGGCACTGCTCCTCCTGTTACACTATTCAGTTGCTGCTTTTACCTACAACTTCGAGCTATTGCGGTAACTTTATCCGTAAGTTAACTCTGTGTACCGGCAAAGTAAAAAATTGTTTGCATTAAAAATTGAAGTTATAAATACTTTAATATTAGAGTTAAGTGGAATTTACGTCTCCAAGTCCTAACCTTTAGATAAATTATAGGGGGACTGGTTAATTAATTCTTTTACTTTGTCCTTGATGATATGGGTATTTTCGCTTTCTGCCAGTATATTGTTACACACTTCTGCACTAGAATATAAAATTCCATTCTTGTGTTTGCATTAGTTGTGCATATTTCTGTGGCATCGTATTCCTGAAGCCTTAGTGCCTATCTCGCCAGATGACCAGACGGATCCCTCAGGCTCCAGTATAGAGAATAGTGGTTTATCACAGCAGTGAATGGTTTGCTTAATAAACATGGCCAGAATTTATTAATGGTTCAAACAACTGGAAGGCACTCTTCCTCGGTTGTAGAGTAGTTCCTCTCGGACTTGGAGAGTTCTCTGAATTTCTATTACAACTGTACCTATCCCACAAAACTAACATCTGTGTGAAGTTCTGCCTCGGCAGCCTCTTCAGGACAAGATAAAGACAAGGAAAGATGTTTTTTGCACTTTATTCCAGAAAATTAGGCGTAATGTTGGGTGGGGCTCGAGAGCGATGATCTTGCCTTAAGAGCCTGAATTGGGGAGATATAAAATCCATTTAAAAACAAATTAGTAGGTAATCTGTGCGTCAATGAGGTGTTTGTTTGATAAGGCAAATATACATATCAACAAAAGTTTTGCCCCTTCCCTTTATTTCGAAAATCGTGGCATATAAAACAAAAGCTGGCACTGAAACATGCATATATATTCATTTGCAATGCGTCCACATCACCAAATCAAAAATACAAGCATTTGTGTAACGACAAGCTCATTTGTATCCCATGGTTTGCTTTTCACGCCACTCCTGAGCAACGTCGAAACATGGTGGAACATCCCCTTGCTCTAATGCAGGCTTGAATCCATAGTGGCATACCACTGATCAGATCATCAAGCCAGCCCTAGTCAAAATCGCCCCACTCTTCAATGGCGATTCTACAGAAGTTGTGTAGAGTACATGGCCATCGTTGACGAAGAGAAACAGCTGGTTTCAATTGGTGCCACACATATTCGACTGGCTTCACATCTGGGAAACAGGTACGCCGCTCCATTCTGATGATCTTAGCATGGTGAAGGAATGTGTTCGTGAGAACAGCACATTGAGCACGCGAGTTATCATCGATCAAGCTGAAACTGTCACTTGACTCAAAAGTCGTAGATAAAGATAATCCTGTCCTCTCGAATGTGAACAGCCTGCATGGTGTAAGTCCAAAACACCAACTGTCAACTGGAATTGACTCCATGTTGTGGGGCGGCAGGTGGAATGAATGTAGTTATATAATGTTTGGTTTGTAATGTAGAAAAGATGTATTTCCCGGCCGATTAACCATATGTGGGGCGGCGGGTGGAATTTAATTGTTATTATATATGTTCCTATTATTTATGCTGTTGTTTTGCCGTTCTCAACACTGGCTCTCTAACTACAATTTTGGCAACCAGAAAGTGATTAGCAAAACGTGAAGCCTGTAATTAGAATTCCTAGTGCCCACTTCATCTGAGAAATACACTTATAGCTACAGCTTCTAGCTCTGAGGAATTAGGAGATTGTCTGGGATTCATAATCAAAAACGATCCTGTAAAAACGTTCGCTATATTCTGAAAGTCACAGATCAAAAAAAAAAGAAAGAATCCACACAATCCAACTACCAGAGCAGTTCAGAGTCTAATGCGCTGATGCAACTATAACTGTCCAAATTAAATGTTTAAGTGAATGCTCGCCATAATTTGATGATAATGTTCATCAAACGCCACGCTAAATAATGGTAGAATGTCTGTCCCGCGACGGCACGTGAAAATACGACATACGCAAACTGAAGATAGATCATTAAAGTCATCCCAGAATTAACACTTCACTCGAAAATGATTTCATGGTTACGCGTATCCCGAGTAACTTAATACGGTATCCGAGGCTGTTTATAGCAATGATACCGACGCGACGCGACTCCCGGCACAGGTGGTGCGCTTATCAGCGTCTGAAGAGAACTGGGGCTTTTCCTTCTCGCGCAGCGTTCTTATATATAAAGCCGCGGTGCGGACGGCTAAGGGAACGCCTGATCAAATCGGCTCTCCCAACTTTAAGTTATTGAATAAATCATCGCTTCCTTTGCTGATGACCGATGAAGCTCTCAATTTAAATGTGCATTCAGCACACAGGTAAGTAATCATAATAAGTCTGACGTGGCTAAGTTAAATATTTTGGGCGAGAGAATTAATTTAATTACACTACACGCAGTAGACGAGCTCTGAACTTGTCCTTTGGAGATACGCTATCGTTATAGTTTTATAGTTATTCGATTGAAACTTCTCACATCTTTATGATTATAGCGGATCTCACTTATACTTAAATTTAAACATCCTAGCCTTATTTATTCGCCTACTTCATCTATCTTGCTTCCTTAATTTTTAAGACAAAAACCATAAAATCATGAATTTCAACAAAAATTTTAATTTGTGAGATCCTGAATACTTTTTCTACTAAATTATTATGAAAAAGGAATCTACATATAAATTTTTAAGTTTCTAGCTCTTTTCTGTTGCGCCAATGATTTTTACAGAAAAACGTCCAAATTTCGAAAATGGTTAAAGTTATTGAACTGATATTCAACACATATTGATTTAGTATTACTCCTGACATGCTAGAAACGTTTCAGGTTGTTTACTTGATTTTTAAAGTATTGCGCAACATTTATGACGTCAGAGCTAGTTACAGCAGACTAGGCTGGCACACAATGGAAAGACTGATGAGAATTTTATTAGGCGTGAGTAGGCTGCTTCCCTACAATGTCCACACGCATCACTTTGACTCTGATGCACATGTCGAGCAACTTTCCTGGACAACAAGCTTTCTGCACAAACATGATGATGCGATCCCAAGCATTCAATCATTGGCCGTGATTGTCCTTCGTGGCACTATGGATGTTCACTCTACTGTTCCAAAGACGTCTCTAATGCGTTCCCACTGGTGCTTTACTTTCAACTAAAATGCTGCAATCAATTCGAGTGCGACGTTCTACTCGTATTTTGCACTCATGGTAACTGTGTGTTTAGAAACAACGTCAAGGTTGACCTTCTGATGAGTGCAGAAACAGTCACAATAGCAACACCCCTGCATGAAATATCAGGGTGATGAAACACTTGTGCTGATGTGTGTACTTGTTAGTACGTAACCAGTGGGACTCATAATGCACCCCACTTACGTTAGACTTATCTATGCACGTGAGGCTCAACTTAGATGGGCCATATAGTTGACTAATTGATTAGGTAGCACTTAATTGCTCCACAGGTTTTAATGGAAAGTAAATGAATAATTAAAAATCTTATCCCAAAATACCAATGGTCTTGTTGGACCACTTTTGGGCATAACAGACAATAAGAAAGTACATACAGCAGTTGATGCAAAAGAGAATAAATAAAAACTCACTAATCTGCATAAACGTGTTTTAGTTGTCAGAGAGAGGGGATATAACGGAAAGTTACCTTTTAGTCCAGGGAACTCAAAACAAATGCTCTATCTCCAAAATCCATCAGATGCTTTAAAACAGCATATTTCTAACATACTATAACGTCCTGGCAGGCTTTGTAAATAAACTAGGAACAGCTGAGGTCCAAAACATAATGAAACTACAAAATAATGCAGCATGTATTCTCACCTGCAATTCACTCAATATGCCCAAATAATTAGCGCTTAAAGTGTCATACATTTAATGAAATTGTCATAGGGTGGAAAGACTGAGTATGTGGTTCAGAAGCGTACAAAACTGGAACTGAATGTTTAGGACGTGGTGTGAATCGCCCGTGCTATCAAGTGGTTTAGAGCATTTGGGGAGGGGGGGAGAAGAGGTCAAGTGGTGGTTTCAACTACACGTATTTCCTCAGCTGAAACCGGGAACGTGTGTCTCTTTGGATCCAACACGTCTGTCCAGTGATGTAAGAGACCAGAATGAAGACACTTGTGTAGGTTGCTGCAGCAGCATCCCACACAACATGCTGAAATTAGTCGCTCTAAGATTCACCATTAAAGTAAGAATTGCATCCCAGGCTGCAGAAAAACACCTTATAGAAGACGTTTATCTATGTGTTGCCATACCTTATTGTTGTGAGCAGCTGTAGTCAGCCGTGGAAAGAAGAGAAAGTGAAGAAAGATCAGTTCTTCAGAACACTACATTAATGCAGCAGACACTTTCTTGCGTTTTACTTCCACTCTTTATCTGAGCAGATAGTTTGCGGACTCTGCATTGGAGCTCACTTACGAGCAAGTGAGCTGCAAGGAAATCACTCACAAGAGCCCCTGCTGCTTCCAGTTCAGCATGAAGTAGCTCGCGGGTGAACTAGCTCCCACCAGCTCCTGACTGCTCATCAACCCACCCATCACTCACCGTTAATACTTGCCAGTCGCACTCCAGTCCACCACAGCTCGCAACTCCGAATGAAGTGGATCACAGGGTGACTCAGGAGTCTTCCACGTGATTTCTTCTTAACGCAACATTCTCACTGAAGTTCATCTCACTATGTACATTGTTTATTTTAATAAAAATGGTATGTATTATTAAATTTTGTGCATATGTTAGTGTGTGTATAGATTACAGAATACACTGCCTGTGCATTTGTTCTCGTTTCAAGTTTTTAATGCATATGAAAGTGCATCTTAATAGTAAGTATTATAATTTTTCCGTGTAACAATGCTTCAGGATATAAGTCAACCACATTGCCTTCTACTAGAAGTCCTTCAATGATATGTGTTATGAAAAAAAGCTTGTTTGTTCCAGACAGTGGGTGATTCTGATCCATTCCCGCAAAAGGAGGTTTTGTCCATCTCTGCTTTGGACTAGACTGAAAAAGGTGAGACAAGAACTGTCAGGGAAAAAAGCTAATGGAAGATACATTGTGGCCTTTCTATAAGATAAACAGAAGGGGCTTGGAAAAGATGAGGCAGACAGTAAGGTCCTCAGACTTCCACAAACTGTCCACAGATGATAATCTTCACAATTTGTGCCCAGAATGATATGACCAGAGCGTAGATACTACAGAATAATTGCTGGTGGTGAAGATCATCACAGGTATTCTTTGCCACTGCCCAGGGACAGTTTAAGATGGTGCAGGTCTTGTAGCAATGCTGAACTGCAGGACCCCATTATCAATATGTACTCATATTTTTTTTAAATGTATTTTTCCTTCACTATAATAAACGAAGGTAACGTCTCATTATCTAAGCAATATAACAACATAGTTCAAGGCACAAAAATTACATTTCACAGTTGACTCTTACTAGCCCCATACATATAGAAAAGTAAAAAAATTCACTGTTAACTAACTAGCATCTCAAACTGTAATAGAATAAAGTTCAGAACTATGAATAAAATAAAATTTCTAGACGCTCTCCATAGGTCTATGCCATTACACAAACGTCACAACACAACAGCTGGGAAAGCCTAATCTACTTTATGTTCAGCAGTAACAGTTACAAATCTAATACTGCGACATTCAGCGAGAGAGGACAAGTACACTGGCGTATTTGAAAAGGTTAAGCATCACAGCGTACATGAAAACTTTACGAACTTTGTTGAAACATGGTAGACGAACATTCTGTAATACATACGCATCCTCGGTGAGAGAAACGCATGCAAATCAAGACTGCAGACAATTAAGTGGCCTAGATTATCACTAACCCTAATTCAAACGAAAAGCTAGCAACCTTTGGGAGTATTTTGGTAGTCCGACTATTTTGATGAGTCGCCTAGCCTTTTCATGCAAGGGTTTTTGACAAACAATTTACAGGAAGGCATTGTTAACAAAGTAAGGCAAATAATCTCAGTCGACAATGTTACGGTGCAATGTAATAATGTACTTCAAAACTCTTGTGTCACTATATAATACATAAATGTGGGGTTCATAAATTAGAATTACTTCGAATGAATTCTTCATACTTTCGAAAACTATGCAATTTTATGTCGGCTGTCTATTATTTCCAGTGGTTTAAAAATTCCACAGTGCACGTGCACATACTTCTAAACAGTGTTACAACAGTGAAAAAAAGTTTGACACGAGGCTGAGGGGACCGAAATATTTTTTCGTGTCTAAAGAATTTCGTGTTTAATGATTCATGCACAAAGCACAGATTTTAGATCTCGACAAATTTTATTACAGTAAAGTAATTTGGTTTCTTGCTATAGGCCTAATGTCCCATTGCAGATACATATGGTACGTTGAATCTACACTGTACAATTAACTTCCTAGGTTGGCCACACGTACCGCAGTCGGTCTTTGACCTAGCCAATCAACCTCCTCCATCTTCTCCGGTCCATGTATTCTTCTCCAGCTAATTCCGTCGTATCCGTATCCTCTCTGATCCATCAGACATGGGAAAATGCTGAAATCTAGTTTGTTTGCATCAAAGATACAATACAGTCTTTACACCTTCTTATGTAGCCTTTATCATGAATTTCCTCTCTGATTCCAACACGCTGTTCTCAGACATTGCCGTAATTCGATCTCTATTTATAATTATCGTAAGCTATGTAGATTTGGCGACGTGAAACTATTTACAGTTTTAAGCACAACTTTTCATCATCTACCTCAGAGCAGTCCAGTCACCATTTCAAAAGAAATAGCGATTTGTTTTCGTCCTATCATTTTCCTACTGCGCTTAAAAAATAATAACTGCAGTACCTGTTTTCACCCCCCATGAACCATGGACCTTGCCGTTGGTGGGGAGGCTTGCGTGCCTCAGCGATACAGGTGGCCGTACCGTAGGTGCAACCACAACGGAGGGGTATCTGTTGAGAGGCCAGACAAACGTGTGGTTCCCGAAGAGGGGCAGCAGCCTTTTCAGTAGTTGCAGGGGCAACTGTCTGGATGATTGACTGATCTGGCCTTGTGACACTAACCAAAACGACCTTTCTGTGCTGGCACTGCGAACGGCTGAAAGCAAGCGGAAACTAAAGCCGTAATTTTTCCCGAGGGCTTGCAGCTTTACTGTATGGTTAAATGATGATGTCGTCCTCTTGGGTAAAAAAATCCGGAGGTAAAATAGTTCCCCATTCGGATCTCCGGGAGGACACTACTCAAGAGGACGTCGTTATCAGGAGAAAGAAAACTAGCGTTCTACGGATCGGAGCGTGGAATGTCATACCCCTTAATCGGGCACGTAAGTTAGAAAATTTAAAAAGGGAAATGGATAGGTTCAAGTTAGATATAGTGGGAATTAGTGAAGTTCGGTGGCAGGAGGAACAAGACGTTTGGTCAGGTGAATACAGGGCTATAAATACAAATTCAAATAGAGGTAATGCAGGAGTAGGTTTAATAATGAATAGGAAAATAGGAATGCGGGTAAGCTACTACAAGCAGCATAGTGAACGCATTATTGTGGCCAAGATAGACACGAAGCCCACGCCTACTACAGTAGTACAAGTTTATATGCCAACTAGCTCAGCAGATGATGAAGAAATTGATGAAATGTATGATGAGATAAAAGAAATTATTCAGGTAGTGAAGGGAGACGAAAATTTAATAGTCATGGGTGACTGGAATTCGAGAGTAGGAAAAGGGAGAGAAGGAATCGTATTAGGTGAATATGGATTGGGGATAATAAATGAAAGAGGAAGCCGCCTGGTAGAGTTTTGCACAGAGCACAACTTAATAATAGCTAACACTTGGTTCAAGAACCATAAAAGAAGGTTGTATACATGGAAGAATCCTGGAGATACTGACAGGTTTCAGATAGATTATATAATGGTAAGACAGAGATTTAGGCGCCAGGTTTTAAATTGTTAGACATTTCCAGGGGCAGATGTGGACTCTGACCACAACCTATTGGTTATGAACTGTAGATTAAAACTGAAGAAACTGCAAAAAGTTGGGAATTTAAGGAGATGGGACCTGGAAAAACTGACTAAACCAGAGGCTGTACAGAGTTTCAGGGAGAGCATAAGGGAACAATTGACGGGAAAGGGCCGGTCGAAGTGGCCGAGCGGTTCTAGGCGCTACAGTCTGGGACCACGCGACCGTTACGGTCGCAGGTTCGAACCTTGCCTCGGACATGGATGTGTGTGATGTCCTTAGGTCAGTTAGGTTTAAGTAGTTCTAAGTTCTAGGGGACTGATGACCTCAGAAGTTAAGTCCCATAGTGCTCAGGGCCATTTGAACCATTTGACAGGAATGGGGGAAAGAAATACAGTAGAAGAAGAATGGGTAGCTCTGAGGGATGAAGTAGTGAAGGCAGCAGAGGATCAAGTAGGTAAAAAGACGAGGGTCAGTAGAAATCCTTGGGTAACAGAAGAAATATTGAATTTAATTGATGAAAGGAGAAAATATAAAAATGCAGTAAATAAAGCAGGCAAAAAGGAATACAAACGTCTCAAAAATGAGATCGACAGGAAGTTCAAAATGGCTAAGCATGGATGGCTAGAGGACAAATGTAAGGAGTAGAGGCTTATCTCACTAGGGGTAAGAAAATTAAAGAAAATTAAAGAGACCTTTGGCGAAAACAAAACCACTTGTATGAATATCAAGAGCTCAGATGGAAACCCAGTTCTGAGCAAAAAAGGGAAAGTAGAAAGGTGGAAGGAGTATATAGAGGGTCTATACAAGGGCGATGTACTTGAGGACAATATTATGGAGCTGGAAGAGGATGTAGATGAAAATGAAAAAGGAGATATGATACTGCGTGAAGAGTTTGACAGAGCACTGAAAGACCTGAGTCGAAACAAGGCCCCGGGAGTAGACAGCATTCCATTAGAACTGCTGACAGCTTTGGGAGAGCCAGTCCTGACAAAACTATCAGTTTAATAAGCCACAACTGCAAAATACTGACACGAATTCTTTACAGACTAATGGAAAAACTGGTAGAAGCCGACCTCGGGGAAGATCATTTTGGATTCCGTAGAAATGTTGGAACACATGAGGCACTACTGACACAACGACTTATCTTAGAAGATACGATAAGGAAAGGCAAACCTACGGTTCTAGCATTTGTAGAGTTAGAGAAAGCTTTTGACAATGTTGACTGGAATATACTCTTTCAAATTCTGAAGGTGGCAAGGGTGAAATACAGGAGCGAAAGGCTATTTACAATTTGTACAGAAACCAGATGGCAGTTATAACAGTCGGGGGGGGGGGGGACATGAAAGGGAAGCAGTGGTTGCGAAGAAAGTGAGACAGGGTTGTAGCCTATCCCCGATGTTATTCAATCTGTATTTTGAGCAAACAGTCAAAGAAACAAAAGAAAAATTCGCAGTAGGAGTTAAAATCCATGGAGAAGAAATAAAAACTTTGAGGTTCGCTGATGACATTGTAATTCTGTCAGTGACAGCAAATGACCTGGAAGAGCAGCTGAACGGAATGGACATTGTCTTGAATGGAGGATATAAGATGAACATCAACAAAAGCCAAACGAGGATAATGGAATGTAGTCAAATTAAGTCGGGTGATGGCTGAGGGAATTAGATTAGGAAATGAGACACTTAAAGTAGAAAAGGAGTTTTGCTATTTAGGGAGCAAAATAACTGATGATGGTCCAAGTAGAGCGGATATAAAATGTAGACTGGCAATGGCAAGGAAAGCGCTTCTGAAGAAGAGAAATTTGTTAACATCGAGTATAGATTTAAGTGTCAGGAAGTCGTTTCTGAAAGTATTTGTATGGAGTGTAGCCATGTATGGAAGTGAAACATGGACGATAAATAGTTTGGACAAGAAGAGAATAGAAGCTTTCGAAATGTAGTGTCACAGGAGAATGCTGAAGATTAGATGGGTAGATCACGTAACTAATGAGGAGGTATTAAATAGAATTGGGGAGAAGAGGAGATTGTGGCACAACTTGACAAGAAGAAGGGACCGGTTGGTAGGACATGTTCTGAGGCATCAGGGGATCACAAAGTTAGCATCGGAGGGCAGCGTGGAGGGTAAAAATCGTAGAGGGAGACCAAGAGATGAATACACTAAGCAGATTCAGAAGGATGTAGGTTGCAGTAAGTACTGGGAGATGAAGAAGCTTGCACAGGATAGAGTAGCATGGAGAGCTGCATCAAACCAGTCTCAGGACTGAAGACCGCAACAACAACACATGTTTTCAAACAGAAAAATTCTGGATAGATTGTGACACACAATTCAGCGACTTACAGAAGCCATTACAAAATTCGAAAACTGATTGGGAAGTTTTGACAATGGCTGTTCCCGTAGGCAGTTGGTAAAAAAAGCAGCGCCATCAGCCACTGTTTTGTTTGTCATGTTTAACGAAAGAAGTAAGCAAATATCTCTGAACGACGTCGGCTCTGTAGGTAGCAGGTATATTTTTTTGTCCGAGAGACGTAAAAGCGAGTCAAAAGTAGGAACCGTATGTCAGAAATACTTCTACAAACTTTGAAGACAAGTTTCTCACATCAAAAGTCGTTGTGAACATTAGTCCAAAAAGCCGTCATTTTTCAGCTATTAATGATTATTATAATTATTTCAACATTTTACAAAGTTGTTCTCATCTCAGACAGTCGTAAGAAATGTTCCCAACGCATTATAATTCTACATGTGCATGCTTTCGTCAGATCATAGACTGTTACACTCAAATACACGAGGATGGTACCGAATAGTTCTGTAAACTTCCAGCACATCGTGTTAAAGTATTTCTGCATTAGGAATGTCCCATGTGATTTACGTGGTTGCACAGATAACAAACTATCGAATAGGGAAACAAATTATGGTGCTAAAGGCATTTGCTTGCATTGGATGGTATCAAATCTTAATAACAGATAACAAAGGATCACATTAATAAATGAGACCACAGGAATAGGAATATATTCGGAGTGGTAAGACATTGAATATGGTGTCCTCGAGGTTGAGTGCTTGATCCAATCCTATTCTCGAACTATATGCACTATGTGATCAAAAGTATTTGGACAGATTTATGTAGTGCAGAAAGCTCAGTGTTTTCGAACGTGACTTAGTCATTGGACATGATCTGAGTAACAAATCCTTGAGGGACAATACAACCTTTCTAAGGCCACCTAAGTCTGCTGTTGGTGATGTGGTTGTGAAGTGGAAAGGTGAAGGAACAAACACAGCTAAACCAAGGCCATGCCGACCTCATGTGCAGAAGGACAGGGACCGTCGAGTATTCTAGAGGGTTGTTGCAAAAAATTACATGAAAATCAGCGGAAGGAATCACTTGTGAGTTCCAAAGCACTACCAGGAGTCCTGCTAGCACAACGACTGTGCGTGTGGAGTTAAAAAGAATGGAGTACAATGATCAAGCAGCTTCTCCGTAAGTAGTGCTAAGCGGCACTTGAAACGGTGTAAAGAATAACGCCACTGGCCAGTGGATGACTGGGAACCAATGATTTGGACCGATGAATCGCGCTATATCCTTTGGCAACCCAGAAAGGTTTGGGTCTGGCGAAGAGAAGTTACCCGCCATTATGTGTAACGCAAACAGTGAAGTACGTAGGAAATGGTGTTATGGCATGGCGGTGTTTTTCGTGGTTATGCTGTGGTCCCTTATTACGCTTATGGTAACGCTAATGCAGAACGATATGAACACATTTTACAGTTTTCTGTACTGCGTAAACAAACAGGAACAGTTCAGAGACGATGATTGTATCAGCGTAACAGTGCTCGCTGTCATAAAGCAGCATCTGCGACGCAAAGTTTTGTGGTCAGTAACATTCCTGAAACGGACTGGCCTACCCAGAGCCCCAGCCTGAACTCAGTGGAATACCCTTGAGAAGAGTTACAACTTCGACTTCAGCCCAACGTCACATTCTCTAGTTTTGGCTGTTGAGGAAGAACAGGCTGTCATTCCTCCCCAAACATAGTGTGAATGATTTACCTGGGACAGAGGAGTGCTCTTCAGAAACTACGAGGTTTGCTGATATACAAGTATAGTGATAGACTCACAAAACACATCCACATCAGACACAGCCAAGAGAACTGGAAGTCCTACAAATGATTCACAGTAAACAAATTAATCATAAATCTTGCAAAAACTCCAGTTATGCAGTTCCATTCAAATAAAAATGACTTACAGATACTAGAAGTAGAGATCAATGAAAACATACTAAATGATGCTCCATACACGAACTTTCTGCCGGCCGTAGTGTCCGAGCGGTTCTAGGCGCTTCAATCTGGAACCGCGCGACCGCTACGGTCGCAGGTTCGAATCCTGCCTCGGGCATGGATGTATGTGATGTCCTTAGGTTAGTTGGGTTTAAGTAGTTCTAATTTCTAGGGGACTGATGACCTCAGATGTTAAGTCCCATAGTGCTCAAAGCCACTTGACCACTTTGAACGAAGTTTCTGGGTGTCCAGATGGAAATGAACTGAAGTGGCGTCAGAACGTGGGACAGTTGAAAAAAGAGCTCAGTTACACCTGCTTGTCACAAAAATCTCTCTCGTTCTGTTATTCTGTTGATCTGCTGGCGGTATTGCTAGCAAAGTTTCACTCAGTACTGCCCCATGAAATAATATTCTGGAGCGCAATTACTGTGTAAAGTTGATGAACAAGCATCTTGCGGGAACCTCTGAAGAGACGTAGGGATTCTTATAGTTATGTGACAATTCATTTTCCCCGTAATGATATTTATTTTTAATAACAAGAATGAATTGAAAATGGAATGCTGACTGCCTTAATGGAATCCTGTGGCAGAAAACAGCAGCATGGACTAAATCTGAGTCATCACTGCATTAAATGACATTGCTGCTGAGCGGGGTGAGCATTCCATAGAGCTAAAAACCTTAGAGATTTTGAAGACTAAGGAGCCAAACGAAGGAGTATTCCAGTTAATAAACAGAACATTGTATAAGAGAAACTATGATCTGATGGGGCGGAAATGGTTGTTCATCATCGCAACACATTTATGGCCAGCTATCCTGAAGCGTTTTCGCCATACGCCAGCACGTGATCAACCTGCACTCGTAAATACTTTAGGCAGAATCAGATGCTATGAGCACTGACCAGGCCTCTATCGAACCGTTATACATTATTTGAGCCACTTTAAGGAACGCCAGAGATGGAAGCACATGTCACAGTTACCGCCAGAGCATCTCGTACCAATTCCGCCAGAAGCAGGGCCATTAAACTTAATTGGAATCGAGCTGCTATGGAGGTTCCCAAAGTGGACAACCAGGACTCCATGGATAACGGTCTGCACTGACCACTCACTATGCTGTCACCAAAGCTGTGTCAAATGCTCAAGCAACAGAAATTGCAATGCTCATTGCAGAAGACATCATTTTGAAACATGGAACTTCTGATCGTGGAAAAGTTTTCCAATTGCGACTAGTATTAGAGGTAATTTCGCATTGCTACATCATCCGTAGGACGACAGCTGTCTAACATCCATTGACGAAAGGCCTCACAGAACACTTTAATAAGGCGCTGACTGACATGCTCTCGATGTATGTTGATGTCGAACAGAGAGATTGGGATACAATACTACCCGTCGTGGCATTCGCGTGCAAGACACTACAGGCTTCACAACATTCTTTCTGCTCCGTGGTTGCAAAGCAGAAATGACAATGGGCAAGCTGTTCCCATTTCAGCCAGACGATACTCAGGATAACTACGTGCAAAATGTCATCACCAGGACCGAAGAAGCGAGACAGCTGGTTCGCAAACGGATCCTGGACACCCAGAATAAAGACTGCAAGTGCCGTAACATCGAGCACCCGCCAGATACAGCCTAGGACACTTGGTATGGATTTTTACTCCTGCATGGAAAATTGGATCATCAGAAAAGTTGTTAAAGTTCTACTCTGGACCGTGTCACGTCCTTTATCGCTTGTCGGATGTCACTTACGACGTCGAGGATTATGACCTTTCATAAAGATACAAAAGTACACATGGTCCACGTCCTCCCTATGAAACCTTACTCAGTTCTGAGCCACAGGTCGAATAAGGAGCGTCTCGTTCAAGGAAACTGAAGACCCTCTCGTTGATCGTGAAGCTTCGATGGGAAGTGCTACCTTCGATACTCATCACGGTGAAGACAAAACGACAAGTACGCGAGGATCCGGTAGTGTTGTCTTACAGAGGACCGTTGACAAGATCTAGATCCAGGGTGCTGTATCTGGCTGCACTGAGAACTTCTGATACAATGGGCCGCTGCTTCTTCAGGAAAGGGAGCAATAGCGTAAGCTGTGCTGCGTTCAGTGTGGCGTAGCGGTCAACATTGCTGGTTGGCGTGCTGTAGGTAGTCAGTTCAAATCTGACCGTCAACAAATATTTGTTATTTCGTATTTGTCATTTCTGGAAGGTCCTCGTAATTTCTTATGTTTGTACAGTTTGCTGACGACAATGCCTCTCCAGCTCATTCACCTGCAGAGATGCAGCAGTCTATTAATTGTTTCAGCAAGGCATACAAACGATTTGGTCTTTCCGTCAATATTCAAAAAACAAAGGTACTCGCACAGCCAGCTCCTGGCTCTTCCCTTTCCCATTTCAGCGTATCCATTTCTGATACACCCTTGGAACAAGTAGACCATTTCCTTTATCTTCTGAAAAAGACATGGGGAACAGAATACGTGCTGCCCATGTAGCGTTCGGTCGTTTCAGAAAACGTGTCTTCCTCAATAAAGACCTAACACTATACACCTGGACATTATATCGCCGCGATCTGAAGAAACTAGAATGCTTCTACCAACAGAAGCTAAGATACATCATGTACATGAAATGGAATGACTTTATATCGAATACCGCCGTTCTTGAGAAAGCGAAAATGTTTTGTATAGAAGCTCTCATTATTGGGCACCAACTAAGATGGGTTGGGCATGTCCAGCGGATGAGAGATGACAGACTTCCACGTCAAATGCTGTACAGTGAAGTAAGCACATGTAAAAGGCCGCGAGGTGTTCCTCTTAAACGCTATAAGGATTAGTATAAGAAAAATCTAAAACCCTTGAACATCGATTCGAGTCCGTCATAGCAGAAGATCGCAGTCGCTGGCGCTCAACTACCTCAAACGCTCTTCCGAATTTTGAGCGACAAACGCCAGAGACGTAAACTCCTCCAGGCCCAGCCACGTCTTCCACCTTCCATCATTTGTAATTTCTGTGGTCGCATGTTTCATGCCAGGATTGGACTACTAAGCCATCAAAGACATTTCTACGCCTGAACCGTGACAAAGGAAATCTCAGGAGAGAAATGAAAACTCGGATACGAGCATCAGCCAAAGGCGACGACGAGACTACATTCTGGAATATTCGATGGTTATATAAATAGCAGTATTCTCTATCCCCGAATTCAGTTCTGTTCTGGTTTTTCGTTGGTGTCCATAATAAACGTGCTTACTGTGTTAAAGAGTTGTACTTCATTGACGATCCTGCTTTCGGATTTGAATTTGATTGTGGTTGCGGTATGACAATATATTCAAATACTTTTTGATCTTCTGCTTGTGACATCGGTATATATACCTGAAGTATTGTTGCTGACGTTGGTTTGGTGACGATTCTGATGAGAATGACCCTAACACTGTTCAAAAGTACTCACTGTCTGTCCTACCTTCTTATTAACGAATCCTACTCCTCTTTTACCTTTGGTATCAACCCTATATTCATCTGACCATCTTTCCATTTCACCTCACTGACCATTGTGGATTTTCCAGCTTCCATACCACATTCAAACTTTTAACATTGCACACCCCGTCTCGTAGATACTACATCTACATCATCATTCTGCAATTCGCAGTTAAGTGTCTGGCGGAAGGTTCATCGAACCATCTTCCAACTGTTTCTCTATCGTTCCACTGTCGATCAGCTCGCAGGAAAAAGGAACACTTAAATATTTACATGCGTGCTCTTACTTCTCTTATGATGATGATGATCAAAATCTCACTATGCAGACGTGCGCTAACAAAATATTTTCACATTCTGTGGAGGAAGCTGGTGATTGAAATTTCATAAGAAGATCCTGCCACAAGGAGAAACGCCTTTGTTTTAATGGTTACCTCCTCAGTTCGCGTATCACGTCCGTGGCACTTTCTCTTGTATTTCGCGATAGTACAAAACGAGTGATTCTCCAACAGAAAGAGGTTCCTACTCAATGGTCTGAAGATGACCACAGTAGTTATCGAAACAGGTCACCTTGATGAATAAATCGTGATCAAGACTGTTTTTAATAGTAAATATTTGTAAGACATTGATCACTGCCACTCCCATAATGTATTCAAAAGTAATTCAGTGTCTTATTTACAGACATGTATCCGACACATTTCAGCACGTTTGCGTTCGTTACAAACAGAAGATAACTATTTTCGAGTATTACGCTAGACAGTGGAGGAATTGTCAAGCTACAGGAACGTTCGGTGCGTCCTGCCTTGTCAATGTGGCTGTTGAAGCTTAATGACCCGTCTGCCTGGAAGCACTAGACGGAAGCATGCTGGACGTGTGATGGTGAAATGGCCTGAATGTTGAAAATGTGTTTACAGTTCTGAGGAATTCGAAGAAGCCGCGCGGTGTAGCTGCGAGGTAAGGCGCCTTGCCCAGTTCGCGCGGCTCTCCCCGTCGGAAGTTCGAGTCCTCCCTCGGGCGTGGGTGTGTGTGTTGTCCTTAGAGTATGTTCGTTTAAGTTAGATTAAGTAGTGTGTAATAAGCCTAGGGACCGATGAACTCAGCAGTTTGGTCTCATAAGAACTTACCACAAATTTTCGAATTCGAAGTGATTTTATCTCCAGAGGAAATATGATGCTCCCTGACAAAGATGACGGTAAACATATAGACGAGGGTTGGAACTTAAATGGTGGCAACTATTTATTCACAACCTATACAAAAGAGTTACGTGTTTTCACCTGTTACTGTCGCCGGTTCTTTCGCAAGGCTGGTCGCAGGTGTTGCTCCAAAAATGAACAGTAATACTGTGCATTGACGGTCTTTGCGAAAGAAGCGGCGACACTTTCTGCGCAACCCACCCGTCGTTTTGCACGACAATGCGCGGGCGCATACAGCGCAAGCTGTGGCTGCTCTGTTCGGTCGATGGGACTGGGAAGTACTGCACCATCCATCATACTACCCGGACTTAAGTCCTTGTGACTTGATTTGATTCCGAAGGTGAAGGAACCACTTCGTGGAATTCGCTTCAGAACTGGTCCAGAGATTCGACAGGCAGTAGACCGCTCCATTCGCACCATCAACAAAACAGGCTCTGCTAACGGTATACTACGCCTTCCACATCGCTGGCAACGGGTTCTACACAACGCTGGTGACTACTTTGAATGACAGTAACAGGTGCTAACATGTAACTCTTTTGTATCGGTTGTGAATTGCCACTATTTAAGTTTCAACCCTCGTACTAAGTCAGTTGAAGAAATCGCCCATGGATCAGAGGGTGGTGTGCTCTTTTACAGGTACCATGTCCCTGGAAGTTCCGACACGCAAGACCAATTTGCCTTAGTATATTCATCTGCAAAATTAATTACATTGTTAGAATTGCACTATTACGGCTTCAAATCAGTTTTTATCGTATTTTATGTGGTTCCAGCTGAATGACTCACTGATACCTGCTACAGCGCTTTTCACATGCTGCAGCAACAGGTGAAAGATCTCGTGCTATCACTAGGCCTATTACAGTTTTAGTTGGCGAATCTGTTTCAGCAATCAGTTTTTTTACTTCTTCGACGTCTTTGTTTCTGCCTCCTTCATATACCACTTTCTTCACTCCTGCATACAGGCTTCATGCCCCGTACGTTCTGATTTCTGCTACCACATACTATAGGGTGGCGCAGAGGTGCGAGAAAGTTTTAAGTTCATCTTGCCAGTCATGCAGTAGTAACAGAAGTGGAGCAAAGGCGTCAAACTGTCTGGCATTAATGGACATTTAGTTATTTGGGAGCATCGTGCTGTCGACGCATGTGCGTTTTTACAACATGGAGATAGTGTATCAGCTGTACGACTAGGGTTTCGGTGGCTTTGTCAGCTCCCACCCTTTGATCAAGTTCCGCAATTTGGATTCGAAATTTTGAAGTACCTTGTTCCGGTTTGATGGAAAAGCCAATGGGGCTTTATGATCTGTATGTGCCCCAGAAAATTTTGTTGCTCGTGCGAGTTTCCAGCTAAAAAAGTTCACTTCGTTCTGTGTGAAAACTTGTCATTCCAGCTAGGAAATTTGGAGCGTTAGTAGTAGTTTTATTCGTTCCTAGCGCTCCTTTACAAGGATATTGGACATGTCACGGTATTACAATTTAAGAATAATAAAAGTGAAGTAATTCGCATGTACAGACATTTACATACTTGCAGGACTAGTATGACAAGGATGGGACAAGAAGTCGGTCATAGCCTTATAGTAGGAACTATGCTTGCGTTTGCCTGAATTAATTTAGGAAAATCACGCAATCCTAAATCAGGATGGCTGGAGGAAGATTGGAGCCTCCACCCCCCCCCCCCCCCCCCCAAATAGTAAGATACTATGTTTAAAACAGTACTGCTTCTTTCGATTTATTCCTAATGCGCAATACTATGTCCGAATAAGTTATTTAATAATGTAAAAAGCTGATGCAGCACTGTTCATTCATTTTTCACTCCCAGTCACTGCACACACTACTCACATATTACACATAGTGTTTCATAACATTACACGTCAGGAGGAGTTTGTGTACAGCAACTTCCCATCTGTTAGCCTGAAAAACTGCGTCCGCATCCCTCCATACCGAGTGAGATGATGAGCTCAGAAAGAGAACAAGATATTAGCATTATACACTGCTTGGCTTTGGTACTGAGTTTTTCCAGAAAAAATGTACTGTGAAAGAGTTATGTGAAACGAAATGATAGATGTTTCATTATTATTATTATTATTTATCTGTTTTCCTTTTTCACCATACCCCTACTCTGTCATATCTAAGTACGCCTTCAATGTGTAGAATATATTTCTTAACAGGTGTCTTTTAACTGCTTTTTAAATAAGTTTGTTTTAGTAATCTCTTTAATCTACTTTGGCAATTTATTGTACAGTGTTTTCCTTGGTAAAAAGCATTATTTTGAGTTTGATGTTTATTCTCGTTTGGTAAATGTAATTTCAGTCTAGATCTGGTGTCATGGTCTTGGACAGAGCTGTCTGTGCAATAATTATCAGTGTCATTTTACAACATTCCATTGGAACTACTGACGGCCTTGGGAGAGCCAGTCCTGACAAAACTCTACCTTCTGGTGAGCAAGATGTATGAAACAGGCGAAATACCCTCAGACTTCAAGAAGAATATAATAATTCCAATCCCAAAGAAAGCAGGTGTTGACAGATGTGAAAATTACCGAACTATCAGTTTAATAAGTCACAGCTGCAAAATACTAACACGAATTCTTTACAGACGAATGGAAAAACTAGTAGAAGCCAACCTCGGGGAAGATCAGTTTGGATTCCGTAGAAACACTGGAACACGTGAGGCAATACTGACCTTACGACTTATCTTAGAAGAAATATTAAGGAAAGGCAAACCTACGTTTCTAGCATTTGTAGACTTAGAGAAAGCTTTTGACAATGTTGACTGGAATACTCTCAAATTCTAAAGGTGGCAGGGGTAAAATACAGGGAGCGAAAGGCTATTTACAATTTGTACAGAAACCAGATGGCAGTTATAAGAGTTGAGGGACATGAAAGGGAAGCAGTGGTTGGGAAGGGAGTAAGACAGGGTTGTAGCCTCTCCCCGATGTTGTTCAATCTGTATATTGAGCAAGCAGTAAAGGAAACAAAAGAAAAATTCGGAGTGGGTATAAAAATCCATGGAGAAGAAATTAAAACTTTGAGGTTCGCCGATGACATTGTAATTCTGTCAGAGACAGCAAAGGACTTGGAAGAGCAGTTGAATGGAATGGACAGTGTCTTGAAAGGAGGATATAAGATGAACAGCAACAAAAGCAAAACGAGGATAATGGAATGTAGTCGAATTAAGTCGGGTGATGCTGAGGAAATTAGATTAGGAAATGAGACACTTAAAGTAGTAAAGGAGTTTTGCTATTTGGGGAGCAAAATAACTGATGATGGTCCAAGTAGAGAGGATATAAAATGTAGACTGGCAATGGCAAGGAAAGCTTTTCTGAAGAATAGAAATTTGTTAACATCGAGTACAGATTTAAGTGTCAGGAAATCATTTCTGAAAGTATTTGTATGGAGTGTAGCCATGTATGGAAGTGAAACATGGACGATAAATAGTTTGGACAAGAAGAGAATAGAAGCATTCGAAATGTGGTGCTACAGAAGAATGCTGAAGATTAGATGGGTAGATCACATAACTAATGAGGAAGTATTGAACAGGATTGGGGAGAAGAGAAGTTTGTGGCACAACTTGACCAGAAGACGGGATCGGTTGGTAGGACATGTTCTGAGGCATCAAGGGATCACCAATTTAGTATTGGAGGGCAGCGTGGAGGGTAAAAATCGTAGAGGGAGACCAAGAGATGAATACACTAAGCAGATTCAGAAGGATGTAGATTGCAGTAGGTACTGGGAGATGAAGAAGCTTGCACAGGATAGAGTAGCATGGAGAGCTGCATCGGACCAGTCTCAGGACTGAAGACCACAACAACAACAACATTTTTTACGTGCAGTACTGTTCGGTAAATATAATCACAGGGCACAGTTAAATTCCCCAATGGTTTGCACAGAGTTTTACAAAGAGCTCGACTACTAATTTTGGTTATTATTCTTGTGGTCATTTTCTGCAGTTTGAAAATTTTGCTCATATTTTGTACATTTGTTCTCCAGAAAAGAATGAGATAGCTGAGAACTGAGTGTACATATGAAAACCATGTAATTAATAGACACCAGCTGTTACAGAGTGATGACAGGATTTTAAAAGCATAATAACATGCTGATGACATTCTGTTTGCAAGTATCTTTGTGTGTTTACATCACTTCAACTGAAAATCAGTATTCATTCCTAGAAATTTTATATTTGCTACACAGTATATAGAGCCGCCATTTACACTAAATTTAACAGTGACAGTCACTGTATTGCTAACTGACCAATCGTAAGTTCCATCATTCACAGTGTCATCTGTACAAACTTTAGATTGCGCAACAACTGAATTCCCATGACTATCTCGCGACTGCAGTTTCCTGAGAGTCAGTGAGGATACAAACTTGGTTAAAAAATCTTTGAATCTCCAATGAGACTAATTTTCACTCAGGTGGTAATGTGAATAAGCAGAACATCCGTTACTGGGTTCAAGAAACCGAGCTCAGCATCACCAGCATCCATTATACAGTACCAAAGTTATCGTACGATAGGCATGTCCGTACTTTTTTGAGGATGAACGGGGCATTGCTGTGACAGCGACGTATGAATATTATGTGAACGTGTTAGAGACATTTGTGGCTTCAGAGACTCCATACACTTCGAAATCTTGGCATTCACCACACTAGTTTTAAAAGGGTGGGGCCACATCACAGACTGTCAGACAGTCTACGGGAGCAGTACAAAGCTTGTTTGGTAATCGCATACTTTGAAGGAATGATAACATCGCATCGTCGCTCCATCTACAGGTCTTACAGTTTGTGACTTCTTTTTATGTCGACACTTGCAGAGCGTTGTGTACCAGATTAAACCAAAAATTCTAGCTCAGCTACAGTCACAGATTGAAGAATAAATCGCGAACATCCTAAGTGACACTTTGGGCTGTGCTGTTGTGTCAAAATGGAGATCATTTGACTGATACAACTTATTAAAAGTGAGGCCTCATGCAAACTCTACCCCTGTAAAACACATTTTAAACCTCAAGTTTTGTAACGTTCCTGCATTTTTTATGATTACCTGAACTATCGGTTTAATAAGTCACTAACACGAATTCTTTACAGACGAATGGAAAAATTGGTAGAAGCCGACCTCGGGGAAGATCAGTTTGGATTCCGTTGAAATGTTGGAATACGTGAGGCAATACTGACCGTACGACTTATCTTAGAAGATAGATTAAGGAAAGGCAAACCTACGTTTCTAGCATTTGTAGACTTGGAGAAAGCTTTTGACAATGTTGACTGGAATATTCTCTTTCAAATTCTGAAGGTGGCAGGGGTAAAATACAGGGAACGAAAGGCTATTTACAATTTTTACGGAATCCAGATGTCGGTTATAACAGTCAAGGGGCATGAAAGGGAAGCAGTGATTGAGAAGGGAGTGAGACAGGGTTGTAGCCTATCCCCGATCTTATTCAGTCTGTATATTGAACAAGCAGTAAAGGAAACAAAAGAAAAATTCGGAGTAGGGGTTAAAATCCATGGAGAAGAAATAAAAACTTTGAGGTTCGCCGATGAAATCGTAATTCTGTCAGAGACAGCAAATGACCTGGAAGAGCAGTTGAACGGAATGGACAGTGTCTTGAAAGGAGGATATAAGATGAACATCAACAAAAGCAAAACGAGTATAATGGAATGTGGTCGAATTACATCAGGTGATGCTGAGAGAATCAGATTAGGAAATGAGACACTTAAAGTAGTAGATGAAAAATGGTTCAAATGGCTCTGAGCACTATGGGACTTAACATCTAGGGTCATCAGTCCCCTAGAACTTAGAACTACTTAAACCTAACTAACCTAAGGACATCACACAACACCCAGTCATCACGAGGCAGAGAAGTAGTAGATGAGTTTTGTTATTTGTGGAGCAAAATAACTAATGATGGTCGAAGTAGAAAGGATTTAAAATGTAGACTGGCAATGGCAAGGAAAGCGTTTCTGAAGAAGAGAAATTTGTTAACATCGAGTATTGATTTAAGTGTCAGGAAATCGTTTCTGAAAGTATTTGTATGGTTGTAACAATGTATGGAGGTGAAACACGGACGATAAATAGTTTGGACAAGAAGAGAATAGTAGCTTTCGAAATGTGGTGCTACAGAAGAATGATGAAGATTAGATGGGTAGATCACATAACTAATGAGAAGGTATTGAATAGAATTGTGGAGAAGAGAAATTTGTGGCACAACTTGACTAGAAGAAGGGATCGGTTGGTAGGACATATTCTGAGGCATCAAAGGATCACGAATTTAGTATTGGAGGGCAGCGTGGAGGGTAAAAATCGTAGAGGGAGACCAAGAGATGAATACACTAAGCAGATTCAGAAGGATGTAGGTTGCAGTAGGTTCTGGGAGATGAAGATGCTTGCACAGGATAGAGTAGCATGGAGAGCTGCTTCAAACCAGTCTCTGGAGTGAAGACCACAACAACAACCTGAAATTTTCTCGTTTCTCTGCATTACCCTCTATTTTTCTCCATCACACTGCCTTCTCTATGCAAGCACTGATTCCGTTGGTAAGGATGTCACCAGGTCATTGTAGACTCTACTGAGGCAGACTGGCTCACAACTGTTTTGACTGGTCCTTGACATTCTGGATACTGGCGCTCGGACGGAGTTGGCATCCACACCTGTTCTATCGGACACATATCTGAGGATCTTGTTGGCCGCATGAGTGCCTCAACACACACGCACAGTTCATGGAGACATGTGCCATTTGAGGACGAGCATTGTCCTGTTGAAAAATGGTACCGTGCGACTTTCACGTGAGAGATAACACATGAGGACGCAGGGTGTCCGTAACGCACCACTGTGCCCTCGGAGTTCCTTCAACCACTACCAGCCATCAGGTGAAATCGAACGCGATGACTCCATACACAATGAGGGCAGGAGTAACACCGCTATGTCTCTCCAAAACATTCGAAGAACGAAACTTGTGACCAGTTCTCCGCCAGAATCGCCGACGATGATCATCCAAAGTAGTCAAGAAATGCAACTCGAGCGACACAATGCGACGCAATTCAGCGGGAGTCCATACTTCCCGATCAGGGCACCGCTCCAAACTTGTGGTTTTAGTGACAGCGTACACACCGGAATGGTAATTCCCTAATTCGACTGCTGTTAGTCTCTGACCTACGGTATGGGGTAACACGCAATACTGCAGCGACTAAATCACTTCTTCTCAGATGGCAGGTGCGGACGTGATGCTTTGTGCACAATACGGCGATCTTCTGTTGTGTTGGCAGGCGTGCTCGACTGGAACCTTGATGACGAGTACGCCTGTCCTGACGTATGAGGTCTGTTAAAAAAATTCTACGCTTGCCTTTTAATTGTCGTGCATGGCCTCCTTCGAAATACTCTCTTCCACACTTGATACACCGCGCCCAACGCCGTTTCCACTTACGGAAGCAGCCTTGATACGCCCCTTGCTGGATTGTGTGAAGCGCCATCTGCAAATTTTCTTTTATCTCGTCTATTGTTGAGAATCTTCGTGTTTTCAACGGGGTTTTCAACTTTGGAAATAAAAAAAATAGTCTGCAGGGACCAGATCTGGAGAGTATGGAGGATGAGGCAGCATCGTGATTTCGTTTTTTGTGCTATAGTCACGCACCGACAGGGACGAATGAGCGGGTGCTTTATCGTGATGCAAGAGCCACGAATTGTCTCGCAACATTTCAGGCCATTTCCTGCTCACATTTCCCAGCAGGCGTCGCAACACTTCCCGATAGGACCATCGATTAACAGTTTGTCCCTGTGGTACGAATTCATGATGAACAAATCCTTCAAAGTCAAAGAAAACTATCAGCAGTTCTTTGACATTTGATCTGACCTGACGAGATTTTTTTTTGTCTTGGAGAATCTTTCCTGACCCACTGTGAAGCGTGATCCTTGGTCTCATCATAACCGTAGACCCACGTCTCGTCACCAGTTATGATTCTCTTAAGGAACATCTCGTTCTCATTTGCGCGATCCAAAAGCTCTTCACAGATTGCGAGGCGCAGATGTTTCTACTCTTGACTCATAAGCTATGGGACGAACTTCGCGGCAACACGATCCGTTCCAAGATGCTGTGACAGGATGTTATGACATGATCCAACTGAAATGTTACGTTCTTTTGCAATCTCTCGACCAATCTGTCTTCGACTGGTACGCACTATTTCGTTGAAGTTACTGACATGAGCGTCGTCTGTAGACGTCGAAGGGCGTCCTGAACGAGGGTCATCTTTTAACTTCCGTCCGGCCATTTCTAAACCGTGTGAACCATTCGTAACACCGAGTAATGATAACTTCGTTTGTATTGAGCTAATCGTTAATAGAAGCAGCAGTATTGTAATCTTTACTGTTAATGTACTTCTTATTCGAGTGTTTATTCATGTTAGCAATAACAGCTTTAGTCAGTTTACTATGCCGCGCGGGGTAGCCGTGCGGTCTGGGCGCCTTGCCACGGTGCGCGCGGCTCTCCCCACGTTGGAGGCTCGAGTCCTCTCTCGGGCATGGGTGTGTGTGTGTGTGTATGTGTGTGTGTTTTGTCCTTGGTGTAAGTTGGTTAAGTGTCGGAAGTTGCATGCGGCTTTTCGCGGATGATGCTGTAGTATACAGAGAAGTTGCAGCATTAGAAAATTGTAGCGAAATGCAGGAAGATATGCAGCGGATAGGCACTTGGTGCAGGGAGTGGCAACTGACCCTTAACATAGACAAATGTAATGTATTGCAAATACATAGAAAGAAGGATCCTTTATTATATGATTATATGATAGCGGAACAAACACTGGTAGCAGTTACTTCCGTAAAATATCTGGGAGTATGCGTACGGAACGATTTGAAAGGGAATGATTATATAAAATTAACTGTTCGTAAGGCGGGTACCAGGGGGTTGAGATTCATTGGGAGAGTCCTTAGAAAACGTAGTCCATCAACAAAGGAAGTGGCTTACAAAACACACGTTCGACCTATACTTAAGTATTGCTCATCAGTGTGGGATCCGTACCGGATCGGGTTGACGGAGGAGATAGAGAAGATCCAAAGAAGAGCGGCGCGTTGCGTCACAGGGTTATTTGGTAAGCGTGATAGCGTTACGGAGATGTTTAGCAAACTCAAGTGGCAGACTCTGCAAGAGAGGCGCTCTACATCGCGGTGTAGCTTGCTGTCCAGGTCTCGAGAGGATGCGTTTCTGGATGAGGTATCGAATATATTGCTTCCCCCTACTTATACCTCCCGAGGAGATCACGATTGTAAAATTAGAGAGATTCGAGCGCGCACGGAGGCTTTCCGGCAGTCGTTCTTCCCGCGAACCACACGCGACTGGAACAGGAAAGGAAGGTAATGACAGTGGCACGTAAAGTGCCCTCCGCCACACACCGTTGGGTGGCTTGCGGAGTATAAACGTAGACGTAGACGTAGATTAAGTAGTGTGTAAGCCTAAGAACCGATGAGCTCAGTAGTTTGGTCCCATAGCAACTTACCACAAATTTCCAATTTCCAGTTTATTTCCTACATGCCCTTTTTTCATTTACATCTAATTTAATTACGTCTGCCTCTATTTTGGTTGCTACAATCAGCTCCTTTGTGCTTTTTTAAAAGACTGTATAATAAATTTACTACCTTTATTAATTACATGAAGCTCATCGTCGTCGAATGTGAACTCGCTTTCATTAACGCTTCTGGGGTAAAACTGAAAACTGTCTACTTGTTGTATTCTCTGCGATCTACAGTCATCGTAGTACCTCTGCAGCCAATCCAATTTCTTCTCTTGCCTGTTCTTTATTTTGTGGAATTCAACCTGTACCCTTCCTTCCAAATGTGAGTCCACTGTCTGAGAACTTTGTCACGTCATTCGATTGGATTCAGAGACATACAGTTTCTTTAGAAGTTTTCCATTACGGTCATTTCACTTATATGAAAGGATCAGTTACTAAACGCTGCTAATTTTTTGTCTTTAAACCATCTTGAAATACTTCCCTTAAACATGTACGCAGCGATACACCATCTTGAATGAGTTAATGTAGCTCCTTCGCTGTGTTCCCTTAGGAAAGTTGTCCAGACACAGACTTTGCAGAGTTAGCCGCCTCCAGGGAGTCCACATATACATGCACGTCTATATGACTACTGTATAGGTTACACTTACATGCTTGATGGAGGGTTCGTAGGACCACTTTCAGACTGTTTTCTGGCGTTGCACTCTCGAAAAGCACGTGGGAAAAACGAACACTTAAATCTTTCCGTGCTAGTTCTGATTTATCTTATTTTATTACGATGATTCATCCTCCTTGTGTAGGTGGGAATCAATAAAATATCTTTGCATTCGGAGTAGAAATTTGGAGACTGAAATGTCATGAGAAATCTCACCGCGACGAGAAACGACTTTATATAAATGATTGCCAACCCAGCTTGCGTAACGTACCCATGAGACTCTCTCCCCTATTCCACGATAATACACAACGAGCACCCTATCCTCCATCAATCATATCTGGCATGTATCCTGTACTACGCAGCAGTTTTCCAGAAGAGAATGGACAAGTTTAATGTAGGCAATCTCTATAGTAGATTTGTCGCATTTCCAAGTTTTCTGTCAATAAATCGCAGTCTTCGGTTCGCCTTCCCCACAACATATGATATGTGATCGTTCCTATTTAAGTTGTTCATAATCGTAATCCGGATATTTAGTTGCACTGACAGCATCTACTTTTGTGTGAGTCATCGCTTAACCGAAATCTAACGAATTCCTTTTAGTGTTAGAGTGGATGACGTCACACTTTATTTTTAGGGTCAGTTACCACTTTTTGAATGATACAAATGTCTTTTCTAAATAATTTTGCAGTTGTTTTTGGCTTCTGATGACTTTATTAAACGGTAAACTGCAGCATCGTCCGCAAACAAACGGAGAGGGCTGCTCAGATTGTCTCCTAGATCGTTTATATATATTAGGAACAGCATGGGTCCTATAACACTAACTTCGGTAACGCCAAATAACAATTTTTTTATTCGATCTTTCCGTCAATTTCTACGAACTGTGACCTCTCTGACGGGAAATTACGAATCGAGTCGTACAACTAAGACAATAACTTATTAGCGCGCTGTTTGATTGAAAGCCGATTGTGAGGACGGTGTCAAAAGCATGGTAGAAATCTAGAGATATGGAATCAATGTGGGATCCTCTGTCGATAGCACTCACAAATTCTTGAGACTAAAGAGCTAGTTGTGTCGCACAAGAACGATATTTTCTGGATCTGTCCTACGCGTCAATAGCTCATTTTTCTTGAAGTAATTCATAATGTCTCAGCACAGAGCATGTTTCAAAATCCCCATTGCAAATCGATGTCAGCGATATGATCTGTAATTCAGCGAATTATTTCTATTTACTTTCTTGTGTATTAGTGTGACCTGAGCAACTTTCCAGTCCTTAGGTACGTATCTTTCGTCGAACGAGCCGATGTATATGCGTCAAACCTTTTTTTTTATTTCGATTTTGGAAAAGGTGAGAAATCAAAGGAGGTCAGAAAGTATAACGAAAGTTGGCACAGATGAATGTGATTTCAGGACTATTGTGGGAGGAACTTCGTGGAGCTTAATACAATGAAGATGTATTCTGCTAGCAGAGGGAGGACAGACCCCACTGCCATACCGTCCATTCGTTCATAATGTTTACCACGTGAGGTCAAGCAGTTTGACGACAAACATCCGCACCAAGTCAAAGACTTATAATTGTTCCCAAAGAATGCTAATAGTCCATTCGATTGGTACATTGATAAAGAGAGGGGCTTTATGTCAAAACTGACCTTTATGTCAGTTTACTGGATAAGTCGGACGAAGTGAGTCGAATCCTTCACATACGATTGTGTGTTTCCCACAAGGTGACGTAGTTTTCTGGCCAGATACTTCGCCAAATTGGGTGATTAGATCCCATTAGCTATAGGTCGAAGGTGCCACTGATTTAATAACCCGTAAATTCTCGGTGCTACAGGAACTTTGGTAATGGGTCCCTGAGTGCGTCACGATCAGCTCCGGAGTCTTTGAATACGTCTATCGTCTCCTTTATTATCTTTGCAACCGGATCCATCATCAAATCGATTATTTTCGATTTAAATTGTGTAGTATCCAAGACAAATGTGCTGTTTTCTTTATTAGCCTCGAGAATCACAATGTGCTCATATATCTTAAGTTCTTCTACAGGCGCTTTTTCTTGGATGGTACCACTCTTTGAATGATTCTGACTGTTTCTTGGCTTAGTTTTTCGGAGTCTACCCGCGGGGCCTGTCGGAGTGCTGCTTCCGCAAACTGAATAGTTTGTTCTCCAGAGGTCGTTGTAAGCATCAATGCAAAGAGTTTTGACGACAAACTTACGGCGTTTCGCTTTGTATCTAGTCCTATCCTCGTACCACTATCTTCCTTGTTAGATCCTCGAGTTTCATCTTTTTGAGAGTGCAGACCAATTTTACGTTCACGCTTGCCTGTGTGATACGGACCAATCTGTCACCGATGGTTTGGACGATATCCACAGCTGGTTCTGGTATAATAGTCTCTTGTTGATGTCGAGGCTGCTACAGATTCTTGAATCCTTTCCCTGAGCATAGCATGGCAGGCTTGTTATTAGATTCTTCTCATTTTCCTGCTACCCAGCTGGGGCGGGATCTCGAGGAATGTAGGGTTTGGCTTGGGTTGTTTGGGGGAGGAGACCAAACAGCGAGGTCATCGGTTTCATAGGTTTAGGAAAAGAAGTCGGCCGTGCCCTTTCAAAGGAAACACCCCGGCATTTGCCTGTGGCGATTTAGGGAAATCACGGAAAACTTAAATCAGGATGGCCGGACGCGGGATTGAACCGTCGTCCTCCCGAATGCGAGTCCAGTGTTCTAGCCACTGCGCCACCTCGCTCAGTGGAATGTAGGAATAATTACGTTGCAGTCCTGGCACCTCTTAAGAAACGCCAAATCATTAAGTAATTTTCCTTCCCCTTCCTTAATAGTTCCCCCATTCGTACGTGGTAGTAAACTTCCTGCCCTTACAAGCTACTGCTGTAAATACGCGGGCTTCCGCAGACTGTGTCAAGTAACGGCGCGATTCCGTTCCTGAAGTGAAAGTCTACTAACTCCCGAGGCCAGACTGTGACCCAACGTCTACCGGAAGACAATCACATTAACCAGTGTCTACCCTTTGAGTCCTACCGTCATCCGGCTCAGAAGTGTTCCGACCTACATACGCTTACCACCCAAGCCCACCGCATTAGTGCAGACATTATCAAACTAGAACTGAAAGAGTACCAAAGTGTACGACAGCAGAAGAAAAAGAAGAGCTACAAAGTTCAGCAGGATCGACAAAGATACGCAAACACCGCGCGTAATGCATGCCTGAACATACATGCAGATGCTAGTCGAGACTGTACGTAGTGCTGTTGTTTCTGACCACTAATAGCAACTGAGCAATACTCTCTACACGTCTTGGGGGTCAGAACAGTGTTCTGTGTAGCTGTGCGTGCATTATGTCGGAGCTAAGAAAATTGGAACGTAGGCAAATTGTTGGTGCCCGCATGGTGGCTGCTTCCCTAACCAAAGTAGCAGACGTGTTGGGTATTTCAAGAGGTACAATATCAAAGATTTATACTGTATACGGGAAAAGCGGAAAAACGCCATCCTCTTAGTAATAACGCGGACGAAAGTGTATGTTAAGTGATCGTGACAGACAGTCGTCGAAGTGGATTGTGACAAAAAATAAGAGGAGGAAGGCTGAAAAAGTCACTGCAGTGCTGAATGTCGCACTCGCGAACCCTGTCAGCGCCAAAACAAGGCGAAGGGAGCTCCATAAGCAGGGAATTGCAGGGCGAGCCGGAAATCCAAAGCTGTTCACCAGCGATGTAAATGACCCTAAGAGAAAAACTTGGTGCCGAAGCCATGGAACAATGGAAAAGAGTCATTTGGCCGGATGAGTCTTGTTTCACACTGTTTCCAACTTCTGGAAGAGTGCTTGCTGCCAAGAGTGAAACGTAGGTGGGGTTCGGTGATGATTTGGGCAGCAGTCTGTGGTACTCCGTGGACTCCATGGTTACTCTGCAAGGTCGCATTACTGCCAAGGATTATGTGACCATTTTGGCTGATCAAGTTCATCCCATGGTGCAATATTTGTTCCCAAATGGTGATTCTGAGTTCCAAGACAACAGGTACCTAGTTCACACGGCTCACATCGTCCAGGGCTGGTTTTGTGAGCACGAGGGTGAATTGTAGCGTCTCCATGGCCACCAAAATCGCCAGAGCTCAATATTACCGAGTCTTCGTCATCTACTTTGGAGAGAAGGTTGCGTCATTGCTATACACCTCGATTATCGTTTCCCGTACTTGACACTATTTTGCAGGAAGGGGAGTATAAGATTCACTTGCAAACCATAGACGACCTGTATTTATTCATTCCGAGACGGTTAGAAACAGTTTTGAACACCAACAGTTTCCCTTCACTATATTACGCATGATAATGTGGTGCGCTTTTGATGTTTCCATGTGTACCCCTGTACGTTATGTCGACAGCGTCACTAATAGAGGAAGCAAGGCGCTTTGCCAAAGAGGCTGCAAACTATTTTTATGGAGTGGCTGTAGGATCCAAAATTTGATAGGTTCCACTAAGGATACGGTAAAAAGTCTCAACACAACAGGTGTGTATGAGTTACAATGTGAGTATTGTGCCTCCTACATTGGGGAAACCGGAAGGTCCATTTCACTCATGTGGTGGGTTGGGCGTTATTTTCGACTGGGGCAGCACAACAGACACTTGCGGAGCACAATACGGGCTGTGAACATCCCACAACGTTTCTGAAAGCCTGTGCACTTGTAAGACAGCCAACGATGCGCACACACAAAATTAGAGTGGCAATTGTGATCCAGAAGCATCCTGGCAGCACCACTTGAGAGAATAGCTGAAGCCTCCTTGTGTTCTAGTTGTCAGCAACCCCTGTACAACTGGCCAGTTGTGACTGCAGTGCAGCAGCGGCACCAGATATTGCAGTGACCAGCTAAATAAACAGTGTATTCACAACTGGCGTCGATTTATTGTGATTAAAAGCAGCAGAACATGGCACCCATAACCTTCTCTCTGGTTGATGGTGGGTTGCCAATTACCAGCAAGCTGGGCAACCTGTGAATAGTCAGTCAAACGTACATTCCTTTCCCCTAACATTGACAAGTGGCGTTTTAGGGGCAATAAAATATAAGCTGCAAAGCAAGGTGGTGACTCTTTGCTCACAGCTCCAGGCAGTGTTGGTTCAAATGTCTCTGAGCACTATGGGAGTTAACATCTGAGGTCATCAGTCCCATAGAAGTTAGAACTACTTAAACATAACTAACCTAAAGACATCATACACATCCCTGCCCGAGGCAGGATTCGAACCTGCGAACAGCAGTGCTGGCTTTGGTGATGCAGCTTGAGGCTGTTGCCAATGGGCATCACCATAGAGGGACGTATGTTGCGATCCGAAGGATGTCCAGCATATCCTTCAATCGGTTCCCTCTCTTATGGTCAAGTGAGAGGTCATTCCATGATGGGCCAGCAATCAAAGACTTTCCAAGGTGCCGATCGGAGAGCCTCTCCAGTTAGTCTGAAGAACAGATTTCGGGCCCTGTCTGTGGCTGACGACGTCCCTGAGCCAGATGAAGTGGCTCGCCCTGCTCCAGAGGAATCCTCTCTGTCTGAAAGGTCTGGCCATTCGCAGAGAGTGGGATTACTGATAGTTGGGATCTCCAATGTTAGGCGCGTAATGAGGCTCCTTATGGGATACAGCTGTGAAGGAGGGGAAGAAATCCATTGTGTACTGCGTGTGCATACTGGGAGGAGTCATTCCAGATGTGAAACGGGTGCCACCGGATACGTTGAAGAGCACAGAGTGCAGTCCACTGCAGGTGCTGGCTCATGTTGGTATTAATGATGTGTGTCGCTTTGGATTGGAAGAGATTCTTTCTGGTTTCGGATGGCCAGCTGAAATAGTAAAGACAGCCAGTCTTGCTTGCGAGATGTAGGCGGAGTTCTCCATCTGTAGCAGCGTCGACAGATCCAACTGTGGTCCTTTAGTACAGAGCCAAGTAGAGGGTCTGAATCAGAGGCTCAGACCGTTCTGCGACTGTGACAGTTGCAGATTCCTCGACTTGTGCCGTATGGTGGTGGGTATCCGGGTTCTGCTAAATAGGTCAGGAGACCACCATACACAGGAAGCGCCTACACTGTATGGGGCGGAGTGGACGGTTTATTAGGTTACTGGGTCTCGGGAAAGTGCAGAAAGGGCTTCACTTCCGAAGGGCGCAGGAAGAATATAAGAAGAGGGTAGATATAGGAACAATCAATGTTGTGGATGTAAACTCTCGTAGCTGCGTTGGAAAAGAATCAGAACTTCAAGTGATAATAGAAAACACCGAATATCAAATCGTTATAGGTACGGAAAGCTGGTTAAAACCGGAAATAAGTTCAGCTAAAAGTTTTAAGAAGGACTTAACCGTGCTCAGAAGGGATAAATTAAGTACGGTTGATGGTAGAGTGTTTGTTGATGTCAGACGTAGTTCACCTTGTTGTGAAACTGAAGTAGATAGTCCTTGTGAGTTACTATGGGTAGAGATTATATTTGACAACTGGAATGAATTAATAATTGGTTGCTTTAACCGACCCCCGTCGACTCGGATGATACAATTGCTGAACGGTTCAAAGAAAACTTTAGTGTCATTTCAGATAGGTACCCCACTCATACAGTTAAAGTTGGTGTTGACTTCAATGTACGTCCGATATGCAGGCGAAAAAACATGTCTAAAATCGGTGATAGGCATAAAACGACGTGCGAGTGTGTTCTCAAATGGCTCTGAGCACTATGCGACTTAACTTCGGAGGTCATCAGTCGCCTAGAACTTAAAACTAATTAAACCTAACTAACCTAAGGACATCACAAACATCCATGCCCGAGGCAAGACTGTAAGCGCCTAGAACCGCACGGCCACACCGGCCGGTAATACGGTCTCAGAAAATTGTTTTGGACAAGTAGTTCAAGAGCCCAACCGAACTCTAAACGGTAGGAAAAACATACTTGAACTCATAGCAACAAATAATCCAGAGCACATAGGGAGCATCACGACGGATACAGGGATTTGTGACAACAAGGTTATTGTAGAGGGACTGAATAGTGTAACAAAAAAAACGCAAAATACATCTGTTTAAAAAAGTAAATAAAAATTCGTCTGACGCTTGCCAAAGGGAAATTCTCCGTGCGTAATCTGATTATGTAAGCATAGAATAGATGTGGTTTAAATTCAAAGAAACAGAAACGACGCAATTGAGATATATATAACAAATAAATTAATAAGAGACGGCATTGATCCCCAAGGTACACAAAACAGGTCAGAACATGGTTGCAGAAGCAATGAAAAAAGCTTGTCAAATTTAAAAGAACACAAAACCCCAAACATTGTCGGAGTTTTACAGAAGCTCGAAATTTAGTACAAACTTCAGTGCTAGATGTTATTAATAGTTTTCCCAGCCAAACTCTGTCTCGAAGTATGGTGAGAAACCCAAAGAGATTCTGGTTATATGTAAAGTACACCAGTAGCAAGGCGCAATCAATACCTTCAATGCGCGCGATAACAACGGTGATGTTATTGATGACAGTGCCAATAAAGCTGAGTTACTAAATATGATTTTCCGAAATTCCTTCACAAAAGAAGACGAAGTAAATATTCCAGAATTTGAATCAAGAACAACTGGCAACATGAGTAACTTACAAGTAGATACCCTCGGTGTAGCGAAGCAGCTCATTAAACCTAAGAAAGGCAAGCTTCCGGTCCAGAATGAAAACCAGTCACGTTCCGTTCCTTTCAGAGTATGCTGATACAATAGCTCCGTACTTAATAATCATATACAACCGGTCTCTCGTAGAAATATAGGTTGCACAAGTCACACCAATACCCAAGAAAGGAAACAGGAGTAATCAGCTAAATTGCAGACCCGTATCAAATGGTTCAAATGGCTCTGAGCACGATGGGACTTAACTTCGGAGGTCATCAGTCCCCTAGAACTTAGAACTACTTAAACCTAACTAATATAAGGACATCACACACATCCATGCCCGAGGCAGGATTCGAACCTGCGACCGTAGCAGTCGCGCGGTTCCGGACTGAACCCGTATCACTAATGCCGATTTGCAGTAAGATTTTGGAACATACACTGCGCTGGAACATTATGAATCACCTTGAAGGAAACGATGTATTGCTAAATAGCCGACGCCGACTCAGAAAACATTGTTCTCGTGAAACATAATTAGCCCTTTATTCTCATGAAGTAATGAGTGCTATCGATGATACGTCGAAATGATTTCATATTTTTATATTTCCAGAAGGCTTTTGACACCGTTCCTTACAAGCGACTTCTAATTGAACTGCTTGCCTTTGGAGTATCATCTCAGTTGCGTGACTAGATTCGTGATTTCCTGTCAGGAAGGCCACATTTCTTAATAACTGACGGAACGTCGTCGAGCAAAACAGAAGTAATATCTGGCGTTTGCAGATGACGCTGTTATTTACCGTAATGTAAATTCATCAGATGATCAAAAGCAATTACAAAATAATTTAACAAGATATCTGTACTGTGGTAAAAGGGCAATCGACTGTAAATCAGGGTGAAATTATCCACATGAGCACTAAAAGGAATCCGCTAAAATTCAGTTACACGATAAATCACGCAAATCTAAAGGCTTTACACTTAACTAAATAATTAGGAATTAATTTAACAATAACTTGAAAGATCACGTAGATATTGTTGTGGGAAAAATAAACCAAAGACCGCGATTTATTGGCAGAACACTTAGAAAATGCAATACACGTGCTAAAGAGACTCCTTACACTAAGTTTGTCCGCCCTCTTCTATAATAATGCTGTGCGTTGTGGGATCCGCAACAGATAAGATTGACGGAAGACGTCGAAAAAGCACGAGGAAGGGCAGCTCGTTTTATTGTAACGAAATAAGGGAGAAGGTGCCACGGATATGATACACTAATTAAGGTGGAAATCGTGAAAACAAACGCGTTTTTCGTTGCTGCAGAACCTTCTCATGAAATTTCAGTCACCAAATTTCTCCTCAGAGTGTGAAAATATTTTATTGGCGCCCATCTACATAGGGAGGAATGATCATCGTAATAAATTAAGAGAAATCAGAGGTCGCACGGAAAGATAAAAGTTTACTGTTACCAGTCACCGTTTTATTTATTTCCACGACGCGTTTCAAAGGTTTAAACCTCCCATCATCGGGTGGATTTACATTAGTTAGTATGACATTTGCGTGTGTGTTGTGTTACGATTTTTTGGAGGAACTTGTGGCACACACACAAATGTCATAAATCCACCCGATGATGGAGGTTAAACCTTTGAAACGCGTCGTGGAAATAAATAAAACGGTGACTGGTAACAGTAAACTTGTTGTTTCATTTAATGTCGATAACAGTCACCTAAAATGTTCGCATTTAAAGATAAAAGTGTTCGTTTTTCACGCGCGCTGCTCGAGAGTGGAACGGCAGAGAAGTAGATAAAAGATGGTTCGATGAACCCTCTTTCGAGCACTTCATTGTGGATTGCAGAGTGATCATGTAGATGTAGAAAAAAATTATACGTCTATGGCCTTATAACACTCATAAAAATGCAATGTACCGAAGCACCTACAGCCCAGCAAAGTAATCTATTCCCTGAGTATGGTCATTGTGACACTGCCGAAACGTTGGATATTTTAATATTTTAAGTATTTTATAAGATGAAGGATTGTAATGAATTGTTAAAATGTCAATTTTTTCTGAAGAGGTCCCTGCAAGATGTTCTAGAACTAATACCAAATACAGTTCCTATAACACACGTCTATATTATAGAAATACTATGTCTCTAAAATGAGTTCCCCAGAAAATATTCTTTAACTTGCTAGTGAATAGAAGTGTGCACCATACACTAATTCCTTCGTTTTTAAATTCCATTCAGCAGTAATCATGCATAGTGCAAATGTAGTCTAACTAAGGAACTTAATTAAGTCTGGTGTATGGTTTTCCATTTAAGGCTGTCATTCATCTACGGTTCCGGAAAACAACACTTTCTATATTAAAACTAGTGAGGTTCTGTGAAAAAAAACTTTATGTAACGAGTCTTTTTTAAAATGTAATGCTAATCTAGTTTCTTTGTATATTCCACTCGACGTTTTCAAATAAGCTCTAGGACAAAAACATAAAATAAAAAAAAACGACGCACCACGAAGAAATTACCCGAATGCGATGGGAATCGGTAGAAGTGATGTACATGCACAAACGAACAAATGATTACAAATTCGATGATTTATTAGTGAGAAATATCTTCACAAACTGAGGAAGTCAATGACGCATTAGTCCACCTCTGGCTCTTATGCACGAAGTTATTCGGCTTGGCATTGATTGATAGAGTTGTTGGATGTCCTGAGGGATATCGTGCCAAATTCTGCCCCATTTGCGCTTAGATCGTCAAAATCCCGAGCTGGTTAGAGGGTCCTGCCCATAACTTTCCAAACATTCTCAACTCGGGAGAGATCCGACGACCTTGCTGGCCAAGGCAGGGTTTGCGGGCACGAAAACAAGCAGTAGAGTCTCTCAGGGTACTTGTTTTCGCGCTTGCCAAACCCTATCTTGGCCAGTAGAGTCGCCAGATCTCTCTCCAATTGAGACAGTCAGGAGCATTATGGGCAGAGCCCTCCAAGCTCGGGATTTTGACGCTCTAACGGTCTAATTGGACAGAATTTGGGACGACATCCCTCAAGAGAAATACAACAACTGTATCGATGAATGCCAGCCGAATAACTGCTTGCATGACCAGACTTGGACCGACGCGTTGCTGCCTTGCTCAGTTTTTGAAGCTCTTGAATAAACCATCCAATTTGTCTAAAATTAAAATCATTTGTTTGTCTGTACATGTACACCACATCTACCTATTTCCGTCCCGTTCGGATAACTCCTTCGTGGTGCGTCGTATTTGAGTGTATTTCGTTAGCTGCCTTTTCAATAATTGGATGGGTATTACTTCTAACCCCTATACTTGTATCATCTACAACTGGACCTACATTCTTAAAATCATTGTGAGGTGGTGTTGTATCAGTTATTAGGGCTTCTTTTCGTTCCATTCACTTGCGCAATGGGAAAAGTGACTATTTTAATGCCTCTGCATGTGCTATAATTTATCTAATCTTGTCCTCGCGATCCCTACAAGAGGTTGTATATTCCTAGGTTCATCATTTAAAGCTGGTTCTTGAAACTCTTAAGTAGGTTTTTCTTGGGATGGCCGAAGTTAATTCCACATCTGTCGACGCCGTCTCAGATAACATACTACGTCCTCCCTATCAAGAAATCCTCAATCTACTTAGAAATTTCGCTTGATACCTCAAACCATCGGGATTCCGATAATAAGTGAAGGTGTGGTACTGAGTCAAACACTTCTCGGAAATCAAGAAATACATCTACCTGATGGCTTTCAGGATATTCTATGAGAAAAGTGCGAGATGGGTTTCATTTGATCCGTGTTTTAGGAACACATGTCGATTGAATGGAGCAAGTCATTCTATTTGCGATACTTGTTTATGTTTGAGTTCAGCATATGTTCTAGGATTTTACAATAACCCGGTATCAAAGATATTGGGCGGTAGTTTTGTGGATCACTTCTGCTACCCATCTTGCAGATGGTGTGCCCTGTGCTTTGTCCCAAATATCGGGTACTGCTTTTTGTTAGGTGAATCTACCCTATGGTAGACTAAGCTTAACTCAGCTAAATTCAGTATAGAATCTGATAGGGATTCAATTGGGCCCTGGAACTTCGTTTAATTTAAGCTATTTCAGCTGTTACTCAAAACGGTTGATGCTAATTGGCAGTGGTTTGAAAAATAAGTAGTGGCAATACTCCTGGATTTTCCTTTGCAAAGGAACATTTAAAAACGGAGTTTAGCATTTCTACTTTTGCTTTGTACCCTCAGTTTTATTTCCCATATTGTCTATCAGTATCTGGAAGCTTTATTCGTGCCACTAACAGCATTTAGATAAGCCTCGATTTTATGGGCGAACCCTCGATAATATTTTGAAGGCTTCGCGTATTGTCCTCTTGACATCTTTCGAAAGGCAATAACCACTTGAATGAAAAAAAATGTAGAGAAGCGAGCAGCATCTGCATACATTGCCGGAAGAAAAAATGCAACACGCTGAAGCACAAAGTCATTTTATCGATAAGGAGGTGACAGGCATTTCATAATTGTAGGAATATATGATAATACATTCATGCCAAATTAAACACACACATCCAGGAAGGGGTGCCCAAAAAATGGCATCAATATACAGTGTACCCCCTCTCCCCCCCACCTGCCCCCCACTGGCGGCAATGTATGCAGCTCGCGGTCTAGTGGCTAGCGTTGCTGCCTCTGGATCACGGGGTCCCGGGTTCGATTCCCGGCCGGGTTGGATATTTTCTCTGCCCGGGGACTGGGTGTTTGTGTTGTCATCATCATCATCATCATCATCATCATCATCATGATTCGTGACAGTGGCTGGATTTTACTGTGAAAAAGATTGTACTGTGTAAAAATAGGGACCTCGTACGGGCGCTGATGACCGCGCAGTTGAGCGCCCCACAAACCAAACATCATCATGATCATGATCATCATCATCATCATCAAAAACAACAACAACATCAAACTGGCGGCAATGTAAGCGAATATTCTTGCATGCAAACGACCATAAAGGCGCCGAATGGCAACCTGCAATAGACTGACCCAAGCCATAAGTGTTTAGGACTGGTGAACTTGCTGGGCAGGACATCTGTTGTACACCAGGACGAGTACGTTGCGTCGCTGCAGCCACACGTAGACGTGCATTGTCCTGCTGGAATAGAACATCACCTTCTGGTCGAAGTCCGGGACCGCGCGACTGCTACGGTCGCAGGTTCGAATCCTGTCTCGGGCATGGATGTGTGTGATGTCCTTCGGTTAGTTAGGTTTAAGTAGTTCTAAGTTCTAGGGGACTGATGACCTCAGATGCTAAATCTCATAGTGCTCAGAGCCATTTGAACCTTCTGATCGAAGAAATGGCAACAGCTTGGGATAACAGCCTTTGCAATATAACGGGCACTGTTACTTTACCCTGCAGAAACACCAAATGTGACAGCGAGCTATAAACGATGGCCCCCCACACCATAGAGCCTGTGATAGGATTTGAATGTCGTGGGCCAGTGCACTCTGGAACTGGTAGCTCAGCAGGTCTATACCATACCCGTGCACGTCCAACACTCGCATACAGGCAGAACCTAATCGCATCACTGAAGACAATAGAACGCCATACCACCTTCCAGTCGACTCTTTCACGACTCCAAAGTAGTTATGCTTGGCAGTGTCATGGGTGTCAGTAGAAGCGCGGCCAGAAGCACACGTGATGTTAATCCAGAAACAAACAGACGGTTCCCAATGGTCCCTGATGACACAACAAGTGCAACATGTTCCCAGATTTCGTCCCTGAATGATGTCCGGTCGACACCACTTCTCGTACGATGCGACGATCTTGTGCGTCTGTACTATGTGGACGTCCAGAACCTGTTCTACAGATGCGGCAATGTCCCACAGACCACTGCTGAAAGCAATGACACTCTACCGCTACATTGTGCCCAACATGGGCAGCAATCTGTTGATGCGTTCATCTAGCTTCATGAAGGCCCACAATGCAATCTCTTTCCAATGGCTGGCGCTGCTCAACAGGAGTACGTACTCGTTGATGGGTCACAGCTGTACCCTAGAATGAATGATGCATACGCTGAACACCTCTAAACTCAGCACAGTTACTGCCTGCAGAGTCAAAACAGAGGGTGCACTGGCAGGCCTTCCTGAGTGCCATATGATCGCCGATGATCGTGACTAATGAATCACTAACGCCCCAACCGCTCATTATGCACATATTGCACCCTTGCGTCACTGAACACATTCATTGAAAGTGCTGACCTTTTTTCTTGCAATTTAATTGGCCCCTGATGGTACCTTTAGAATAACAAATGCGAAACGCTTATGGCACGGAAAATTCGTTTCGCTCAGTTGCAATTAGACGAACCCAAGGTGAGACAATTTTTACACACAACTGAGGGCTGCAGGACAGCAAAAGCTAAAGATTTGCATACCTGTTTACCGATTGCAAAAACACCTTCCATGGGCAGGTGCTTTGTCTTAGTGAAAGATTTTTTTTTTTTTTCCCAAACCACGACTTTTCTCGCATGTGCTTTTCGCACCTTCTCACATGTGTTTTTCGCCCAGAAGACTTCCGAACTGTGAGAATTACTGCTTATTTTTCCTTTGCAAGGCAATTAATAAGAAGAATTCCTTTTACGTTCCAGGAAACAGCGTCTATAACCATTTCAGGAGATGAAATCGACGTAGACTTTTGATCAATGGCGATCTACTCCCAGCTATTGCTTTGTTTCCTGGTGTAGGTGATGAAAGGGAGGAAGATTAAGGTTCAACATTCAGTAGAAGACGAGGTCACTAGAAACAGATAAACAGCTCGGACTGGAGAAGGATGGGAAGAGAAATCGGCAGCAGCTCCCTCAAACGAAAAATACAGGCATTTGCCTTGGGCGATTTACGGTAACCAAGGGAAGTCTAAATCTATGTGGCACGACTGAGACTTGGTAAGCAGCCCCCTGAATGCAAGTGCAATGTCTTCAACGGTGCGCCAGCTCGTTCCGTGTGAAGTGTTGGACCCATGTTACATCCATAGTAACAAACTTGAGTACAAGTTAAGTTGGATTCATTGTAAAACGGTCCAAACTATGGTCGCAAATTCCGTTTCGCTTTTCCTTCTGGTTGTCATTCAATAAAAACTGTAGCCATTTTGCATTAATTACCAATTAATTACCACTAATTCATTATCATACTGTGTCGACTCTCGCCGTTTTCATTAGTGGTTGCAGTTTTTGCACATCATCTGTTTCAGACACCATCAGAAAATGGCCGCGTTTGAATTTCGTTGTTCATTTCTTAACTGTTTAAGAGCAAGGTAGCTCACTCTTGTCAAATCCGCACAAATGTTGAATTAATATTCGTTAGCTAAAACAAAGATTTTTTTGTGACGCCACAGTATTCTGTTTATCGATATGAACGGAACACGAAGCGCAACTACATTTTAAAAAGCTCTACAAGTAAAACTATTCCGCAGATCTGATAGACATTTCACTTACGTTATTACGCAACACATACGAACCTAACAAAACTGAAATTTTATTGATATCGACAGTATTTATGTGAAAAGATGAGAAAATTTCGCGTTGCCAACGTACTAACAGTTTTTCTGTCTCTCCTCCCGGTGTTCATTCAGTGACCCCTCCCCACTCCCCCTCCACACACACACACACACACACACACACACACACACGCATTATGTTTGCATACGAATCAACTTACTCAAAACGGAAGCAGAATTTCAAACGCGATTTTCTTTATCGTCTTCACACATTATGTCCTGAATCGATTTTGCAAGCCCGTTCAAATACCGGTTTTTCAAGCATCTGTTGTTTTACAGAAATGGCGGCTGTAAATCAGCTGTCTCAATTTCGTCGGCGAGATTAAGTGAGGTTACCAGTGTGGTTATCCGATGGACGTCAGTGAACTCATAAGGAAGATGAGGATAAGGATGCATACCATTTTTCAAGATGAGTTCTTAAAACGCGTGCAAAACTATTTCATTACTCCCTCCCAGGTTGCGCTGTTTTTTTAAATAAGCGCGAAGTGGTCTCTGCTGGAACATTATTCTACTCTACAGTTTTGGGAAACTTGGAATTTGTAGTAAAATTCCGAGTGAGTAAATATACATTTGTACTCCTGTGCACAGAACTAACGAATGTCTTATCACTGGCTGTTGACTGTGTACAACCACCTTTTGGCAGGAGAAGACTGAGCACAGCTTTCTGCAATTTAGCCATTTACGCAGGATACAGGACACACAGTTGTACTTCAGATTATGGTGACTTGGAGTGGCTAGAAAACTTGCGATTGACGAAATACACAATCACGTTCTTGTGCACAGAATTAGCCAATGTTTTGTAATCAGTCATTGATTGTGTACGTTAACCTTTGTTTCTAAACGAGAGAGAGGGTATAGCATTTTACAAATCAGCCGTTTGCCACTAGAATATAGGGTGGGTGGATGTAGTAATTTGCAAATTAGCGAGCCACGAAGGATACAGGATTGTTGCAAAACAGATTTTGCTTATTCAGCACATATATTAATTACCGTATATATACGTATTTCCATCTCAAGAAGGTAAAATGTTGAATAATGGGAATAAATAAATTATTCTTTAGCTTCACTAGGTACATAATTTCGTCCGAAGAATGAATATTAAAAATGTACAAACTTGAAAATCCAATTACGACTCAAATGCGGTGGAGTGTTTACGTGAAGCGAAAATCGACCGTGGACCGTGAGAGCTATAATCCAGCAGCTAAGCCTGCACTACCAGTATCGCTATTGGAGTGTTTACACGACCAACGCGAAGCGGTATTAGGAAATGGATTTACGGAAAAATTGGATTTGGAAGACCAAGTAAACGCAGCGAGATAGGCAAATGGAGAAATCCAGAGGTAGAGTGCCAACAGTGTACGCTGTGACAAGTATAACAGCTCGTTACGTTATAGCGGGAGGAATTCAGACACCAGGAAAGTGAGGACGCGGTAAATCAGCAGGAGTGTCGCCGTCCGCTGCAGACGATAATTGTGAGGCGGCTCACCTGTGACGGTGTTGACGGTGTTCTCCGCCATGTCAGCGTCGTGCGCCGCGCGCGCCCTCTGGCGAGGCACTGCCAGAGGCGACGCCTCCGCCTTATCGCCGCCTTCGACAGCGCTGTCCATCGCCCGTGATTCACAGCGGAACACGCCGAGCGCATCACGCCTCAATTTCTTGCCGGCTCTGCGGCCGCACGCTCACCGTTATCTCGTAGCTGCGTGTCACGGAGCAGCGTTCTGTTTATTTGTCAGAGTGGGGTGCCGATAAGCGACGATCGACGGCGTCGGCTGAAGGGCGTGGCGCCGAATGGGATGATCCGAGCGAGTCCTACTGCAGTGTTTTCCAACCTACCACTGTGGGATAAAATACAATTCTCTAAGGAGTAAAAACGAAAGGGTTCAGTTCTATTTCTGTCATGAAACTAAATTGTTTTTAAAAGACCATTACTACTATCATTATTTCGAAGTACTGTAATATTGATTATATACAGGGTGACAATTATTGAACTATATGAAAATAACATAAATTATTTACAAACTACGGGGTGCACACACTTTATTCAACATGTAAACGTCACTTGAGAATTCAGATTTAGGTTATGACATGTTCGATGTGTCTGCAATCATTGGGGTTGATGTGGCGCAGATGTTGAGAATGGCTGTGATTTGGGGTCTGAACGGGGTACGGTCAAGTTGCGGATGCCCCAGGGATCAGTGTTGGGGCCACTCCCTTTTTTATATACATTCCTGGCCATTAAAATTGCTACATTAAGAAGAAATGCAGATTATAAACGGAAATTCATTGGACATATATATTATACTTGAACTGACATGTGATTACATTTTCACGCAATTTGGGTACATAGATCCTGAGAAATCAGTACCCAGAAGAAGCACCTCTGGCCGTAATAACGGCCTTGATACGCCTGGGCATTGAGTGAAACACAGCTTGGATGGCGTGTACAGGTACAGCTGCCCATGCAGCTTCAACACAATACCACAGTTCATCAAGAGTAGTGACTGCCGTATTGTCACGAGCCAGTTGCTCGGCCACCATTGACCAGACGTTTTCAATTGGTGAGAGATCTGGAGGATGTGCTGGCCAGGGCAGCAGTTGAATATTTTCTATATCCAGAAAGGCCCGTACAGGACCTGCAACATGCGGTCGTGCATTATCCTGCTGAAATGTAGGGTTTCGCAGGGATCGAATTGAGGGTAGAGCCACGGGTCTAACACATCTGAAATGTAACTCCACTGTTCAAAGTGCCATCAGTGTGAACAAGAGGTGACCGAGACGTGTCACCAATGGCACCCCATACCATCACGCCGGGTGATACGCCAGTATGGCGATGACGAATACACGCTTACAATGTGCGTTCACCGCGATGTCGCCAAACACGGATGCTGTAAACAGAACCTGGATTCATCCGAAAAAATGACGTTTTGCCATTCGTGCACCCAGGTTCGTCGTTGAGTACACCATCGCAGTCGCTCCTGTCTGTGATGCAGCGTCAAGGGTAACCTCAGCCATGGTCTCCGAGCTGATAGTCCATGCTGCTGCAAACGTCGTCGAACTGTTGGTGCAGATGGTTGTTGTCTTGCAACCGGCCCCACCCTTTGACTCAGGGATCGAGACGTGGCTGCACGATCCGTTACAGCCATGCGGATAAGATGCCTGTCATCTCGACTGCTAGTGATACGAGGCCGTTGGCATCCAGCACGGCGTTCCGTATTACCCTCCTGAATCCACCGATTCCATATTCAGCTAACAGTCATTGGATCTCGACCAACGCAAGCAGCAATGTCGCGATACGATAAACCGCAATCGCGATAGGCTACAATCCGACCTTTATCAAAGTGGGAAACGTGATGGTATGCATTTCTCGTCCTTACACGAGGCATCACAGTAACGTTTCACCAGGCAACACCGGTCAACTGTTGTTTGTGTATGAGAAATCGGTTGGAAACTTTCCTCATGTCAGAACGTTGTAGGTGTCGCCATCGGCGCCAACTTACTCTGAAAAGCTAATCAATTGCATATCATAGCATCATCTTCCTGTCGGTTAAATTTCGCGCCTGTGGCGCGTCATCTTCGTGGTGCAGCAATTTTAATGGCCAGTAGTGTAAATGATATGCCCTCTAGTATTACGGGTAACTCTAAAATGTTTCTGTTTGCTGATGACACTACTAATGATGTTGTGTCCAAAATTGCAGTTCATGACCTAAGTTCATGGTTCGTAGAAAATAAACGAATGCAAAATCACAATAAGACTCAGTTTTTATAGTTTCTAACACACAATTTAACAAAACCTGACGTTTTAATTACGCAGAATTGGCATATGATTAGTGATACTGAACAGTTCAAATTTGTAGGTGATCAGATAGATAGTAAACTGTCGTGGAAAGTCCACGTTCAGGATCTTTTTCAAAGACTTAATGCTGCCATTTTTACTATTCGTATGGTATCGTTCGACACGAAAATTAGTCTACTTTGTTTATTTTCATTCTCTTATGTCGTATGGTATTATATTTTGGGGTAACTGTTCCCACTCTAAGAGGATATTTTTGGCTCGGAAACGGGCGGTTCTGGCAATAAGTGGTGTAAGTTCACGAAGCTCTTGTCGACCCCTGTTCACGAGTCTGGGTACTTTGACATTGGCCTCTCAATATATGTATTCCTTACTGTCATTTCTTGTTAACAATATTAGCTTATTCCCAAGAATAAGCAGCTTTCACTCAGTTAATACTCGGCAGAAATCAAACCTGCATTTGGATCGGACTTTCTTAACTCTTGTGCAGAAAGGTGTGCAGTGTACTGCTGCCTCTATTTTCAGTAAACTACCACTCGAATTCAAAAATCTTACTAGCAATCCACGCGCTTTCAAATCGAAACTGAAGAGTTTCCTCATGGGTCACTCCTTCTATTCTGTCGAGGAGTTCCTTGAAAAATTAAGGTGATTCTTGTATTACTGATAGCGTTTACTTAAACTTATGGATTGATTTTTTTCGGGTTCATAAACATTTTATTTTTATCTGTTATTACTTTTATGCTGTAATTTGATGTACTAACACGTTCCATGACCTGGGAGATTTGCTCCTCAATTTGGTCCTACGGAACTTGACTTGTAAATAAATAAATAAACAACGAAATTCTGCATGACCGGCTACAGTGTCCGAAATCGATGCCGTCGTTGACCTCCTGGTTGGCTGTTTTCAGCTCAGCAACAGTTTTGGGGTTATTGCTGTATACCTTATCTTTAACATAGCCCCACAAAAAGAAGTCGCATATGCTCACATCCGGAGAATATGGCGGCCAATCGAGGTCCACGCCAGTGACCTCTGGGTACCCCAGAGCCAGAATGCGGTCACGAAAGTGCTCCTCTAGGACGTCAAACACTCTCCTGCTTCGATGGAGTCGATCTCAGTCTTGCATGAACCACATCTTTTCGAAATCAGGGTCACTTTGGATAATGGAGATGAAATCATCTTCCAAAATCTTCACGTACCGTTCGGTAGTTACCGTGACGTCAAGGAATATGGCACCGATTATTCCGTGACGACATTGCACACCACACAGTCACCCGTTGAAGGTGAAGAGACTCGTCGATCGCGAAATGCGGATTACCAGTTCCCCAAACGCGCCAATTTTGCTTATTGACGAATCCATCCAAATAGCTTCGTCGCTAAACCATGCACGCATGCGCATACTAATTCCCATCATGCCCCGTGACCAACCGTGCAGTTTTAACGTCCAAACGCAAACCGTTCAGAAATTTTGACGATTTTATTTCATATAGTTCCATAATTGTCACCCTGTACGTTACCAATAATTACATATTTTTTAAGTACTAGCAATAACATGTGGCACAGTGTAGTGCGGTTTACAGCTAGTGAAACGAATGTATAAAAGTCATCATCTTCACAAGGTCCACCCACCACACACATACTTGTACTTTCTACAGTTTGCCTATGACAGTAAAACCGAATCATATTTACACATCACATGTCCGCCCCACTAGCAGAGTGGTCAGCGCGACGGAATGCCGCGCAAAGAGGCCCGGGTTCGATTCCCGGTTGTGTCGGGGATTTTTCTCCGCTCAAGGCGTCGGTATTGTATTGTCCTCATCCTCCTCATCGTGTTGCGTTGTCTACATCATTACCTCGTCCACCGGGGTGGCGTCAGGAAGGTCATCCGGCCATACGTTAAATTAACCTTGCCAAATACAACCGTAACCAAGCCGACCCTTCGAAAGTTTGGGACAAAGGCACGGGAAAGAGATATATTTAGACATCGCATATGCTTAAATATCTCATCAATACGCTTTCTGCGAGTTGTAGGTAGTTCCAGCAAAGACCACAAATTGCTTCATTCTACACTTTCCAATAGTAAACGAACTAACTGACAGCAAAACACGATAGTACCTACGTAAATCTTCCAATTTCTCCTAGTCCAGAAGTAAGGAGTCCAGCAATCAAGTGAGGTAAAACAGTAGGCGTCAGTTTAGTGCACACATTTTAAGTTATTTGATTGTTGGGCCTGGTGATTAACTGGTAAAGAACACGCCTGGAAACAGAGAGGGCACGAGATCGAAAACCGATCAGACCACTAGCCTTTAACGATACAATGAATCACCAGAAATGACACGTGCTTTCGATTCCAAGTTAAAATGTAGGTGACCTTTCCCCGGTTGGATAATGGGGGTAGGTGAGGGACACGCAAGTCGTTGAAGTAACTTTCAATTTAAAGACGCTCAGCCGTTTAGCACATGGAATATATATTACATGGGGTGCAAGGTGTGAACGAAATAAGTGTCACTAGGAAGAGGAGTGGTGCAAAGGAAGCATGTAGTGTAACAATTGTCTTCTGCCCTCAATGTGGATAGTTAGCCTTCTTTTCTGAGAAAGAGTTGCAGGTAGCACTGGAAATCCACTGAGAATTGTTTCGTCATTCCAAAAAAGAAAAAAAAATGGTCAGAAATAAGCAGTACCGGCAGTACCAATTGTTTAAAAAAATCGTTAGTTCGTAGTTTAATGAAAAAAAAACCCACAGAAACTAAATATGATTTATCTTTCGTCATTTTATAAATGAAAGTGTCCAAAGATAATGTTTTTACATTCTAAAGTTAAATTAGGTGCCATTGTTGACAAAGGGGGAGGGGGGGGAAGAGTGGTAGGGGGTGTTTGGTTGGTGGGTACTAACATTTGATTGCACTCGAGGATAATGATATGGTGGGTACTAACATTTGATTGCACTCGAGGATAATGATATCAGATAGGTTGGGAACCACTGTCCTACTGGGAGAGTAACATAGGCTCATCATACTTCATTCTAAACTGCTCCAAACAAATGTCGCACCTGTTCCATATTCGTGAACCGTGCATGGGGTTAGATCCAAGGGGAACGAGGGATGAAAGAATAAGATTTACGAAACTTAAAAATATAATTTAGCGGTAAAAAAAGACCTGTTACTGATCGGCAGCCTTGTGTTGCCCAGATAGAGCTGTATACATATTTTTTCCTGAAGAAAGTAGTAGTTAGTATCAGGTTATTAAATGTAGCACACTCTTTAACCCCATTCTACAGAAGTGTCTTGTAATTTTTTTTATATTTATGGTACCAGTACGTGACGTTCAGCATCCAAATATCCATCTGCCAAAGCAGCTCGATGTAGTTCTATTAAATTCTTGACAAATTTTCCAAGTGTCTTTAACACAATAAGGTCCATAACTCGACAGACAGTGTTGCACTGTAGTCGAATGTTCGCCTACCATACTGGAGGTCAAGGTTCGATTCCTGGCAATATTAAAAATTTTAAACAAAGGTGCATGCTCCAGGAGCATTTTTGTGAATCGTAACATATATAAAGATGAAAGGAAGTTTAATTTGTAATGTTTTTTAAATTTAAACGATCTTTATTAACAATCTTTTATAAACTATCAGTATTTAAGAATTTGTATTTACAGTGAAGCTGGATTTTTTAGTGCCGTATGCAATCAGAATGAGAAGATGCGCATTTTTCATAAAAATGATGACTACATATGTGTTAATTACTAGATATTTCACGAAATTTATATTTCAACTAGCTGCCAAACACGGCATTGCGCAGAGTATTCATTTTGCCAATTTTCTACTAAAGAGGAAAAAAATGAACTTGTTTGTAGCGTAATATCGAAAAAATTTCTTAACCATGAATTCGTGAAAATACCTTTGAAATCATGAAATAGTCTTACAAAGGAATAAGTGTAATGTACACATGTGTAAGTAAAGTATCAAAATTAAGAAAATAATATTTCTGTACGCTGAGCGCAGCTGCTTCGCATGTCTACAACGCGATTTTGTCTCTACAGCAACGCCTCCACATAGCTTTATAGACAACTGTTTTTTTTTTTCGTCTACAGCCGTTGGAAGCTGTCCAAAGCGCTGCCAGGTGTCAGGAATTTCCTGAAGTTGACTCGATTGTAGGAGTATCTTAAAAGTGTAGAATAAATGTATTAAAACTTCTGGCATGATGCGACATTTTTTCACGCATCTCAGTATTTATAAATTCATATCTCTTGTGCTACCTGTAGTACATCAGCGGCATATGCTGATCAGGGCAATATTTAAAGTCTATAGGGCCCTAGGCTGAACCTGTTCTGCAGGAAATTTCGTGACGTGCAGTGTTATGTGCTGCTGTAAACGACGGGGTTTTGGGAGGTACCGAACTCTGTCCATTGCATGCAGCTGCCTTCACAAGACTGCTTGAGGTGACCCTGTATTCACTAACAACAGTAATTGCTTTGGGTCTGAACCCCATTGTTAATGGGGTAACGATTTTTTTACGGTCGCTAATGTTAGCCTTGTTACATGGCCGCGACTGGTGCAACGTTCCCTGTAGACCTGTCAGACAGTCAGCATTGACACACCGACAAATTGGGCAACTACAGACCAGGTGTGCTCATGGTGAGGTCAAAATGCGCTCATGGCCAGGTACAAACAAGATAGCTACTTTCTGTAAGTCTCCAAGCCGACCTATCTTTCTGCACTGATTCCACGCATTTGACTGACACACATGCACCACTCCACAACAGTGCACGACAAACAGTCGCGAAACTCCTACTTTTTTAATTTTTTTTATACTACCGCTACTGCAACGCTACCATGCGACTGGTATATAAAAACACACTGCGAAATGACTGTATATGGAGTGTAGAAGCACGTTTAAAACGCAAATGAGGTCGCATTCCGAAGTTAATTGTGCCACTATGGACAGTAGCACTATTAAAAAAAACTCCAAGATTTTAAAAACCTGCCTTGTTTTGAGTGTATTACAACGAGTCTGAAAATCGCAAAGAAAATTGTGAAAGAACTACAATCGGCGCAAAGCATCAGCAAGTGTATGCCAAGGACATGGATATACTCGTAATCAGTGCCTTTTGAACTGAAACACATCAGGTCACAATTCATTTACCGTCTTAAACGATTTTCGATGATGCGATTACAACTTTGACGCTGTGAACTGCATGTAATACATTGTTCTCAGATTTCAGTATTATATTTATTTTTTATTTATTTATTTATTTATTGTTCCGTGGGACCAAATTAAGGAGAAGTCTCCATGGTCATGGAACGAGTCAATACATGAAATTATAACACGATTGTAGAAACAGATAAAATGAAATATAAGAAACATATTCAGGCGACACGTCATTAGTTTAAATAAAGAAAATCAAGAATGTAACACTGGAATTTGCTTAATTTTTTAGCTCTTCCAGGAGCTCCTCGACAGAATAGAAGGAGTGAGCCATGAAGAAACTCTTCAGTTTAGACTTAAAAGCGTTTGGGCTACTGCTAAGATTTTTGAGTTCTTGTGGTAGCTTATTGAAAATGGATGCAGCAGAATACTGCACTCCTTTCTGCACAAGAGTCAAGGAAGTGCATTGCACATGCAGATTTGATTTCTGCCTAGTATTAACTGAGTGAAAGCTGCTAACTCTTGGGAATAAGCTAATATTGCTAACAGCAAACGACATTAAAGAAAATATATACTGTGAGGGCAATGTCAGAATTCCCAGACTATTGAATAGGGGTCGACAAGAGGTTCTCGAACTTACACCACACATAGCTCGAACAGCCCGTTTTTGAGCCAAAAATACCCTTTTTGAATCAGAAGAATTACCCCAAAAAATAATACCATATGACATAAGCGTATGAAAATATGCGAAGTAGACTACTTTTCGCGTTGAAATGTCACTTATTTCAGATACTGTTGTAATGGTAAATAAAGCGGCATTTAGTTTCTGAACAAGATCCTGAACATGGGCTTTCCACAACAGCTTACTATCTATCCGTACGCCTAGGAACTTGAACTGTTCCGTCTCGCTTATAACATGCCCATTCTGTCTGATTAAAATATCAGTTCTTGTTGAATTGTGAGTTAGAAACTGTAAAAACTGAGTCTTACCGTGATTTAGCATCAAATTATTTTCCACAAGCCACGAACTTATTTCATGAACTACATTATTTGATAATGTTTCAATATTACACACAAGATCCTTCACTACCAAGCTGGTGTCATCAGAAAACAGAAATATTTTTGAATCACCTGTAATACTAGAAGGCATATCATTTATATAAATAAGAAACAGCAGTGGCCCCAGCACCGATCCTTGGGGAACGCCCCATTTAACAGTGCCCCATTGGGACTGAACATCATTACCACTCTCAATATTGCGGACAATTACCTTCTGCTTTCTGTTCTTAAAGTAAGAGGCGAACCAATTGTAAGCTACTCCCCTTACTCCATAATGTTCCAACTTCTGCAGTAATATTTTGTGGTCAACACAGTCAAAAGCCCTCGTTAAATCAAAGAAAACACCTAACGTTCGCAACCTTTTATTTAATCCGTCCAAAACCTCACAGAGAAAAGAGACTATAGCATTTTCAGTTGTTAAGCCATTTCTAAAACCAAACTGTACATTTGACAGCAAATTATGTGAATTTAAATGCTGCAGTAACCTTGTATATACATCCCTCTCGATAACTTTAGCAAACACCGATGGCATAGAAATAGGTCTATAATTATCAACATTATCCCTGTCTCCCTTTTTATAAAGTGGCTTCACTACCGAGTACTTTAATCGGTCAGGAAACCGACCACTCCTAAAGGAAAAGTTACAGATATGGCTAAGTACTGAGGTAACATACGTGGAACAATACTTCAGTATTCTGCTAGATACCCCGTCATATCCATGAGAGTTCTTGGTCTTTAGTGATTTAATTATTAACTCAATCTCCCTCTTGTCAGTATCATGGAGGAGCATTTCAGGTAACAGTCTCGGAACACTTTTTTCTGCTAGTTCACCTGCTATATTCAGAAAGTGATTATTAAATATTGTACATATATGCGGCTTATCAGTAACACGGACATTCCCACTACGCACTGATTCTATATCCTCGACCTGTCTCTGCAGACCAGCCACTTCCTTTACGACTGACCATATGGTTTTAATTTTATCCTGAGACTTAGCTATTCTATCTGCATACCACATACTTTTTGCCTTCCTAATAACTTTTTTAAGCACCTAACAATACTGTTTGTAATGGGCTACTGCATTTAGATTGTGACTGTTTCTAACGTTTTGATATAATTGCCACTTTGTTCTACAAGATATTCTTATACCTTTAGTCAGCCACCCAGGCTGCCTGTTTGTGCTAGTACCCCGTTTTGAACGTTCTAACGGAAAGTAACTTTCAAAGAGCACGAGAAAAGTCTTGAGGAAAGCATTATATTTATCGTCTACTGTATCAGCACTATAAACATCTTGCCACTCTTGTTCCTTGATAAGGTTTACAAAAGTCTCTACAGGAACTGGATCAGCTTTCCTAAAAAGTTGGTAACTATATTTAACCTGTGTTGCAGCACAAAAGTCTTTTAGACTTAAAATTTGTGCATCATGATCTGAAAGGCCATTCACCATTTTGCTAACAGAATGCCCTTCTAGTAATGACGAATGAACAAAAATATTGTCTATGGTTGTTCTACTGTTCCCTTGCACTCTCGTTGGAAAGAATACGGTTTGCATAAGATTATATGAATTAAGGAGGCCTACCAGCATCCTTTTCCTTGCACAATCACTTGTACAATTTATATTGAAGTCACCACATATAACTAACTTTTTGTATTTCCTGTAAAGTGAACCAAGAACCTCCTCTAGCTTTAGCAAAAATGTTGTGAAATCGGAGTCTGGGGATCTATAAATAACATTGGCATTAACAGGAGATGGGATATTACATTAATTAAATTTTCCTTTTCGTGTTGGGAAAATTATCGCCACGTTTAATGACTGGAAAATATGGAAGTAACACCATTAAAAATAGCAAGTTCTCCGTTTGTGGCATTCCATCTTTCTGTTATTACACATCAGTTACTTGGAGAGCTAGTATCGGTACAGCTATCAAAACTATTGACAACTAAAACGATGCTACGATGCTACCGCTCCAAGCGGGCGGTGTGTTTTTATCCTACAGAGTTTCGCGACTGTTTACAGTAGACTGTGACTTAACTCTCATGGCTTACGTCAGCGGTGGAGGGTGACATGAGCGTCTGGTACCAGTTCTATGCCATCTACAACGCCCCAAAACGACCAATGTGCTCTAGTAAGGGTGTGACTAATTTTTGTACTGTTGTCTTTTTAGCGTAATTTCGAATTTTGGCTACCATGTGCAAATTTGGTGCTGTACAGCATCTCGTTGACGTCTCCGGTGCCCATATTGTACAAACTGTGTAAGTGATGGCTCATAATAACTTGTTTGACCTTTTCTGCCCATGTTACATTTTCTAATCCTTTTTTGAACGTCTTTCTTGCATTCAAAGCACCATATTTGTTTATGATGCACGTTAGTTTTTGATACTAAAGGAGGTAGTTTAATTCTATCTTACGTAATTTGTTTAATGAAGGTAATTTTTATTTACTTAATTGGTGGTCAAAACTGGAACTATTTTTTTCAATGTAGCTCGGTTCTGCATTAACACATTAGAATATCTACCAAGTTTCACTGCCATACGATAATTGTGAATGGCTCCACTTTAATTATAACCAACCAGTACATAAACCGCAAGCCACTGTACGGTGCATGGCGGAGGGTATCTTGTACCACTGCTAGCCATTTCCTTCCCAGTTATAATCACAAATGGAGTGAGCCATAGACGACCGTCTATATGCCTACGTACGATCCCTAATTTCTCTTCTTTTATCTTCGTGGGCCTCATGCGTGATGTACGTCGGCGGCAGCAGAATCGTTCTGCACTCAGTCTCAAGTGCCGGTGCTCTAAATTTTCTTAGTAGTGCCTCACGAAAAGAAGGTCATCTTTCCTCCAGGGATTCCTATTCGAGTTCACGAACCATCTCTGTAGCACTTGCTTGCTGATCGAAACTACCAGTACGAAAACTAGTAACGCGCCTTTGAAGTGCTTTGATGCCCTTACGTGCTCGTTCCATTTCATATCGTCCTGCAACTTACGCCTAGATATGTAATCGACGCAACTGCGTCATGCAGCACACTGCTGATGCAGTATTCGAAGGCTACGGGAGTGTTTTTCCTGCTCATCTACATTAAGTTACATGTCAAAGTCATCTTGTATCCTCCTACAGTCACTCAACGACGATAACTTCCCGTACAATACAGCGCAATCAACAAACACCCGCAGATTGCCGCTCACCCTGTCCGTCACATCATTTATGAATGTCGAGAATGTAGATGTAAATGTGGAAATTATGCTCTCGTCTCCTATATGAACAGATTCTGTTGCTGTACCGGTAGCACTTTCTTCCAATCTACTGATGGGACTACGTTGGCGTTATGTATACTTTCGTCATCACTTTCAAGTCCAATCTATGATAAAATCTTTTCAATTTCCATATACACTGAAGCGTCGCAACTTTAATATTCCCTTTAAATATTTTTAATTACTTTCAGCCAGTCTTCTGTGTCTACATACATACATATATACATACTCCAGTATATGTCGTATGGCGGAGGGTACCTTGTATTATTGCTTATCGTTCGATTTCCTGTTCCACCTGCAAACAGAGCGATGGATAGATTTGTCTATAATGTCTATAGGCTTCTGTACGAGCTCTGATTTCTCTTATCTTGCCTTCGCATCCTTGTGCGAGTTGTGGGTCGATGGCAGTAGGATCGCTCCTGCCTCAAGTGCCGGTGCTCTAATCTTTCTCAATAACGTCTCGCGAAAAGAACGTCTTCTTCCTTGTAGGAATTCCCATTTGTGTTCACGTTGCATTACCATAATATATTCTAACGCAAAAAAGACCCACCACACAGAAATTATCCGATTGGGACAGAAATAAGTAGAGGTTATGTACGTGCACAGACAAACAAGTCATTACACTTTCAAAAAACGGATGATTTATTCAAGAGAAAGAGCTTCACAAGCTGAAGAGGTCTATAACAGCCGCGCGGTCTGAGGCGCCTTGTCACAGTTCCCTTGAGTCACCCTGCGGTAGGTTCGAGTTCTGCCTCGGGCATGGGGGTGTGTGTTGTCCTTACCGTATGTTAGTTTAAGTTAGATTAAGAAGTGTGTAAACCTAGGGACCGATGACCTCAGCAGTTTGGTCCCATAGTCCTTATCACAAATTTCCAATTTCAATAACACTTTGGTCCACCTCTGGCCTTTTGCAAGCAGTTATTCGGCTGGGCATTGATCGATAGAGTTGCTGCATATCCTCCCGAGGGATAGCGTGCCAAATTCTGCCCAATTGGCACGTTAAATCGTCAAAATCCCGAGCTGATTGGAGGGCCCTGCCCATAATGCTCCTGACGTTTTCAATTGGGTAGAGATCCGGCCAAGGTAGTGTTTGGCAAGCAAAAAGCAAGCAGTAGAAACTACCGAGTGCGGGCGGGCATTATCTCGGTGAAATGTAACCACTGGATGGCTTGCTATGAAGGGTGACAAACCAGAGAGAAGAATATCGTCGAATTACCGCTGTGCTGTTTGGGCGGCGTGGATGACAACCAGAATGCTGCTGCTATGAAAAGAAATCACTCCTGGTTGTTGGGCCGTATGGCACGCGGAAGTCAGGCTGGTATCCCACCGCTGTCCAAGGCATCTCTAGACACGTCTTCGCTGGTCATTGCGGCACTCCCGGACAGCGGTGAGATACCAACCTAACGGTCGCCCGCCATACGGCGCGACAAACATGTTGTTAGGTCTGGTGTGCCATTTCTCTCCATAGCAGAACCCCGTTGGTTGTCATCGACGGCATCTTTACAGCACGGCGGTACGTCGACGTTATTCTACGCCCCGTTTTGTTGCCCTTCAGAGTAAGCCAAAACTAACTAACTCCGTCCGAACAGGCTGTGATCTACCTTTTGCATTTCTTGGTTTTTTGTTTTCGTTTTCCTTAAAGGCAAAGAGAAAAGGTGAAGTGGTAGCCCAGCGTAGAGCCCGCGCCTACCGCCATGTATTTTTGATTTTCAAGTGTTAAAAAACATAAGATTTTCTCCTGTTCCCCGGTAAGAGGAAGGACTCTCTCTCTGTTAATGAACGAGGGTAGACGCACATTATTTTAGAGCGTAATCGGCGGTAGCCATTTTGGTTATGAGAATAAGTGAAACGTCTGTATTTTTGATGTGTGTAGAAAAAATAATACACTCGTATTTCGATAGTGAAAAATTGAGTTATTATTCCAAGTAGTACTGTAATATAGAATAACTGAAGAAGCCCATTTGCGTACTTCGGAGTTATCACGAAGATCCGATTATGGACACGGTCAAGATTTTGTTAAGTGGATACGGCGATCGGACGTAGTATTATTAATCGGTAAGCATAAATCTATAACAAGAGAAAGACTCTTTCCTCCATGCAGAACTAACATGAACTAATATGAACCCATTTATAGAAATAGCCCAGCTTATTGTGCTTGTCCGAGCGCCGAAAAATTAGTCTCATTATTTCCATATATCTAAACATTTTTATTACACGTATTTTTTATAACATTATAAGGCCTTGTAAGGCCCAACGGTACCGACCGGCCGCCGTGTCATCCTCAGCCCACAGGCGTCACTGGATGCGGATATGTAGGGAATTGTGGTCAGCACACCGCTCTCCCGGCTGTATGTCAGTTTACGAGACCGGAGCCGCTACTTGTCAATCAAGAAGCTCCTCAGTTTGTCTCAAAAGGGCTGAGTGCACCCCGCTTGCCAACAGCACTCGGCAGACAGGATGGTCACCCATCCGCGTGCTAGCTCAGCCCGACAGCGTGTAACTTCGGTGATCTGAAGGAAACCGGTGTTACCACTGCGGCAAGGCCGTTGGCACAGAGCAAGCTCTCCTGCTTTTAAATTTCAGCAAGGTAATGCCCACTCGCACACGAGAGTTTCTACTGCTTATTTTCCTTGTCAAACCCCAAATTGAATAGCAAGGTCGCCGGATCTGTCCCCTGTTGAGAACGTTTGGAGAATTATGAACAGGGCCCTCCAACCATATCGCGATGTTTACGATTTTTCGCGCCAATTGGACAGAATTTAGCACGATATCCCTCGGGAGGACATCCAACAATTCTTGCTTCCATAAGGAACAGAGGGGGACCAACGCGTTATTGATTTTCTCAATTTCTGAATCTTGCAAGGTGGCAACCTATCAGAGGGCACTTTGCATTTTTTAATAATTAATTAGGGCAGTAATGACAAGTAGAGCATGGATGTGAACAAATTTGCGGTTCATCGCACTGTGCTAACGGAGATGGCTAAGGGATGAGCAATGAGAATGTACTGCATTGTGTCAAGTGCAAATAATTTTTGCGGATAGGGTTTCGTACGGGATTGTAGTCAGGATGCCGGTGGCGGTAAGTGAGCAGCGCGTTAGCCCGAAGGTCGAATTTTACAAGCAGCAGCACAGCAAGAGGTGCTGCCCAGGCAGGCCGGACTCCAGCGGCACGGCTTTGATACTACCCGGCAGGCAGGCAGCACTTTCTGCAAAACTCTGCGAGACGAGCAGATGTCTCTCCAAAGTGAGTAACGCAGGGAGACGCCGTTTCACCCTCGGCCGTGTCGGCCTGGGCTCACAGAAGCGTCGCGGGCGACATTGCCAGCAAGGAATGTACTTCCACGAATCCCCAGCTCCAAGCGTGGGACAGAGGAGCGGAATGTGTCCGTTTAGACGCTCTCGCCAACGAAGAGTCGACTCCCACAGGCGACCGAGATTGGCCATATCGACATGATGTAAGCAGAGTTTACAGCGCGCTCACGGTCGAGCGGAAGTGGCACTCAATGGCGAAAAATTCGTTAAAAGGTTGCGACTGGACAACCATAGCAGGGGAGCGGCACGCCACACTAGATTTTGGTAGAAAGGAGACACTCGCGTTTCTGCGTTTGTACGAAAGGACGCAGTACCCTGTACCGGGCGACACGGACTATTTGTGGAGTAGCTGTGTACCTTATTCTGAACTCTGGATAATTTCACGGAATTGTGTCGTATACGCGCGCCATTATGGTTGCGGCGATATCACGCCTGATCGGCATAACAGCACAATGAGAACAACCGGCTGGGGACGCTGTCGTGGTGCAGAAGAGCAGAGTAGGTAATATACACAGCTCCGGCCGTAGTACAATCAGCCTCACAGAAGGTAAATAGGTGGCCATTGACCCATTGGGCGTCGAAGCACATTCTCGCATTATTTCTGTGAATAGATATTGATGGAAAGAACGTGACCTAGAATCATTCAGTTCATTCAGTTAAGGGGAAGTACTAATCCGCATTGCTAGGCTTTATAGTTAAAGATTCATGTTATACTCCTTTCTCTTTATCAAGATATTAATCTGTCCACACTCAAGAGGCATCATCTCATTAATTCAGTTTGTTAGTACATGTGACTGTCAAATGGAACAAATCAGATTATCTTTCCCATTACTTCAAGCTACTCATATATCGTCACACCAACCCTTTCTTAAAACCAAGTCATAAATTTTCGTGAGATTAAATTGATGCAGATAATTTACATGCAAAAATACACTACTGGCCATTAAAATTGCTACACCAAGAAGAAATGCAGATGATAAACGGGTATTCATTGGACAAATATATTATACTAGAACTGACATGTGATTACATTTTCACGCAATTTGAGTGCAAAGATCCTGAGAAATCAGTACCCTGAATAATCACCTCTGGCCGTAATAACGGCCTTGATACACCTGGGCATTGAGTCAAACAGAGCTTGGATGGCGTGTACAGGTACAGATGCCCATGCAGCTTCAACACGATACCACAGTTCATCAAGAGTAGTGACTGGCGTATTGTGACAAGCCAGTTGCTTGGCCACCATTGACCAGACGTTTTCCATTAGTGAGAGATCTGGAGCAAGTGCTGGCCAGGGTAGCAGTCGAACATTTCCTGTATCCAGAAAGGCCCGTACACGGTCGAGCATTATCCTGCTGAAATGTAGGGTTTCACTGGGATCGAATGAAGGGTAGAGCCAAGGGTCGTAACACATCTGAAATGTAACATCCACTCTTTGGAGTGCTGTCAATGCGAACAAGAGGTGACCAAGACGTGTAACCAATGGCACCCCATACCATCACGCCGGGTGATGGCGATGACGAATACACGCTTCCAATGTGCGTTCACCGCGATGTCGCCAAACACGGATGCGACCATCATGAGTTGTAACCAGAACCTGGATTCATCCGAAAAAATGACGTTTGGCCATTCGTGCACCCAGGTTCATCGTTGAGTACACCATCGCAGGCGCACCTGTCTGTTATGCAGCGTCAAGGGTAACCTCAGCCATGGTCTCCGAGCTGATAGTCTATGCTGCTGCAAACGTCGTCGAACTGTTCGTGCAGATGGCTGTTGTCTTGCAAACGTCCCCATCTGTTGACTCAGCGATCGAGACGTGGCTGCACGATCCGTTACAGCCATGCGGATAAGATGGCTGTCATCTCGACTGTTAGTGATACGAGGCCATTGGGATCCAGCACGGCGTTCCATGTTACCCTCCTGAACCCACCGATTCCATATTCTGATAACAGTCATTGGATCTCGACCAACGCGAGCAGCAATGTCGCGAAACGATAAACCGCAATCGCGATAGACTACAATCCGACCTTTATCAAAGTCAGAAACGTGATGGTACCCATTTCTCCTCCTTACACGAGGCATCACAACAACGTTTCACCAGGCAACGCCGGTCAACTGCTGTTTGTGTATGAGAAATCAGTTGGAAACTTTCCTCATGTCAGCACGTTGTAGGTGTCGCCACCGGCGCCAACCTTGTGTGAATGCCCTGAAAAGCTAATCATTTGCATATTACAACATCTTCTTCCTGTCGGTTAAATTTCGCGTCTGTAGCACGTCATCTTCGTGGTGTAGCAATTTTAATGGCCAGTAGTGTACTTTCTATGAGGCAAGCGACTTCACCCAATCCGATTCTTCAACAGAGGCCGGGACTGCACAGTCAGATGTCATTAAGCGCATAAGAATCGGATTGGGGGAATTTATAGCACAATTCCGAATTCAGCAAATAATTTATTTACGTATCGCCTCACGGTAGCAAAGGAATCTCGGAGGTCGCTTCCCAAGCTCTTGCATTTGAATACATCATCCAGTTTTTCTGGAACTGTACTCATTTGTTTGTCTGCACAAGTACATCACATGTACCGGTTTCCGTCCCATTCAGATAATTCTTTCGTTTTGTGTCATTTTTTTTGCCTTCGAATGTACTTGCGTGACGGTGAAACCTGCCAGTAACAAATGCAGTAGACCCTCTGAACTGCTTCGATGTTCTCCTTTGATCCCGAACACTCGAGCATTTCTCAAAAATGGGTCGCACAACTGGCGTGTACGCAATCTCCCTTATAGTTGGACCACACCTCCCAAGAAGTCTCCCAATATGCTCGAAGTCGACTTTTCACGTTCCCTACAACCGACCTTACGGCCTTTTTCCGTTGCATGTCGCTTTTCAATATTACGCCACGATATTAAATCGACGTGACTGTGTCAAGCAGCACAGCTCTTTGTCTTTCTGTCGTGTCGTCTTTTTATGCGACCTCATTTAGGAGATTTTCGTTTCGGTATTGAGGGAATGATGATGAGGATAACACAACGCCCAGTCCCCGAGCGGAGCAAATCTCCGACCGGGCGGGGAATGGAACTCGGTCCCCTTCGGTTAGCGTTCAGCTTCGCTGACCCCACAGCTACCCAGGCGCACAGCACAGTACAGCACTGATACTGTATTCGGACTTTATAAAATTGGTTTTCCTACTCATGTGCATTAATTTACATTTTTCAACATTTCGAGCAAGCTGCCATTCATCACACCAAAGAAATATTCAGTCCAAGTCATTCTATATGCTATCACAGTCATTTAACGACGATGCCTTCCCGTAGACTACAGCGTCATCAGTAAACAATCTCCGGTTGCTGCTCACCCTGTCACAATGTTTATGTGTATAGATAACAAGAGTGGTCCCATTACACTTCCCTCAGACACTCCTAACGATACTCTTGTGTCTGATAAACGCCCGCAGTCCAGGACAAGTGCTGGGACCTATTACTCACATATCGGATAATCTGTTCTGTGTGGTCGGACCTTTGTTAATAATCTGCAGTGTGGCACTGTGTCAAATACTTTCCAGAAATCGAGGAATATGGAATTTTCCTGTAGCTTGTTATCCATCGTTCTCTGGATACCAAGCAATAAAAGGACAAGCTAGGTTTCGCGCGAGCAATAATTCCTAAATCCGTGCTGACTTGCTGATAGAGAATTCTCCCTCCCAAAGAAACTTATGAGATTCAAACTTATAATATGCTCAAGAATTCTGTAGGAAACCAACGTTAAGGACATTGGTCTGTAGCTTCGCGGGTCCGTTCTTTTACCCTTCTTACATACTGGAGTCTCCTGATCTTGGTTCCAGTCGCTTGCAACTTCCTACTGGGTGAGATTCGCAATAAATGCAAGCTAACTAAGGCATCAGTGCCGAAGGGCAGTCTGTGTAAGACTGAAATGAGATTCCATCTGGATCCTCAACTTATTTGTTTTGTCTTCCACAGCTGCTTCTGTGTCGTGTGCTTAAAAATGATCAACTAATAATTTTTAAATTTATTTTGTTGTTATTGTTTGTTTAATTATGAGGTGAGTCAGCTAGACTGTACCCAGTCGGCCGGCCGAAGTGACCGAGCCGTTCTAGGCGCTACAGTCTGGAATCGCGCGACCGCTACGGTCGCAGATTCGAATCCTACCCCGGGCATGGATGTGTGTGATGTCCTTAGGTTAAGTTATGTTTAAGTAGTTAAAAAAAAGTTCTAGGGGACTTATGACCTCAGAAGTTAAGTCCCATAGCGCTCAGAGCCATTTGAACAAATTTGTACCCGGTCAGCAGTGGTAGACAGGTAATCAGAACAGAAAATCCGTACTTCTGTCACGGAAATATTGTTTTTCCCGACCACTACAGTTTGTCTGAGTACATGAGATATGTTGCAAAATTAATGACTGCAACTACAATGCTCTGTGATAAGAGAATGAAAGTAATGATTACAAACAAGTCAGTCTCATTACTTCCAAACACGCCTCATATTTCATTTACTTGAACCGTGTGTTTTAGAGCTCTGTCACGTACAATAACGCATCTGCACTGAAGATTAGGGGAATATACTTGCAACCATTCACCGTAACTTGTACTGTTCATCTCATAGGCTTTCTGCAATGCAACATTGAGGATTGGTTGGTTGATTTGGTGGAAGAGACCAAACACCGAAGTCATCAGTCTCGTCGGATGAGGGGAGGATGGGGAATGAAGTCGGCTGTGCCCTTTCCAAGGAACCATCCCGGCATTTGCCTGAACCGATTGTGGGAAATCACGGAAATTAGGGTGGCAGGACGTGGGGTTGAACCGTCGTCCTGCCGAATGCGAGTCCAGTATGCTAACCACTGCGCGACCTCGCTCGGCAGCAGGGAGGAGTTTATGTTTCACTTCTATTCACTGCTTTTTCCCGTGAGTTCGTATCATAAGAACCACATTCTCTGAAGTATCTCCTTTCTACCTGTTGTTGTTGTTGTGGTCTTCAGTCCTGAGACTGGTCCGATGCAGCTCTCCATGCTACTCTATCCTGTGCAAGCTTCTTCATCTCCCAGTACCTACTGCAGCCTACATCCTTCTGAATCTGCTTAGTGTATTCATCTCTTGGTCTCCCTCTACGATTGTTACCCTCCACGCTGCCCTCCAATACTAAATTGGTGATCCCTTGATGCCTCAGAACATGTCCTACCAACCGATCCCTTCTTCTGGTCAAGTTGTGTCACAAACTCCTCTTCTCCCCAATTCTATTCAATACCTCCTCATTAGTTATGTGACAACCCATCTAATCTTCAGCATTCTTGTGAAGCACCACATTTCGAAAGCTTCTATTCTCTTCTTGTCCAAATTATTTATCGTCCATGTTTCACTTCCATACATGGCTACACTCCATACAAATACTTTCAGATACGACTTACTGAAATTTAAATCTATACGCGATGTTAACAAATTTTTCTTCCTCAGAAACGCTTTGCTTGCCATTGCCAGTCTACATTTTATGTCCTCTCTACTTCGACCATCATCAGTTATTTCGCTCCACAAAGAACAATTCTCATCTTCTACTTTCACTGTCTCATTTCCTAATCTAATTCCCTCAGCATCACCCGATTTAATTCGACAACATTCCATTATCCTCATTTTGCTTTTGTGAATGTTCATCTTATACCCTCCTTTCAAGACACTGTCCATTCCGTTCAACTGTTCTTCCAGGTCATTTGCTGTTTCTGACAGAATTACAATGTCATCGGCGAACCTCAAAGATTTTATTTCTTCTCCATGGATTTTAACTCCTACTGCGAATTTTTCTTTTGTTTCTTTGACTGTTTGCTCAAAATACAGATTGAATAACATCGGGTAGAGGCTGCAAACCTGTCTCACTTCCTTCCCAACCACTGATTCCCTTTCATGTCCCTCGACTCTTATAACTGCCATCTGGTTTCTGCCTTTCGCTCCCTGTATTTTACCCCTGCCACCTTCAGAATTTGAAAGAGAGTATTCCAGTCAACATTGTCAAAAGCTTTCTCTAAGTCTACAAATGCTAGAAACGTATGTTTGCCTTTCCTTAATCTTTCTTCTAAGATAAGTCTTACGGTCAGTATTGCCTCACGTGTTCCAACATTTGTACGGAATCCAAACTGATCTTCCCCGAGGTCGGCTTCTACCAGTTTTTCCATTCGTCTGTAAATAATTCATGTTAGTATTTTGCAGCTGTGACTTATTAAACTGATAGTTCGGTAATTTTCACATCTGTCAACACCTGCTTTCTTTGTGATTGGAATTATTATATTCTTCTTGAAGTCTGAGGGAATTTCGCCTGTCTCATACATCTTGCTCACCAGATGGTAAAGTTTTGTCAGGACTGGCTCTCCCAAGGCTGTCAGTAGTTCTAATGGAATATCGTTTGCATGCTGTGGACGGTTAGGTAAGTGAAAAAAAAGACGAAACATTATATCTGCGTTTGGTACATTGCTTGCGGAGAAGAATCGCCATTAAAAGATCGCTTGATCTTATACCATTAGATGTCATGGAGGGAATTGGTCTTCAGCCTGGGGCACTGACACATAGTACGTTGATCTACACCATGTGTCTCCCCCATTTGGTGACCGGGTACTGGTGAAGCAAATCTTTTTACAGCATCAAGATTGGAGGTGGTTTCCACCGCACTGAGCGCCACTTCCTTACCATACATGTGGCAATTCCTCTCCAAGTGAGCGGTGTGTCCTCAGTTAACAGTGTTAATAGTTTCCGCCGCCCCTCACCTCGTGAGGCCATGCTTACGACTAGCCTGTCATTCGTGCATATGTGTCTTATGTGAGACCCACGCTGCGTAGACTTACTTCACTTGAACCAGGTCTGTCCTCAATGTAGTCTCCTTTCTGCACTCACGCTTCGAATCTGTCATTGTACAGAATTTTCTTAAAAAATCTTTTATTCCTGCTCTTCCCAAGAGAAAACAGTAAGACTATTATGGAGTATAATTCTTTTCAACCAAGGTGTTTTGATTGGTTCGGACACGTTATAAATTCTTGGTGTAAACTTTGGTACTTGTAACTCTCCAACTGTTTTGGCTGGTTTGGAAGGGGATATTTCAGGATCCCGGCATTCATCTTACATGTGAGCAAAAATGCCTTAAAATTTCGCCTGGGATTTGTAAGTTTTTCTTTTATTGTTTGGTGTACAATAAAAATAAATGTCGTGTGACTAGGGCCTCCAGTCGATGTGACTCCACTTCGACAACATGTGCGTCGATGGGGATGAAATGATGATGATGATTAGGACAACACAACATCCAGCCCCTGAGCGAAGAAAATCTCCGGGAATCGAACGCGAGCCCTTAGGACTGACATTCTGTCGCGCTGACCACTCAGCTACCGGGGGCAGACTGGTGTATAATGTTATAGTTGTTTATTTACGTCTTACTCTGTCGTGGCAGACACATCATCTCCTTCCTATAGATGAATGATAACACGTAATTGACGCTGTGTGATGGGTACGGACATTAATAGTGTAGGTAGTTGAACGTTTTAATAATTTCGTTGATTAGGTCACAAATTAAGATTTTAATCTCTCCTCTATCGTATCATATTTTCGCTATTAATTGCTTAAGACTTTGGAAGTAGACTCCTTAAACTGAGAGTCACAGGGCTATTGTACCAGTCAGCAAATAACTGGCAGTTTTGACTCTTCACTTGTAGTCCCAGAAAATAATTCGACACTCTCGACCGGAGCAGCGTACACAGATTATAAGTAATAAAAGTATAGTGGTATCAACACATACAAATAAAACTTCTACAATGTAAATTGTCAGATAATCTTAGCTAATTCCACAAAATTATTGTTTTTGAATAAACAGTTGTGAATCAGATTTTGCCACCATACTTGAATAATTTTGACGATGCATATTGCATATTTAGTTAGTATGGGATCACATTTTTGGTAGGGTTATCGAATAATTAATCACTTATTCGTTGATACTGGGTAGCCTCATGCCAAAATTTCTGTAGATTTGCATCCTTGGTAAGTAATTTCGCGCTGGCTCTGACAGAAGGTAGAAGTCGAGGGCCTCCGCAGTCTTCGAAAGAGACGAGAGCTCTGGCGTTAGGATTAATGTGTGTGAAATCTTACGGGACTTAACTGCTAAGGTCATCAGTCCCTAAGCTTACACACTACTTAACCTAAATCATCCTAAGGATAAACAATCACACCCATACCCGAGGGAGGAATCGAACCTCCGCCGGGACCAGCCGCGCAGTACATGACTGCAGCCTGGTGTTAGGAACTTGCTTATTCTGTATAAGAAATCGTAGTAAATAATAATAGTGATGCTGTAACTGTTGGTTGGTAATATTTACTGACAAAATGTAACCTAACGCTAAATTGCGTACTTACGGCTGACCTGTGTGGCCGTTTTTTAGTACGACTTAAAAAGAGAGAGAGATTATTAATTGATCACCGATGCGTCGGTTATCGATTGTGTTCAGGAGATCTACGGATTGATACGCGAAGGGGTTTTCTTAATTGACCTTTTGACCCGGATTGCCTTCACGCAATCAGAGTCTTCGATGAAAATACCTAAGGGACCTATTTGAATATAAAAATGGAAATGAAAGCAAATTAGTGGAATCTCGTAAGAGAAAGATTAACAGATCGGAAGTTGAACACATTAGTGGTCTCCCAAATACAATCGAGACACCGCGATAAAGAGCGAACCTGTAACAAAGCTCATATACAATTTGAACGTCATTTTTGGTTAGTGAAAGAAAAGAATAAGAAGAAAATTACTGCATCGTAAAATATTAATATATTTTGAACAAATTGGCTTCAAACTTCTTAGAATACACAATAAATGCATGATTTACATCTGATATTATTTTTTTGTACATGGCGCAGTCCAATAATCGCTGCTTTGTCAATCCGTTCCTTCGTAGAATTAAATGTCCTTGCATCTGAGTAAGTACATTGTATCCTCACCCGAGTTACCGAAATGTTTGTTCGTCGTTTCACATAGTTTTTACACAAAATAAAAAATACAGCTTGTGGCAAAGCTATGTAGTACGTCTTAACATGTCGGCGACCAAAGAAGTATAAGGGATAAAAAAGTCTCTAGAATATTTCTTAAGAAAAGATAGATTGTTCTTTTTTCTGTTTTGCAGTTTCTTGCCATCAAGGGCTGCGGCAGTGATTTTAAATATCTGCGCCCAGCGGGTCATAGTGTTTATTTAGAGTATTTAAACGCTGGACGCGCGTCTTGGTATAGGCGCACATTAAAAAAAAAAATATATATATATATATATATATATATATATATATATATATATATATATATATATATATATTCCGCCTCTTTACTCTCGCGCTGTGATGATTAGCATCTTTACGAACTACCGTACGGCTCGTTTGCTGTCCTTTTCTTTTATGACAAATATCTCATATGCAAAGTATCTGAAATCCAATAATATTACAGGGCCCAGGGAGATTGCACTGGAGGTAGGGCAATTTTCATGGCTCTGAAAAGAACAGGACGACGGAAGCGTTTACTGCCTGGACCTGCCACCCCATCGAGAAACTGGTCGAAAGGCCTCTCGTAGCGGCTCGTGTCGTTGCTAAAACGACTTGAAGCGAGGAAATGGCTGAAAGCTTGAGTTCTTAGAGATAACGTCTTACAAGCGTCGCCACCAGTCCTTCTAGCAGGAAGGAATGTGCGTTGGATGCGTGCCACAGATGCGAGCTAATGGCCGCGGAAATAACGCGAGTCGTCAAGCCATATTCGCACAACAAGCAGGGAAACGAAACTGATTGGCTGAATTTGTAGTCGTAGGAGGAGTTATAGAATGTTCTAGTTTTCCCAAACTGTGTATGAGTTGAAGGCGGTTGGCTGACCGCTTCATAGCTCGCAGGGTGGTAGGCATTGCGTTTGTAACGGGCTCAATGATTGGCCACATGTAGAGTGCAGACGAACAGTGTGAGGTTCCTCTAAACTGGCGGCCTGTCGATAGAACACACATCGCTGGAGAGAGTTTTGAGACATTACCGGCAAGGCACCCAGTGAACAGTCTCACAACCAGATTTCATAAAGTGCTGATTTTGTCATTAGGAGTGGAATCATTCGTTTCTGTGTGAGTAGAGAAAAGAATCCGTGCTTCTTTGTCGAGACTGAGGCGTTATGAAGTGCTTCGTTATGACCGCACACTTGAGTCAAAAGCCAAATCGCATAAAAATTTCTTTGCTTAAAACGACCGGTTTCAACAGTCATTGCTGTCATCTTCAGGTCTTTAACATCTTTTCGTTATGAAACATTTTCATTTTACGCTGAATCTCACGCACAAGACAAGTGGATAATCCAAATGGATGTGGCCTTTTGGCCAAGGTGCTTTATGTTTTAAATTATTTTAGCGATGACAAACGTTTATAATATGCTGGGTTTTATCCACTTGAAGTCTTGTGCGTGACGTACAGGGTAAAGTGAACAAGGAATAAGTTTTACAACAAAAAGATGTTAAAGGCCTGAAGATAACAGGCTGTTGAAATTAGTCGTCTCAAATAAAGAAATTTTTTATGCAATCTTGGCTTTTGAATGGTTTTTAACGGTTAGATCTCAAGTACCGATCCTGAATAAGTTAGAATAGAGTATTATCACAACTTTGGGACTTAGACATATGTTATTCCCCGTTGCAGATTGTCAATGACAGGGCTAATTTAATTCACCTTTAGGCGTGAGCTTTCCATTGCGAACTTAACATTGGCGACCATCTCACCTACAGACGCCAGATGTACAACACCCCCGGAGTAGCATTGGATTATAATTTATTAAATACATTCCACATAGATAAACCGAATGTCGTTGTTACTAAGCTCATTTGATATTACTGCTACAGTGGGTCGCCAAACTCCAAGTTCAGCATAAAATCGAAGACCGGTATGCAGTTGTCTAATGTTCAAGTGTCACTAACTCAGCATCATGCACCCATTCGTTAGAGCTCTATATAAATTCTGTGTCAGGAACGTTGCCCATAAATTTTATGAAGTCATGATAATGCCTGGCTGATACAGATCCCATCTCTGAAAGGGTCCAGATCTGATTTTTTTCATTATTATTATTATTATTTTTGTACTGGCGTGGTTGGTTGAGCAATTGCCCATGCGAATTGCCTTGCAGTCTTGCATTAGGCAAAGCTAAAAATTTTAAGTTTAATTATTTACAATATATTTCTGCTGAAGGAACATGCTGCTGCGGGCCTCTGGGATCCTTAGCCGATCTTCATTGATGTCGCGTCCTTGAAGATCTTCCCTTAGTTGAAGAACCTAGTGTTTATTGCTAGTTGTTATTACTCATAAAGCAGACGATCACTTTGTAGCGGAGGTGTGATTGGGCGTGTGCGAATCCTATTTCGTAGAGCTTCGTTAATGTGTGTCGTAGTGTGGTAGCCTGCTGGTATTTATACATAGCCGCCTCGCCTCTGTCACAAAACGAAAGTTATCTCTCCTTTAAAGTGCAATGTGGTAAATCATCCAAATATGACAATGATAGCTATAAACATATACAAGAGTAATTATGCATGTTACCGCGCTATCATTTTTGTCACACCTGATGTTATATTTTCAATAATGATAGATTATCACATAAATAGTGAGTTAACAAGACCATTTTTTCTCTGTTTGTTTGCCGCGCGGGATTAGCCGAGCGGTCTAAGGCGTTGCAAAAAAATGGTTCAAATGGCTCTGAGCACTATGGGACTCAACTGCTGTGGTCATCAGTCCCCTAGAACTTAGAACTACTTAAACCTAACTAACCTAAGGACATCACACACATCCATGCCCGAGGCAGGATTCGAACCTGCGACCGTAGCAGTCGCACGGTTCCGGACTGCGCGCCTAGAACCGCGAGACCACCGCGGCCGGCTAAGGCGTTGCAGTCATGGACTATGCGGCTGGTCCCGGCGGAGGTTCGAGTCCTCACTCGGGCATGGGTGTGTGTGTTTGTCATTAGGATAATTTAGGTTAAGTAGTGTTTAAGCTTAGGGACTGATGACCTTAGCAGTTAAGTTCCATAAGATTTCACACACATTTCAACATTTCATTTCTCTGTTTGTTTCCTTAAGTGCTCAGTGTAATGCTTGCCCGGTTTCTGAGTATTCATTGTTTTGACAATAACGAACAACAAATTTTAAAATAATAGCGATGTCACATCTCGGTAGCGCCATCTAGTGGACATTTTCTAAAAACCTAAAGTGCGCCCTATATAGGGCAACGAACGTTATTTTATTAATTCGTTTGTCACCCAAAGTCCCATAAAGTTTGGCAGTAGGCTCCAATAGTCTGTGCACCACCAGGTACCACTATAACATCTCATGCTCAAATTCAAGCTCGTGTGTTTGGCCCTGAAGCGCGACCTTATTTTTCAGTTTTGTTCTCTCATGCTTTCCATGAGTATCATCAGGTCTGTGAGCTACCACAATTCTTTTTCACAACCACACACCTTCTACACTCCTGGAAATTGAAATAAGAACACCGTGAATTCATTGTCCCAGGAAGGGGAAACTTTATTGACACATTCCTGGGGTCAGATACATCACATGATCACACTGACAGAACCACAGGCACATAGACACAGGCAACAGAGCATGCACAATGTCGGCACTAGTACAGTGTATATCCACCTTTCGCAGCAATGCAGGCTGCTATTCTCCCATGGAGACGATCGTAGAGATGCTGGATGTAGTCCTGTGGAACGGCTTGCCATGCCATTTCCACCTGGCGCCTCAGTTGGACCAGCGTTCGTGCTGGACGTGCAGACCGCGTGAGACGACGCTTCATCCAGTCCCAAACATGCTCAATGGGGGACAGATCCGGAGATCTTGCTGGCCAGGGTAGTTGACTTACACCTTCTAGAGCACGTTGGGTGGCACGGGATACATGCGGACGTGCATTGTCCTGTTGGAACAGCAAGTTCCCTTGCCGGTCTAGGAATGGTAGAACGATGGGTTCGATGACGGTTTGGATGTACCGTGCACTATTCAGTGTCCCCTCGACGATCACCAGTGGTGTACGGCCAGTGTAGGAGATCGCTCCCCACACCATGATGCCGGGTGTTGGCCCTGTGTGCCTCGGTCGTATGCAGTCCTGATTGTGGCGCTCACCTGCACGGCGCCAAACACGCATACGACCATCATTGGCACCAAGGCAGAAGCGACTCTCATCGCTGAAGACGACACGTCTCCATTCGTCCCTCCATTCACGCCTGTCGCGACACCACTGGAGGCGGGCTGCACGATGTTGGGGCGTGAGCGGAAGACGGCCTAACGGTGTGCGGGACCGTAGCCCAGCTTCATGGAGACGGTTGCGAATGGTCCTCGCCGATACCCCAGGAGCAACAGTGTCCCTAATTTGCTGGGAAGTGGCGGTGCGGTCCCCTACAGCACTGCGTAGGATCCTACGGTCTTGGCGTGCATACGTGCGTCGCTGCGGTCCGGTCCCAGGTCGACGGGCACGTGCACCTTCCGCCGACCACTGGCGACAACATCGATGTACTGTGGAGACCTCACGCCCCACGTGTTGAGCAATTCGGCGGTACGTCCACCCGGCCTCCCGCATGCCCACTATACGCCCTCGCTCAAAGTCCATCAACTGCACATACGGTTCACGTCCACGCTGTCGCGGCATGCTACCAGTGTTAAAGACTGCGATGGAGCTCCGTATGCCACGGCAAACTGGCTGACACTGACGGCGGCGGTGCACAAATGCTGCGCAGCTAGCCGCATTCAACGGCCAACACCGCGGTTCCTGGTGTGTCCGCTGTGCCGTGCGTGTGATCATTGCTTGTACAGCCCTCTCGCAGTGTCCGGAGCAAGTATGGTGGGTCTGACACACCGGTGTCAATGTGTTCTTTTTTCCATTTCCAGGAGTGTATTTTATGAACCCACATGATACGTATTACAAGTGTTTTGTTTACATGTTGTGTTGAACTTTGTGCAGTACTACGAACTGTCATGACAACGTTGTCGACAAAGGTTATTTTCTTTACATAGTTAAAAAAGCTCTTGGTATACCCTCTTACCAAACGACTAGACCTCTCAGCGAAACCGTACTAGCAGAACACTCCCAAGTCTGACAACTATACGTCTAAATTACGATTAGCGGCAACCTAACACACACAGTGCTTTTTTCGCGACCTTATTTTAAGTCCCTAGCTCTAATTACCGTAAGAAGGGCTATGTATGACTCCCCTCGACAAATACGAAGATAAAACCCTACCTACCAATCTGACATAAAATCCTAAGAATTTGTAGTCTCATGTTAAATCAGTAAACCGATCGAACCAATCCATCCAGACACTCTGCGACCACAATGGCACCGAAACAGAGAATGCCACAGAAAAGGCCGAAATACTAAACGTTTTTTTCCAAAACTGTTTCACAGAGGAAGATTGCACTATGGTACCTTTACCGTCTCAAGAACGACAAAATGACAGATATTGCGGCAAGTGACGAAGGAATGGAAAGGAAACTGAAATTGAACCTGATGGAATACCATTTCGATTCTACAGAGTATGTGCGAAAGAACTTGTCTCTCTTCTAGCAGCAATGTAATGCAAGTCTCTAGAGAAGCGAAGAAAAAAAAAGGTCATTCCCAAATAGACGCACAGAACTGTATATGTGACTTCTGAAATTTTCCCGGCGTATTTCTTCTTCTAATAATTTCCGGGTATGCAGCCGGATCCCGTCGACATTCTGCCACGATATTTCGGCCCAGAGACGTCCGGCCATCATCAGGTGAGTACACAACTACTGAAGAGCCCAGGTGCAGTCGCGGTATTTATGCCGAATCTCGCGCATGTGAAATGTACTGGCATCCTACAGCGCATGCGTCAGGTGTTGACATGCGCAGCATAGCCGAGTTGTACGTGCTGCCCTCGGTGGTGGAAATAAAGGTTCATCTAGTCATTGAGTATCGAATGACACTGCCGATTCCGCTGTGATTGTATAATTTTAATAACAGGATTCCAGTTTTTATCCAGTTGAAAGCCGTTGTCACGATTTATAAGATTATTGGCAAGACGTATTTCCACTGATTCCTTGATTACGGAATCCCAAAAACCGGAAACCGGGGATAAAATTTTTGTTACATTGTATTCCATTGAATGTCCCAAAGAAATACAGTGCTCTGCTACTGCCGATTTTGACGGTTGCCGCAGACGGGTGTATCTTTCATGTTCTATACATCGTTCATGGACAGTTCTTGTCGTCTGGCCAATATATGCAGAGCCACATTCACAGGGAATTTTGTAGACGCCTGCCTTCTTCAGTTGTAAATCGTCTTTAACGGATCTAACCAGGGCCCGGTTCGTTGCTGGTGGACGGAAGATAACCTTGATTTTATTTTTCTTCAGTAATCGGCCTATTTTCGACGACACATTCCCGGCGTATGGAAGGAACGCAGTTGATTTAAAGTCATCATCTGCGTCCTCAGTGCGTTGCTTCTTGTTATGATGGTTGCGCATGGCCTTCCTTATTTGGCGAGAAGTGTAGCCATTCTCTTTGAAAACCTTCTCCAAGTGTTCTAATTCTGCGTGGAGGTTTTCATCATCCGATATTATATGCGCTCGATGTATTAAGGTACTGAGAACACCGGCTGTTTGTGCTGGGTGATGGCAGCTTGACGCCTGGAGATACAGATCCTGTACACAGAATGTCCTAATGACCCATCATTTTTACGGCGTACTAGCACGTCTAGAAATGGTAAAGTGCCCTCTTTTTCAATCTCCATCGTAAATTTGATGTTCTCATGTAATGAGTTTAAGTGATGAAGGAATTTCTCCAGTTCCTGCCTGTCATGAGGCCATACAGCAAAAGTATCATCTACGTACCGCCAGAAGACCGTAGGCTTTAAAACAGCAGACTCAAGTGCTTTCTCCTCAAAGTCCTCCATAAAGAGATTAGCTACCACAGACGACAAAGGGCTCCCCATGGCGACGCCGTCTGTTTGTTCACAGAATTCGTCATTGAATAAAAAGTACGTTGAGGAGAGTATATGTTCAAACAAGGCCGTCATTTCTGCACTCAATAAGTTACCAATAAGATGTAATGATTCCATTAAAGGCACTTTGGTAAAAAGTGAGACCACATCAAAGCTGACTAATAAATCCGAGCTGCTAAGCTTAACTTCCTTCAAGCGACTGACAAAATCCTCGGAATTACGTATATGGTGGCAACACTTACCCACATACGGCTTTAGTAATGAGGCCAGATATTTTGCTGTAGAATAGGTCTGCAGCGCCAGAACCGCTAGACCACCGCGGCCGGCAATCATCTTACAAACAGCCAGATGTTAAAAAATTGATCACATTACTGTCACAAGCAGTCTTGGTTCTGCAGGTACAGACAAGTGTTCATGTTGAAAGCTATAGTTGCTTTATAAATCGAGGTATGGCATTACCTACGAAAGACGTGGTTTTTCCAGACAAATACCGCGACACTGAATATAGATGGTGATCGCCGGAGTGTATATTATCAGGTCAACAGTGCGGTTAAATGTCGCCTGCAGTGCAACCTCGTAATAAAATTAACGAATTTATGTAGAAAGTGTTTTTGGCTAAAGAACGTGGTTTGCAACTCCCTCATGCCACCGTTAGGTATTTCTCCAGTATTTGTAACGCATTCCATCTCGATGCCATGTCAGAGGTTCTGCGATATATCCACTGGGTTGTAGGTGAAGGTTGATTGAGAAGGATCACAAACAGTAGATGGTGTGCTGATTGAGGTCATAAGAGATGTACACGGGCTTTTCAGATCTCTAGTGTTACGCTATCCGCTATAAATGCTGTCTGATATTTGGAATCAAGTCTTTCCATTCAACCACATACCTCCCTTGAATCCTATGGAGGAGTCCTTTAATGATTGCGGCCTCTAGTCAGTCATATTTCTGGAACTCTCGTATTTCGAAATGAGTCACTTTTATCGGACCAATCTGCTACAGTAAAATTCCAACACTGTTTTAGGTAGTCCTTATGCCTCTTGCGACTTTGGTCACGTGATCGTTCCAATTTAAGTCGGAACTGAACAGAAGTAGGAGAGAGCTATATCCACCACCTTCTCCAACTCGTGTCGAAACAGAGTGACCTAAGTTAGTGCTACAGGACTGTGTTTTGACCATTCGTGGAAATGGAAACAAGTTGTTGTTACTCTGTCAACAATGTATGATGTGTAAGGTCAGCACCATACGAAGCCTGCTCCTGCAACACGAGGTAGTGGAAACAGCGGTACAGGAACTGGAAGAAGAATGAGGATTTTGCTACAGCATTGTGGTGTGTCCCCAAACTACATACAGAAAGTGCAGTCCGAAGCAGAGTCGTGTCCCTCAGGGCCCATTGATCTCTATCACTCGAACATGCTATCATCGTTATTCTGCACCATCCAACAGAGAAAAATTGCTATCTGTGGAGGCTTCACAAACTTCAGCCGATAGAGAACTTTACAAGATTTTTACTGCTTCTCTCTCCTCCCATATATCGAAAACAAATACCGTTTGCACGCCGGCATCGAGCAAGTATTGATCCACTGCTCAGATCAGTTTAAAGTTGCATTGCCAGTGCTGTCGGAGGATGACGTATCCCACAGATTACACTGTAAGTCGCAAGAGATACTCTCTGTGACCCTGTGTCGTTGTTTGAAACATTGCTTTTTTTCTACTGTAACACACTTCGTACACCGCCATACATTTTGTTTTTTCCTTCACGACTTCGAGGTCTGTGTCAGGTTCTAAACTGACATTAACATATTCTGATCCATTCCCTCTCGCAGAAAACTAGACGTTGCATGGTGTAAATCATGTTGTTACTGCTGCTTCCATAACACACCACACAGACTGGATGATTTTAAATAAAAGACAGTTACAACATAAAGAACTGGAAGAGTGTGGGAGCCTTGTGGAGCTTTTACAAACTGCAATCCGAAGGTGATTGACGACCTCTACATTTAAACTCATCTGTCACAGTGACGGACAAGTGATGGCCCTGCGTTTCGTTTTGACTGATTCCTCTATTACAGTCACAAATGCTATCACTATTACAGTGCTAGCCATACCCAGAAGGTGTTGCCCCTCCACCGAAACCCTTTTTCCATGTCAAACAAACCATGTCCGTCAATCATTATGTGGTGACCAACAGTGTACCATTGGGTAGATGGGATGGAAAAGACACCGTTGATGTACTGTAATAATAATCATCACAGTTGATAGTGCGTACAATTTTAGCAATTTTACAGTAATTTCTACGCTGACCAATGATGCAACATCATGTTTCCCAATTTCAGTATCACCGCTAAACCTCCCATTCTCTACTTTGCGAGTATCATTGCAAATGCAGATAGATGACAGTGCAATACGTCCATTCACTGTTAATTTTGCGCTAGGCGTTGGCAGCTGTACTACATAAACAAGAAATTTTAGAACACGGAATGAGAAGTGAAATCATGATCGCATGGGTAGAAGTGACATAAAAAAATCGATAGTATTGTGAAACATGGCGGGAAATACTTATAAATTGAGGGGAAATAGACTGAAATATGGGAAAATTGAGGAAGCACTTGCGTCTCTTCTGGTTGGCGGAGAACAATTCTTGCACATGGGAGCAAGTATGCGACTGCTAGAAGAATCCGAGAAAACGTCGACATGGAACCGAAGGGAGCCAGGGAAACAGTCACTTTCTTTTCGTCGTGGCAGCATTCTACTGTATGTCTATGGAGGTAACAGTGATATACGCAAGTTGACTACTGTATTTGACGCTTTTCAGGAAAACAGAGAGAGAGAGAAGAAGGAGTGATCGATTGAGATGGAGCTGTAAAGAGGTAGGATTTAATGGCAGACTAATGATGCATTCTAGAGAGGGAGATGTTGCTGCAGGTTATTTTTTCCGCTGTTCTGTCAGGATGCAACGGTCGCGTGACATAGGCAGTGTTCGACTCATATACAACCACGTGTCCAGTATGTGACTTAGAGCACTGTCTACTCACGATCAATAACAGCAAACCTCTCAGTCATCGGAGGACTTCCATCTCATGTGTGATGAAACGTGACCCTCCTGTTTCGACACATTCCTCTAAACGAACGAAGAGTTATGCGATGTAATCCATTCCCCTGTCGCATCTTCGAGACTTCAGTTTCATAACTAAGATGATTCTAACGAGGGAACCTCCCCATCGCACCACCCTCGGATTTAGTTATAAGTTGGCACAGTGGATAGGCCTTGAAAAACTGAACACGGATCAATCGAGACAACAGGAAGAAGTTGTGTGGAACTATGAAAAAATAAGTAAAATATACAAACTGAGTAGTCCATTTCCAAGATATGCAACATCAAGGATAATGGGCTCAGGAGCGCCGTGCTCCTGTGGTTATCGTAAACAGCTGCGGAACGACAGGTCCTTGGTTCAAGTCTTCCCTCTAGTGAAAATTTTAATTTTTTATTTTCAGTTTATGTGACAAACTCTCATGTTTTCATCACTTTTTTGGGAGTGATTATCACATCCACAAGAAAACCTAAATCGGGCAAGGTAGAAGAATCTTTTTACCCATTCGCCAAGTGTACAAGTTAGGTGGGTCGACAACATATTCCTGTCATGTGACGCACATGCTGTCACCAGTGTCGTATAGCATGTATCAAACGTGTTTTCCTGTGGAGGAATCGGTTGACCTATGACCATGCGATCAAATGTTTTCGGTTCCCATTGGAGAGGCACGTCCTTTCGTCTACTAATCGCACGGTTTTGCGGTGCGGTCGCAAAACACAGACACTAAACTTATTACAGTGAACAGAGACGTCCATGAACGAACGGACAGATCACAACTTTGCGAAAATAAAGGAAGTAAATTTTTCACTCGAGGGAAGATTTGGCCGAGGACCTCTCGTTGCGCAGCTGTTCACGCTAAGCAAAGAACCACGGCGCTGTTATGGTTACACTATCCTTGATATTGCCTATCTTTCTCATGGACAACTCAGTTTGTATATTTTGCTTATTTTTTCATAGTTCCACACAACTTCTTCCTGTTTTCTCTATTGATCTGTGTTCAGTTTTTCAAGGCCTATCCACTATGCCAACTTATAACTAAATCTGAGGGGGGTGCGATGGGGAGGTTCCCTTGTAAGTAAGCGATAGGTGTTGTGAGGAACTGCAATCCCCATGTATACATATGCTTGACAGATGTGCCGTTTACAGAGTTAGTGGCGGCATGAAGTGTAATTTCACATGTTGGACGCTGCAGCTATGTGTTCATCTGTTTCCTTGTAAGAGGTATTCTCCATTACTAACGATCATTTTATATAGGACTGATTAGGCGATAGTATAATTTCTGAACTGTGATCGGATGAGAGCAGTGGACGCTATACATCTCTGGAAAGCTATATTGTGCATGTATCACACACAGCCACTGTTTTAAGGAAGTAGTTTTTTTATATTTCTGTTTGCTACCATATTTTATCGTAGAGAAACCTGCAAGAAGTATGTGTGTCATGCGCTGGAAATATATTTTTTACAGTGAGATATTAACAGCGCTACATTCCAGCCGTGTAGCCTTAGGAGTGTGTGTGTTTATGTTCTCTCTTACCAATACCCTCCTGGTACTGATCCCAGACATTATAACTGTACTTTAAAATTGATAGCGTAGTTGATTTATGTAAAATGCTTCGAACACCATCCGTTTGGAGCTCCATCATGCATAAAAACCACCCGTTACCTGTTCTTCTTAATTGTCTGCTATTACAACACTTTCAGATCTGTTACAATACACGGATAAAGGGTGCTAACCTCCTCCACATGGGTCCATCTGGAGAAATCTTGTGCACTTGGATAGCCAAGGCCCCAGCAAGGTCCATTCATTCACGAGACACGGAATGTAGCTGTCTACTTCTGATCAGCTGCAGGTTAAATCGTGTAACGGGACTGCACGGTGCGTTGGTCAAAGACAGTGCGGGGTTCTTTTATCCTAACACTGCGAGAATGATCTGTGACTCCCATCCGCATAGAGATAGATTGTAAATTATGCACTATGCTTGAGGTACTAGAAATATGTAGAGCGCTGTCTGGTATGGTTCAAATGGCTCTGAGTACTATGGGACTTAACTTCTGAGGTCATCAGTCACCTAGAACTTAGAACTAATTAAACTTAACTAACCTAAGGACATCACACACATTCATGCCCGAGGCAGGATTCGAACCTGCGACCGTAGCGGTTGCTCGGCTCCAGACTGTAGTGCCTAGAACCGCATGGCCACTCCGGCCGGCGCAGTCTGGTATACTTTGATGATGTATATGTTTAAGAATTAACAGTGAATGGACGTGCTGCACAGTCATCTATCTACATTCGCAATGATACTCGCAAAGTAGAGAATGGGAGGTTTAGTGACGATACTGAAATTGGGAAACATGATGTTGCATCATTGGTCGTCGTAGAAATTAGTGTAAAATTGCTAAAATTGTACACAATATCAACTGTGATGCTTATTGTTACACTACATCAACGGTGTCTTTTCCATCCCATCTACCCACTGGTACACTGTTGGTCACCACATAATGATTGACTGACATCATTTGTTTGACATGGAGAAAGAGTTTTGGTGGAGGGACAACACCTGGGAATGGCTAGCACCGAAATAGTGATAGCATTTGTAACTGCAATATGAGGAATCAGTCAAAACGGAACGCAGAGCCATCAGCTATTCTGTCACTGTGACAGATGAGTTAAATGTAGAGGTCGTCAATCACCTTCGGACTGCAGTTTGTAAACACTCCACAATCCTGCTAAACTCTTCCAGTGTCCTTATGTTGTAACTGTCTTTTATTTAAAATCATCCAGTGTGTGTGGTGTGTTGTGGAAGCAGCAGTAACAAAATGATTTATACCATGCAACGTCTAGTTTTCTGCCAAAGGCAATGAATTAGAACGTGTTAATGTCAGTTTAGAACCTGACACAGACCCCAAAATCGTAGCGGAAGAAACAAAATGTATAGCAGTGTACATAGTCTGTTACAGTAAAAAAAGGAATGTTTCAAACAACAACATGGGGTCACAAAGAGCGTCTCCTGCGACTTACAGTATAGCCTATGGGGCACAGTCATCCTCCTACACGACAGGCGATGCAACTTTAAACTGGTCTGTGCAGTGGATCAATACCTATATATTTAATAGGATCGTCACTTGTGCTTTTTGCTGGCATGCAGTCAGTATTTGTTTTCGATATATGGGAGGAGAGAGAAGCAGTAAAAATCTTGTAAAGTTCTCTATCAGCTGAAGTTAGTGGAGCTTTCATGGTTCGTAATTTTTCTCTGTTGGATGGTACAGAATAACAATGATAGGATGTTGGAGTGATAGAGGTGAATGGGCTCTGAGGGACACGAATCGGCTTTGGACTGCAGTATCTTTATGTTGATTGGGGACACACCACAGTGCTGTAGCAAAATCCTCATCCTACTTCCAGTTCCTGTGCTGTTTTTTTTTTCACTATCTCATGTTACACGAGCAGGCTTCGTATAGCGCTGACCTTACACATCATACACTGTTGGCAGAGCTATGACAACTTGTTTCCATTTCCAATGAATGGTGAAAACACAGTCCTGTAGCACTAACTTAGGTCACTCTGTTTCGACACGAGTTGGAGAAGGTGGTGGATATAGCTCTCTCCTACTTCTGTTCAGTTCCGACTTAAATTGGAACGATCACGTGACCAAAGTCGCAAGAGGCATAAGGACTACCTAAAACAGTGTTGGAATTTTACTGTAGCAGATTGGTCCGATAAAAGTGACTCATTTCGAAATACGAGAGTTCCAGAAATATGACTGACTAGAGGCCGCAATCATTAAAGGACTTCTCCATAGGATTCAAGGGAGGTATGTGGTTGAATGGAAAGACTTGATTCCAAATATCAGACAGCATTTATAGCGGATAGCGTAACACTAGAGATCTGAAAAGCCCGTGTACATCTCTTATGACCTCAATCAGCACACCATCTACTGTTTGTGATCCTTCTCAATCAACCTTCACCTACAACCCAGTGGATATATCGCAGAACCTCTGACATGGCATCGATAATGGAATGCGTTACAAATACTGGAGAAATACCTAACGGTGGCATGAGGGAGTTGCAAACTACGTTCTTTAGCCAAAAACACTTTCTACATAAATTCGTTAATTTTATTACGAGGTTGCACTGCAGGCGACATTTAACCGCACTGTTGACCTGATAATATACACTCCGGCGATCACCACCTATATTCAGTGTCGCGGTATTTGTCTGGAAAAACCACGTCTTTCGTAGGTAATGCCATACCTCGATTTATAAAGCAACTATAACTTTCAACATGGATACTTGTCTGCATCCGTAGAACCAAGACTGCTTCTGACAGTAAAATGATCGGTTTTTTTAACATCTAGCAGTTTGTAAAACGATTACGTCTCTCTTTCTGAGACACAGTGGTACCACTCACAAGATAAACTAATGAGATAAACCCATCGCTGATTTTCTCTCTGTATTATTTCATATCGCCAGCAATCATTTACTGGCGAAGTATTATACTTAGTAGTAGGGGGTACATGATAGGTTCGACACGAGCATCAGGCTTATGAAGTATGTGTGTGTGTTCTGACATCTACAAAGGACATGACTATGTCTGGTCATAAGGAAGATATGGATTTGACGTGGAATACTGTGATAGCAAAGGGAAAAGTATGTCAAGTCATAAGAATGGTACAGATATTCCTATTTGCAGGGCCACAGCCGTCAGCAGGGTTTATTTCTGATACTGCGTTCATTGTCGAATATTGTCCAGTTCAGGACACGATAGTAACATTTAATTGTTAAGCATAGCGATCTAAACATGAGAAACAACTTAGGTGACTTTGTAAATTATAGGGATGATTTGGAATCTGTTACATCACTGACATCGGTATTATCTAGAGATAATTTCTGTATGGTGCGAAAAGTGGCAATTAGCACTAAGCAAAGAAAAGTGCGAGGTCATCCACATGGGTACTAAAAGAAATCCGATAAATTTGGGGTATACGATAAATCGCACAAAACTAAGGGCTGTCAATTCGACTAAATACCCAGGAATTACAATTACGAGCAACTTAAATTGCGAAGACAACGTAGATAATATAGTGGGAAAGGCGAAACAAAGACTGCATTTTGTTGGCAGAACACTTAGAAGATGCGACAAACCCACTAAAGAGACAGCCTACATTACACTTGTCCATCCTCTGCTGGAATATTGCTGTGCGGTGTGGGATCCTTACCAGGTAGGATAGACGGAGGACATCGAAAATGTGTTATCACGCAATAGGGGTGAGAGTGTCACTGATATCATATGGGAGTTGGGGTGGCAGTTACAGAAACAAAGGCGGTTTTCTTTGTGGCGAGATGAATGTACGAAATTTCAATCACCAACTTCCTCTTCCGAATGCTAAAATATTTTGTTGATACCCACCTACGTAGGGAGAAATGATCATCATAATAAAGTAAGAGAAAATAGAGCTCGAACGGAAAAATTTAGGTGTTCCTTTTTCCCCATTCGAGAGTGGAATGGTAGAGAAGTAGTATGAAAATGGTTCAATGAACCCTCTGCCAGGCACTTAAGTGTGAATTGCAGAGTAACTATGTAGATGTGTGTAGATGTAGAAGCAGATTCACGAGTGGAAATATCAGTTTCCTCTATTTATTTCGAGTTTTCACATACAGGTCTCTCGTAGACGAGATAAGTTTCTAGTTACTCAGTGGTTTACAGCACGCTCCACCTCGCTAAAGTTTCGGGTTTCTAGAGAAAGAATTTCCAGTCTATATCTTTGGAACTATGTTGCACAAGCGATACTGCTATGCAAGCCATATTGCTATATGCTTGATATCGAGAAGTATCGCGTAAATGGTATAATATTCTGGCAAACCATGTGAAAATACATGTGCTCTTGTAATCCCAGGGTCTGGAGATTGGTGTAGAAAGCAAGCAAGCAGGTCGGGACCAGAAATGGTGAAATCTTTGCAGCGAGGGGGATTGACCCAGCCTGTGTACAACAGTCTTTGCGGTATGTGTACGAGTGTCTCGCGAAAATGGCATGATACTCTGGCAGACCATGTGAAATTACGTATGTTCTTGTAATCCCAGAGTCTGGCAATGGGTGTGAAAAGCAAGCAAGCAAGCAGGTCAGGGCCAGAAACAGTAACGCCTTTGTGCCGAGCGGAGCCAACCTCGACTTTGTACAACAGTTCTGAGAGTTACTTTGGTCCACTGAGGGCACCCTGGTCATGCGTTGGGAGTGGATATCCCCCAACCTCATGGGAAATATCTAGTACAACGAGGAGTATACCTATGGTGCATGTGCTTATGCTGTCTGTCTTTATGGTGTATGTACAAGTGTCTGGCAGTCGATAGCTATATGTGTGATGCAAAAGGTGCGATTTTGCATGGCATAGGATACAAAATGTATGTTTATTACATCGACACAATATGCGGTGATATATTGTCGGGTTGGAGATCGGTATCACGCTCTAATATTCATTCTTCCAGCCTCAGTGGCAGAGCAGTGCAATTGAGTAAGATTCTTTCCGTATTTGACGATCTGTAGATCACATTTGCAGGGTTTAACTGTCAGTGCAATATGACGAGCTGTAGAAAATAGTTTTTTTGCCACTGAACGTTTCATCTGCATAGAAAAATGGCGGACAGTGCTTCCACATTAGCAGCATCAGTAATTATGAGGGTAAATTCAGAAAGTTCCAATCAGAATGCTCCATTCATTCACAAGGCGTCCTTCATGCTGGGGCATAGGGGCATCTACAAACTGATTCGAACAAGACGGAGGACAAGGTACCTACAGAAAGTGTTCAAAGACAAGTTGAAGCAGACCATCCATCTCTGGTGGGGATACCATCACTAATCCGCCACTGTGGCATCTCCAGACCAGTAGCTGTAGGACACCGAAAATTCCAGCCAATTTTCTGTTCTGTAATACAGTGCTTTTAATTCTGTTTGTGTAATTGTTCTGATTTTCCCATCCATGCTTACACAGTGCTCTCTTTCTGAACAACAAGAATACTTTTATGATTAATGGTGTTTTCGCGGGCGTGCACAGACATGACGGGAGCTTTTAGCGGTGAGAATGTTTACCACTTCTGAGAAGTATGCTGAAATCAGGACATCATGATTTCCGGGAAGGGAACATGTGATGTCTTGTTAGGGCCAACAGGAAATATGCATTCCGTATTATTCTGAGCTATTTTCGTAAACAGTTCCTGTTAGGACTAGAATTTCCATGCAGACAAGCTGAGACATCACAAAAGCTCCTACAAAAGCTACCGTTAACTATTTCTCTGACACTTTACAATTTCTGAGAGGTCAAATGGCTCTTATTTACATAGCCATGTGAGGTCCATATAACATTGAGAAACATTGAGTTGAACCAGCGATGGTGAGTCACTAACAGAACATTTTGCGGTAATGTGTCAGCCATACTGGGCAGGTGAACACGTACGCATGGCTAGACGCACCTCTCATGTCCAGTTATGATCGCTAGGAACAATGCACCCTGTGCTATTCTGGGAAGCATTGGAACAGATTTCTATAACGTGACCTGTGACATCAGTATCCACAGGTAGAGAGGTATCATGCCAACAATGGTAATTATGCACGTGGCCCAGAGGGTGACTTGGCACTTATTTACGTAGATATGTGACATCAAGATAACACTTAAAGAGCTCTAACTGTATACCTGAAAATATATGTGACTTTAACCTGCTGGCTGCCATCGGCAACGGCCTGAGAGCTACAGTATTCATCTGTCCAGCAGTGGCTTGCAGCGTCAGCACGTGCGGAAGCAATGCAGCAATGGTGTCTAGATAGACACAGGTTTCGAAAGAAATTTCTCAGTTGTCAAGTATGAAAGGGATGCCACCGCCTCTTGCTCCTGGGACCCGCACTGACACCTGTGCGTGGTTTGGCAACTGACAGCTGTGTCTTCAATTCGCGAGGGCTGCTGGTGCATCCCAACTCCTTGCAGCATGTGTCGTGGCATTCTGTGCAATCCAGTGGACAGGGGATGATGGGCGGTGTGTGCTTCACGATTGAAAGACTTTTTACTGTGTGCAGTTACGTGTGATGTGTATTTCATGACTGTATTCCTTGAGCAATCGGAATAAAAAAAAGAAATGCTATCAATGTAATTACTTCTCCCAAGACTTGTATCTTTCCAAACAGCAGAGAATGATGAGAAAGTGAAATCCAAGCCCCACAAACTGATTTTCTTATATAAAAAAAATATAATCTTGAATTTCCTTTCGTGAGATCCTTCCTCTCCACCGCAGAGCCGCCAATTTCCAGGTAGAGGAGGGGAGTTGGAAAGGGAAGGGAGCAAGGAGGGCAGGGATGGGGCTGCGAGGGTGGTGATCGATTTCCTGAAAAATTCTTCAACTAAATAAATAAACTATATTCTATACACTGCCTTGAATCAACTAAATTGCTTAAATAAACAATATTCCACATTTTGTATATATTGTTTAAATAACATTCCATACACAGCAGTCGATTTCTAGACAAACTCCTTAACTAAATAAATAAACTATATTCCATACCCTGCCATAAATAACTCAACAACATTCTATACATTGTCTAAATTGTTTAAACAATATTCCATACACTACAATCAATTTTCCCTTCAAATGACCTATCAACTGAGTCTTTTTCGCGCCAATTTGCGGGAGGGGGGTGGGAGGGGAGGGGTTTAGCAGGGTTGAGAGGTTAATTAATTGATCAATTTAATTAAGTATTCAAACAAATTGATAAGGGTGAGAGGGGCTATTCCAATGACTTAGACCCGAAAGTCAACCTGTGGCAGTGAGATGGGACGTTTCCTGATGGTGGGAGGGGGTGGGGGCAGGGGGAGAGGGTGGGGGGCAGGGGGTGGGGGCAGGGGGAGAGGGTGGGGGCAGGGGGTGGGGGGTGGGGAAAGAATAGGTTAAGGACCTGTCAGTCAAAAGGAAGGATCCTTTTAGCAGAACAATAGGTGAAGGACCTGTCGATAAAAGGAGAACAATAGGTTAATGACCTGTCAATCAAAGGAGAACAATAGGTTTGCCCCTGATGTAGTGAACCTACACTTACTAAATGCACCAGAACGAAGCTTGTCTCCCTACTACAAACATGGGCGTTTCGAGGAAACAGAACACAGCATGTCATTCTGAATGGAGAGAAGTCTTCAGACATAAAAGTAAATTCAGGTGTGGCCCAGGAGAGTGTTATAGGATCATTAATTTTCACATAGTAGGTAACATCAGAAGTTCCATGAGGCAATTCGCAGGCAATGCTGTTGTATACAAAGTCGCTTCGCTAGGAAATTGTAGAGAAATGCAAGACCTGCAGAGCATCGACCAGGGAGTGGCAACTGATCCACAACATGAGCAAATGTAACGTATGGTGAATACTCAGACAGCAAGACCTTTTACTGTACGACCACAAAATTACGGAATTGTCACTGGAAGCAGTTTATTGCACAAAATACCCAGGAGTATGCTTACAGAGTAATATGAAGTGCAACGACCACTAAAATTAATGGTGAATAAGGTAGCCCGAGATTTTCTGGAAATGTCCACCAACAAAGGAAGTAGCTTACAAAACAATACTTGAATATTGCTTATCAGTATGGGATCCGTAACAGACAGGACTGATAGGGGAAATAGAGAAGATCCGAAGAAGAGCAGCATATTTCGTTACAGGTTAGTTTAGTAAGCGCGAAAGCGTCACGGAGATGCTCAGCCATCTCCGGTGGTAGACGCTGCAAGAGAGGCGTTCTTTTTCACAATATGGTCTTCTGTTAAAGTTCCGGGGACGTACGTTCCTAGAAGAGTCGACCAATATATATAGCTTCCTCGTGCGTATCTGTGGTGAAAAGACCATCCAGATAAAATGAGAGAGATTTCGAACCACACGGGTGATTGTCTGCAATCGTTCTTCCAGCGAACCATATGCAACTGGAACAGTAAATAGGTGGAAGTGACACTGGTACACAAAGTACCCTCCGCCACACGCAGTGAGATGACTTGCGGAGTTTAGATGTATTGTTGTTGTTGTTGTTGTGGTCTTCAGTCCTGAGACTGGTTTGATGCAGCTCTCCATGCTACTCTATCCTGTGCAAGCTTTTTCATCTCCCAGTACCTACTGCAACCTACATCCTTCTGAATCTGCTTAGTGTATTCATCTCTTGGTCTCCCTCTACGATTTTTACCCTCCACGCTGCCCTCCAATACTAAATTGGTGATCCCTTGATGCCTCAGAACATGTCCTACCAACCGATCCCTTCTTCTGGTCAAGTTGTGCCACAAACTTCTCTTCTTCCCAATCCTATTCAATACTTCCTCATTAGTTATGTGATCTACCCATCTAATCTTCAGCATTCTTCTGTAGCACCACATTTCGAAAGCTTCTATTCTCTTCTTGTCCAAACTATTTATCGTCCATGTTTCACTTCCATACATGGCTACACTCCATACGAATACTTTCAGAAATGACTTCCTGACACTTAAATCTATACTGGATGTTAACAAATTTCTGTTCTTCAGAAACGCTTTCCTTGCCATTGCCAGCCTACATTTTATATCCTCTCTACTTCGACCATCATCAGTTATTTTGCTCCCCAAATAGCAAACCTCCTTTACTACTTTAAGTGCCTCATTTCCTAATCTAATTCCCTCAGCATCACCCGACTTAATTAGACTACATTCCATTATCCTTGTTTTGCTTTTGTTGATGTTCATCTTATATCCTCCTTTCAAGACACTGTCCATTCCATTCAACTGCTCTTCCAAGTCCTTTGCTGTCTCTGACAGAATTACAATGTCATCGGCGAACCTCAAAGTTTTTATTTCTTCTCCATGAATTTTAATACCTACTCCGAATTTTTCTTTTGTTTCCTTTACTGCTTGCGCAATATACAGATTGAACAACATCGGGGAGAGGCTACAACCCTGTCTTACTCCCTTCCCAACCACTGCTTCCCTTTCATGTCCCTCGACTCTTATAACTGCCATCTGGTTTCTGTACAAATTGTAAATGGCCTTTCGCTCCCTGTATTTTACCCCTGCCACCTTTAGAATTTGAAAGAGAGTATTCCAGTCAACATTCTAGAAACGTAGGTTTGCCTTTCCTTAATCTTTCTTCTAAGATAAGTCGTAAGGTCAGCATTGCCTCACGTGTTCCAGTGTTTCTACGGAATCCAAACTGATCTTCCCCGAGGTTGGCTTCTACTAGTTTTTCCATTCGTCTGTAAAGAATTCGTGTTAGTATTTTGCAGCTGTGACTTATTAAGCTGATAGTTCGGTAATTCTCACATCTGTCAACACCTGCTTTCTTTGGGATTGGAATTATTATATTCTTCTTGAAGTCTGAGGGTATTTCGCCTGTTTCATACATCTTGGTCACCAGATGGTAGAGTTTTGTCAGGACTGGCTCTCCCACGGCCGTCAGTAGTTCCAATGGAATATTGTCTACTCCGGGGGCCTTGTTTCGACTCAGGTCTTTCAGTGCTCTGTCAAACTCTTCACGCAGTATCGTATCTCCCATTTCATCTTCATCTACATCCTCTTCCATTTCCATAATATTGTCCTCAAGTACATCGCCCTTGTATAGACCCTCTATATACTCCTTCCACCTTTCTGCTTTCCCTTCTTTGCTTAGAACTGGGTTTCCATCTGAGCTCTTGATATTCATACAAGTCGTTCTCTTATCTCCAAAGGTCTCTTTAATATTCCTGTAGGCGGTATCTATCTTACCCCTAGTGAGATAGGCCTCTACATCCTTACATTTGTCCTCTAGCCATCCCTGCTTAGCCATTTTGCACTTCCTGTCGATCTCATTTTTGAGACGCTTGTATTCCTTTTTGCCTGTTTCACTTACTGCATTTTTATATTTTCTCCTTTCATCAATTAAATTCAATATTTCTTCTGTTACCCAAGGATTTCTACTAGCCCTCGTCTTTTTACCTACTTGATCCTCTGCTGCCTTCACTACTTCATCCCTCAAAGCTACCCATTCTTCTTCTACTGTATTTATTTCCCCCATTCCTGTCAATTGCTCCCTCATGCTCTACCTGAATCTCTGTACAATCTCTGGTTCTTTTAGTTTATCCAGGTCCCATCTCCTTAAATTCCCACCTTTTTGCAGTTTCTTCAGTTTTAATCTACAGGTCATAACCAATAGATTGTGGTCAGAGTCCACATCTGCCCCTGGAAATGTCTTACAATTTAAAACCTGGTTCCTAAATCTCCCCAAGGATTTCTACTAGCCCTCGTCTTTTTACCTACTTGATCCTCTGCTGCCTTCACTACTTCATCCCTCAGAGCTACCCATTCTTCTTCTACTGTATTTATTTCCCCCATTCCTGTCAATTGCTCCCTCATGCTCTACCTGAATCTCTGTACAATCTCTGGTTCTTTTAGTTTATCCAGGTCCCATCTCCTTAAATTCCCACCTTTTTGCAGTTTCTTCAGTTTTAATCTACAGGTCATAACCAATAGATTGTGGTCAGAGTCCACATCTGCCCCTGGAAATGTCTTACAATTTAAAACCTGGTTCCTAAATCTCTGTCTTACCATTATATAATCTATCTGATACCTTTTAGTATCTCCAGGGTTCTTCCATGCATACAACCTTCTTTCATGATTCTTAAACCAAGTGTTAGTTATGATTATGTTGTGCTCTGTGCAAAATTCGACCAGGCGGCTTCCTCTTTCATTTCTGTCCCCCAATCCATATTCACCTACTATGTTTCCTTCTCTCCCTTTTCCTACACTCGAATTCCAGTCACCCATGACTATTAAATTTTCGTCTCCCTTCACAATCTGAATAATTTCTTTTATTTCATCATACATTTCTTCAATTTCTTCGTCATCTGCAGAGCTAGTTGGCATATAAACTTGTACTACTGTAGTAGGCGTGGGCTTTGTATCTATCTTGGCCACAATAATGCGTTCACTATGCTGTTTGTAGTAGCTTACCCGCATTCCTATTTTCCTATTCATTATTAAACCTACTCCTGCATTACCCCTATTTGATTTTGTGTTTATAACCCTGTAGTCACCTGACCAGAAGTCTTGTTCCTCCTGCCACCGAACTTCACTAATTCCCACTATATCTACCTTCAACCTATCCATTTCCCTTTTTAAATTTTCTAACCTACCTGCCCGATTAAGGGATCTGACATTCCACGCTCCGATCCGTAGAACGCCAGTTTTCTTTCTCCTGATAACGACATCCTCTTGAGTAGTCCCCGCCCGGAGATCCGAATGGGGGACTATTTTACCTCCGGAATATTTTACTCAAGAGGACGCCATCATCAAGTAATCATACAGTAAAGCTGCATGCCCTTGGGAAAATTACGGCTGTAGTTTTCCCTTGCTTTCAGCCGTTCGCAGTACCAGCACAGCAAGGCCGTTTTGGTTATTGTTACAAGGCCAGATCAGTCAATCATCCAGACTGTTGCCCTTGCAACTACTGAAAAGGCTGCTGCCCCTCTTCAGGAACCACACGTTTGTCTGGCCTCTCAACAGATACCCCTCCGTTGTGGTTGCACCTACGGTACGGCTATCTGTATCGCTGAGGCACGCAAGCCTCCCCACCAACGGCAAGGTCCATGGTTCCGCCACACGCAGTGAGATGACTTGCGGAGTTTAGATGTATATGTATACGTAATTCGAGTTCAGGCAGAGAATGTCTTTACACTCTATTTCAACGGAAAACTTGAAGTTTTCAGTTTTGGTGTTTAACACATTCATATACGACAGTGTGTCCAATATCTCCCTCCTAATCTTGAGATATTACATTTATATCTTGCACTGTGAAACCTACGTAGACTAGCCCTTCCCTAAAGGTGTGATGTGACATTTGGCATAGTGGCGCAGTCCTAATGGAATGTGTCTTGAAATTTTGCGTTTTCCATAGGTGTAAACTTTACAATTTTTAAGTACGCGACAGTTATTCATAAACCGTGTATTTTCTTCTGATCGGTGTTTTACGAAACTAATAAGAGTCAAGTCTGACGTGTAGTTTTAGTGTTCAGAGCTATGTTGCTCAAAAATTAAAGTAAATGGTTCAAATGGCTCTGAACACCATGGGACTTAACATCTGTGGTCATCAGTCCCCTAGAACTTAGAACTACTTAAACCTAACTAACCTAAGGACATCACACACATCCATGCCCGAGGCAGGATTCGAACCTGCGACCGTAGCGGCCACGCGGCTCCAGACTGAAGCGCCTAGAACCGCACGGCCACACCGGCCGGCAATTAAAGTAAATGATATCTGTTAGTGCTTAATTTTCTGAGTTAAACACATTATTGGACCTTACTATTATATAATGGATGGAAATAATCTTGTGTGTGTGTGTGTGTGTGTGTGTGTGTGTGTGTGTGTGTGTAACAGGAATAGAGAAAGAGATAGAACACTGTCGTTTAGGGACCCCCAAATTGCCACTGCTAAGTAACATAGCCCGATGAACCTTGCACCCTCCAAAGAAAAAACTGCTACAGTATAGTACAGACGTAAGTGAAAGAAATACACGATGAGACGAACGGGAATAACAGTTTCATTCAAAAACAATAATTATACTGAAGTCACCGCGATTCGTGACGATACCCTGAACATAACAAACGGTGGGACATGGTTCTTTGGTATGGATAGGGACTGTAATTGCTGAGTTCAGACGCAGGCTGATTTGATGGCCCTTCACTCACAGTTCCAGCCAGTCCTGGCTTTGGTCATACAGCTTGAGGCTGTTGCAATTGGCATCAGTGTGGGGGATAGGACGTGGAAATCTGAAGGACGTCCGACAGTTGCCAGCAGTCGGTTGATCCCTTACCCGTTGTCGAACAGGAGGTCGTCCCGAGGAGTAGCAGGCAGCGAAAGACATTCTAGAGGGCTGATCGAAAGACCTCCATGGTTCGTCTGACAAACAGGCTTAAGGCACTAGCTGTGGCTGATAAAGATCCTGAGCCTGAAGCAGTCGCTTGCCCCGTTTCATAATAAGCCTCTCAGCCTGCAAGATATGGGCAGTGACAGACAGTAGGATTATTGTAGTTGGGAGCTGCAATGTTAGGCACTTTGTGGGGGTATATGGCTGCCAAGATGGGAAAGAAATCCAGTGTGCACTCTGTGTGCATACCAGGGGGAATCATCCAAGATGTGGAATGGGTCCTTCTGAATGCCATGAAGAACACAGGGTGCAGCAAATTTCAGGTGGTACTCATTAAAAATATCTGCCTTAGTGGATCGAAAGAGATTATCTATAGTAAAAATTGAAATGAGCGAATGGTATTGTTGGCCGGGAGGCCCCATCTGGGGAAGTTCGGCCGCCAAGTGCAAGTCGTATTTCAGTCGACGCCACACTGGGCGCCTTTCGCGCCGGTGATGAGGATGAAATGATGATGAGGACAACACAACACCCAGTCCCCAAGCGGAGAAAATCTCCAACCCAGACGGGAATCGAACCTGAGCCCACTTACATGGGAGGCGAGCAAGTTACCACCCAGCTAAGCAGGCGGACATTAGCTCTGGTATGGAACAGTTAGCTGAATCAGTAAAGACTGACAGTCTTGCTTGCAAGATGAAGGCAGAGCTCACCATCTGTAGCATCGTCGACAGGACCGATTGTGCACCTTTGTTGTAGAGCCGAGTAGAGGGTCTGGATCAGAGGGTCTGGATCAGAGGCTCAGACAGTTGTACAACAATGTACGCTGCATATTCCTTGACTTGCGCCATAGGGTAGTGGTTATCGGGTCCCGCTTAATAGGTCGAGGGTCGACTACACATAGCAGGTGCCTACAGGAGTACCAGGAGCTGTGTGGAGTGAACTGGTCTGTTTCTTTAGGTTAGAGGATCTCTGGAAAGAGCAGGAACTGTTTCAATGTCAACGGGTGTAGGTCACACACTGGACGGGAGTTCACCTAGAAATCATTAGGGCTATAGTAGAAAAAACTGAAGCATAAATCATTATAGGTACTGAAACTTGACTAAAGCCAGAGACGGGTTCCAAGGACCTAACAGTTTTCAGAAAGGATAGATCAAATACAGTGTTTGGTGACGTATTTGTTGCTGTTACGAAAGCTTTTTAAATAGAGCAAACGTTATTAACACTCTATACCTTTATTCTTTATGTCTACATATTTATTTCTCACCGTAGTCACTCTGGCAATGAACACATTTCCCCCAACGAGAGACCAGTTTGTTGACACCATCACCTATGCTCACACCGCTTCATCACTTTCAAAGTGAAGTCCTCGAAGGTGTTCTTCAGTTTTTTGGAACAGATGAAAATCGAATGGGGCCAAGTGAGGACGTACAGAGGATGATCGATGGCAGTGAATCCAAGGCGTCGGACTATTGCAGATGTGTGGTCTGGAATTTTCATGCTGAAGGACAGGCTGTTCCATGTGTGGACAAACTCTTCGACTTCGAAATACGATTACAGCACACTGTTTCTCATGCATCGACATAGTTACTTTACACGCCACCATATTACTCGCTACGATTCGGAGCCCTCTAGTGGCAGAGGGCTGCATATACGTAGACATGAAAAACAAAGATATAATATATTGATAACATTTGTTTTATTTAGCCGGCCGTTGTGGCCGTGCGGCTCTAGGCGCTTCAGTTTGCAACCGCTTGACCGCTACGGTCGCAGCAATTTTACACTAATTTCTACGCCGACCAATGATGCAACATCGTGTTTCCCAATTTCAGTATCGTCACTAAACCTCCCATTCTCTACTTTGCGAGTATCATTGCCAATGTAGATAGATGACTGTGCAGCACGTCCATTCACTGTTAATTCTTAAACATATACATCATCACAGTATACCAGATTGCGCCGGCCGGTGTGGCCGTGCGGTTCTAGGCGCTTCAGTCTGGAGCCGCGTGGCTGCTACGGTCGCAGGTTCGAATCCTGCCTCGGGCATGGATGTGTGCGATGTCCTTAGGTTAGTTAGGTTTAAGTAGTTCTAAGTTCTAGGGGACTGATAACCTCAGAAGTTAAGTCCCATAGTGCTCCGAGCCATTTGAACCATTTTTGTTTTATTTAAAAAGCTTTAAGACTTTCACGTAAAATATTCGGAGGCTTGGCTTTTCAGCACACTCTCCTAGAATCAGTCAACGTTCCTGTGAGTTAGTATCGGTAGAGGTTATACTTGACGACCGACCTCCAGTTTCAGATAAAAAGTTACTAAAAAATTCAAGACTTGAATCTCATTTAAGACAGGTACCCTACTCATGCAATTATACTTGGTGATGACTTCACTCTACCCTCAATATGTTGGCGGAAATACATGTTTAAAGTCGATGGTAGGCATAAAAATTCGTCGGAAATCGTAATACACGCTTTCTCCGAAAATCATTTTGAGCACTTAGTTCAGGAGCCCATTCAAAGTGTAAACTGTTGCGAAAATTTACTCGAGCTCTTAGCAAAAAATAATCCCGAGCAAATAGGGAGCCTTATGGTGGACGCAGGGCGTTTTAGCGAGAATGAATATCGTAGCATCCAAACCCATCAAAAATAAACGCAAAATATATCTCTTAAAAAAAAGAAGATATGAATCCACTTCATTCCTTCCGAAACCACTGTGAAATGATATCGACAACAACGGAAAGATTTATACTAAATAAATTAACAGGAGACGGAACTAACACCACACGGCATACAAAACATGTCAGTACACTGTTGCAGAAGCAACGAAAAAGGTTCAAAAATGGTTCAAATGGCCCTGAGCACTATGGGACTCAACTGCTGAGGTTATTAGTCCCCTAGAACTTAGAACTAGTTAAACCTAACTAACCTAAGGACATCACAAACATCCATGCCCGAGGCAGGATTCAAACCTGCGACCGTAGCGGTCTTGCGGTTCCAGACTGCAGCGCCTTTAACCGCACGGCCACTACGGCCGGCAACGAAAAAGGTTTGTCAAATTTATAAGAACACTAAATCCCCAGAATGGTGAAGTTTTACAAAAGCTAGATATTTAGCGCCAACTTCAATGCGAGATGCTTTTAATAGTTTCCACAATGAAACTCTGTCTCGAAATTAGGTAGAATATCCAAAGAGATTGTGGTCGTATGTGAAGTACAACAGTGGTAATATACAATCAATACGTTCACTGCAAGGGTGATGTTACCCACGACAATGTCACTAAAGCGAAGTTAATAAAAATGGTTTTCAGAATTTTCTTAACCAAATAAGATGAAGTAAATACTCCAGAATTCGAATCGAGAACTGCTGCCAACATAAGTAGCTTAGAAGTAGATATCCTCGGTCTAGCAAAACAGCTTAGTGAAGGCAAGTCCTCCAGTCCAAATTATATACTAGTCAGATTCCTTTCACAGTATGCTGATATAATAGCTCCGTATCTAACAAACATATAGTCCATGAAAATCCGTACCTAAAGACAGGAAAGTTACATACGTTACGCCAATACTCAAGAAAGGAAGTAAGAGTAATCCGATGAATTACGCACTCATATTACTGACGTCGATTAGCAGTAGGATTTTGGAACAAACGCTGTGTTCGAACATTATGATTTATCTCGAAGAATACGATTTATTGACAAACAGACAACACGGATTCGAAAATATCGTTCATGTGAAACACAAGTTGCTCTTTATTCTCACGAAGTAATAATATGTATGCTAGCGACCCAGGGATCTCAATTTGCCGGCCGAAGTGGCCGTGCGGTTAAAGGCGCTGCAGTCTGGAACCGCAGGACCGCTACGGTCGCAGGTTCGAATCCTGCCTCGGGCATGGATGTTTGTGATGTCCTTAGGTTAGTTAGGTTTAACTAGTTCTAAGTTCTAGGGGACTAATGACCTCAGCAGTTGAGTCCCATAGTGCTCAGAGCCGTTTTTGATCTCAATTTGATTCCATATATCTAGATTTCCATTCCTCACAAGCAACTTCTAATCAAATTGCGTGCCTGTGGAGCATAGTCTCAGTTGTGACAAGATTCGTGATTTCCTGTCAGAAAGCTCACAGTTCGCAATCACTGATGGAAAGTCATCGAGTAAAATGGAAGTGATATCTGGTGTTCCCCAAGGAAGTGTTGTGGATCCTCTGTTGTTCCTAATCTTCATAAACGATTAAGAGACAACCTGAGCAGCCGCTTAGACTGTTTGCATATTGTAGTCGCACCACTGCTTAGGATAGGGAAAGTTAGTTTTGTGCAATATTCTGAGCACAAGTTATAGCCAGGTGTGGGCCGGGTTGCAGTGAGTTGCAAAGTAGAATAGAGGGCACAGGGCCGACAAATTACTGAAAGAGTACACGTAGTGATTTTGCATGTCGCAAATCACAGGCAGAAGGGGTCCACTGGCCAACCTAGCGTGTTATGAGCACGTGACGCGAAGAGGCGCATATGGCAAAACAGAGGTGCACAGCCACATATAAATAGGGTGCGGGTTTCTAACAAGATTCATTCAAGTGTGGCAGCTCTCCTGGATGGTGGGGCGTGTCACACCACCAGCTACACGCAGCAGCAGAGGGGCCGCCAGTGATCCAGTCCACAGCGGGTCGCTGGTTCAACCCTCTGAGGCCGATGCAGGGCCCATAGGCAGCCAGCGGTGGGCCACTCCACGGCTCGCTACCGCGGGCAGTCGTCCTGGCTTCCAACACACACCAGAGGCATCCCGAGGCGAGAGCCGCAGATTCCGACGCCAGATCACAGGCGCTTGTTGACGTCGTGATCTCAGCCACACTGCTGAGAAGCATGCAACTGGCCGCCTGCGGCTGACACCGAGTGGCACTGAGTTGGCAGGGGCACAGACCACCGAGCCAACTGTCAGCATCCTGATGACGCCGAAACTCTGCTGCCATACAAGGCCGACACACAGCAGTGTGTGCATGGGTTGCTGAGGCAACCCTTCGGCGCCAAGCCGTTTCACAAACTGTGAAGTGGTGTCCTCAGCCTTGCGGGACTCAGTGATGCAGATCGAGAGGAAAGGGGACATTGTAATTGGAAACAATAAATCATTTGGAAAGCCCGGACGAGTGTTAATACAGTTCCTTCTACCTCTTCCCGCTACATTTGGTTATCCTGATACATTCAGTGGCAGAAGTTGCCACTATAATATGATACTGTTATTTACTGTGTCATAAAGTCATCAGGAAATCAAAACCCATTGCAAAATTATGTAAACAAGATATCTGCATCGAGGGAAAAGTGACAGTGGAGACTAAATAATGAAAAGTGTGAGGTAATGCGCAAGAGTACTTAAAGCAATACTTTAAATTTCTGTTACACGATAAATCACGCAAATCTAGAAGCTGTCTTTCCAACTAAGTAGCTGGAAATTACAGTTATACCCAACTTCAGCTGGAGCAATCATATAGACAATGCTGTGGGGAAGTCAAATCAAAGACTGTATTTTCTTGACAGAAGACTTACAAGATGCAACAGCTCTACTAAAGAGCTTCCCTATACCATGCTTGACCGTCGCCTGCTAAAGTATTGCAGTGCTGACAGAGGACATCAAAAAAGTTCAAAGAAGGGCAGCTCATTAAGTATTATCGCGAAGTTGGGGAGAGAGTGTCAGAGACACGATGTGCGATTTCGGGTGGAATCACTAAAACAAATGCATTTTTCGTTGAGGAGAGACCTCATCAGGAAATTTTGATTTCCACCATTCCCCAAAACGCCGCGCGGGATTAGCTGAGCGGTCTAAGGCGCTGCAGTCATGGACTGTGCGGGTGGTCCCGGCGGAGGTGCGAGTCCTCCCTCGGGCATGGGTGTGCGTGTTTGTCCTTTGGATAATTTAGGTTAAGTAGTGTGTAAGCTTAGGGACTGATGACCTTAGCAGTTAAGTCCCATAAGATTTCACATGCGTGCATTCCCCAAAAATATTTTGTTGATACCCACCTACATAGGGGGAAATGATCATTGTAACAAAATAGAGAAATCAAAACTCTCACGGAAAGATTTAACTGTTCGTTTTTCCTGCACATTATTAGAGAATGGAAAGGTAGAGAAAGACTGTGAAAGTGGTTCGATGAACCCTCTGCTGGGAACATGAAGGTGAATTGGGGAGTAGTGACGTAGATGTAGGTGTGGATGCCTCATGGTGGGGTAAACTGTTTCAATGTGAGTGACTGGAAATAATGTCCGTCAGTGCTATTCCTGATAGCTGAGCATCACGAAAAAATTATGCAATGAATCTATAGGCACAATAATGGCCCTTCATTCTAAGAAATTTCGGATTAAAATACAGGTAGCTCTAAAACCTTCTTGTACCAAAATTACTGAAAAAACTGTAACAACTAGCGCCAGTCTCCGTACACTAGGACATCTATGGATCCATTGCTGGTGGTACGGACAATCAGTCATCTGAAGTACTTCTGAACACGTTCTCTGAAAACTGTCTTGAGCAGCTAGTTTGGCAACCCACAAGCAATGGAAATATTTTATTTCTTTTAGCTACAAACAGGCCTGATCTTATCAACAGTGTTGACATAGAGACAGAGATTAGTGATCATGATGTCATCAGAGCGACGATGGTTCCTTAAGTTTGTAAATCATCCAGAATGCTAGAAGAATATTTAAGTTGGAAAGAACAGAGAAGCTGGTTTTAGCACCGTACTTATAAAATGACTGGACATAATTTAGTTCCATTATGACTGACGTAGAGGAACTATCGGCAAAGGTTAATGTGACTGTAAGTCGCACTATGGGAGAAGTGTGTGTCAAGGAAGGGGATTAATGATCAGAAAATAACCACCGTGTTTTAATAACAAAATTCAGAAAATGCTGAGGAATCAGAGGCTCTTGCACTCTTGGTCAAAAAAGAAGAAAAAATGAAGAAATGCAAAAGATAATAGAAATTCGTGTGTTTGTAAAAAGATCGGTGCACGAAGCATACAGCTACGATTTTCCTACCATAGTGAAAGATTTTGCCGAGAAGGCCAGACAGTTCCGATCCTACGTAAAATCACTAAGCTGGTCGGAATCTGATGTGGGAATAAGCAGAAATTTTAAAATTCGCGTTTCAGAAATCATTCACCCAGGAGTATCAAACGCACGTACCTTCCTTTGGCCGTCGCACAGACTCCCATATGGAGACATCCCTGGCGTATAGAACTGAAAAAGTCGAAAACAAGTAATTCGCCAGGTCCTGATGGAACTCCATTTCGGTTATACAGACAGTGCTCTACAGCACTGGCCCCTTACTTAGCTTGCATTTAGCCCATAGCGAATCTCCCGTGCAGCAGAAGGTCCCAAGCGACTGGAAAAGTCACTGATAAAGAAGGGTAAAAGAACGGACCCAATAATTACAGACCAATATCCTTAACATTGATTAGCTTCAAAACTCTTGAAAATATTCTACGAAAGAGTGCGGAAAGGTAACGCCTTCAAATCTTTTATTCTGTTCTCATTATCAGTTACATGTCGTGCATATCACTCAATCGATTTTCCCGCTTCTCTGACACAAGTTACAGCCTCGTACCACTAGACAGTTCCAAAGTACAGCGTCTAACATGGCGGTCTGTTACGTAACTATGTCAGTGCGTGAGAAAAATAGTCATTTAATCGGGTTTCACAAATTCGGAGAGTTCGTCCACGCTGAGCACCCTCTTCTTCATGACAATGCCAGACCACACTCGAGCTCTGCGACATTTGCAACAATCCGACGCCTTGGATTCACTGTCTTCGATCATCCTCCATACAGTCCCGACTTGGCCCCATCCGACTTTCACCTGTTTCCAAAACTTAAACAATGCCTTCGAAGACAACACTTTGGTACTCATGAAGCGGTGCAAGCACAGATGAGGTTGTGGCTCCGTCAACAAACTCAAGCATTCTACGTCGATCATCCTCCATACAGTCCCGACTTGGCCCCTTCCGACTTTCACCTGTTTCCAAACCTTAAACAATGCCTTCGAAGACACCACTTTGGCACTCATGAAGCGGTGCAAGCACAGATGAGGTTGTGGCTCCATCAACAAACTCAAGCATGCTACGTCGATCATCCTCCATACAGTCCCGACTTGGCCCCATCCGGCTTTCACCTGTTTCCAAAACTTAAACAATGCCTTCGAAGACACCACTTCGGTACTCATGAAGCGGTGCAAGCACAGATGAGGTTGTGGCTCCGTCAACAAACTCAAGCATTCTACGCTGATGGTATCAACAAACTGGTCTCTCGTTGGAGGGAATGTGTTCGTTGCCAGGATGATTATGTATCTCCTGTAGACATGAAGAATAAAGATGTAGGAAGTTAATAGAGTGCGTTTTATTTAAAAAGCTTTAGAAGTTTTCATAAGGAATTTGGAGGCATTAATATTCAGCTCATCCTCGTAGTTTCGAATATAATAAATTTTCTTGAGATGGAAAAGCTTCTGTCCACAAATCATCACTGATTTAGAAAGCACTGTTCTTGCGAAACTCAGCTTGCCATTTCCTCGCCTAAAATGCTGCGAACAATGGATGAAGAGCAACAAGGAGATTTCATATTCCTGGATTCTCCGAAAGCATTCGATACGGTGCGCCAGTGCAGACTGTAACGAAGGTCTGAACGTACGCAATAGGTTCCCAGAAACGTGAATGGCAACAAGACTTTTTAAGTAATAGAACCCAGCACGTTGTTTTCGACGGCGAGTGTTCCCAGAGACAGGATTCGGCAGGAGTGCCCCAGGGAAGTGAGATAGGGCCGATCTCGTTCACTGTATACGTAAATGATCTCACGAACAGGTAAACAGCACCTGCGACTGTTTACTGATAATGCAGCAGTATATGGAAAAGTATCGTCGGTGAATGACTGTTGAAGGACGTAGCATGACTTAGACAAAATTTCTATTTGGTATGAAGAAAGGCACCTTGTTCGAAATGTAGAATAATGTAAATTAGTACAGATGACTAGGAAAAACAATCCTATAATGTTCTAATACAGTATTAGTGGTATACTGCTTGACACAATCCTGTCGATTAAATATAAAGGCGTGACGCTGCAAAGCGGTATGAAATGGAACGAGCATGTGAGGAAGGTAGTAGTGAAGGCGAATGGTCGACGTCGGTTTGTCGGGAGAATTTTAGGAAAGTTTAGCTCATCTATAAAGGAGATCTAGCGCAGGACAATTGTGCAGCTCATTCTTGAGTACTGGTCGACTGTTTAGGATCCCCATCAAGTCAGATTAAAGTAAGACATTGAAACGATCCAGAGGCGCGCTGCTAGATTTGTTGCTGGAGGTCTCGATCAATACCCAAATACACTGAAGAGCCAAAGAAACTGGTACACCTGCGTAATATCGTGTAGCACCCTCGCGAGCACGCAGAAGAGCCAGAAGTGCCGCAACACGAAGTGGCATCGACTCGACTAATGTCTGAAGTAGTGCAAGAGGGAATTGGTATCATAAATCCTGCAGGGCTGTCCATAAATCCGTGAGAGTACAAGGGGGTGGAGATCTCTTCTCAACAGTACGTTGTAAGGCATTCCAGATATACTCAATATTGTTCATGTCTGGGGAGTTTGGTGGCCAGCGGAAGTGCTTAAACTCAGAAGAGTGTTACTGGAGTCACTCTGTAGCAACTCTGGGCGTGTGGAGTATCGTATTCTCCTGCTGGAATTGCCCAAGGCCGTCGGAATGCACAATGAATGGATGCAGGTTATCAGACAGTATGCTTACGTACGTGTCACCTGTCAGAGCCGTATCGAGACGATCAGGGGTCTCCAATTGCATACGCCCCACACTATCACAGAGCCTCCACCAGCTTGAACAGTCCCATGCTGATATGCAGGATCCATGGATTCGCGAGGTTGTCTCCATACCCGTACACGTCCATCCGCTCGACAGAATTTGAAACGAGACTCGTCCGACCAGGCAATATGTTTCCAGTCATCAACAGTCCAATGTCGGAGTTGATGGGCCCAGGCGAGGCGCAAAGCTTTGTGTCGTGCAGTCATCAAGGGCACACGAGTGGGTCTTCCGCTCCGAAAGCACACATCAGTGATGTTTCGTTGAATGGTTCACACGCTGACACTTGTTGATGGCCCAGCATTGAAATCTGCAGCAGTTTGTGGAAGGGTTGCACTTCTGTCACGTTGAACGATTCTCTTCAGTAGTCGTTGGTCTCGTTCTTGCAGAAGCTTTCTTCGGCCACGGCGATGTCGTTGATTCGAGGTTTTACCGGATTCCTGATATTCACGGTACTCTCGTGAAATGGTCGTACGGGAAAATCCCCACTTCATCGCTACGTCGGAGATGCTGTGTCCTATCGCTCGACTTTAGCATCACGTTCAAACTCACTTAAATCTTGATAACCTGTCACTGTAGCAGCAGTAACCGATCTAAAAAAACTGCGCCAGACACTTGTCTTATACAGTCGTTTCCGACTGCAGCGCCGTATTCTGCCTGTTTACATATCTCTGTAATTGAATACGCATCTTTTATCGGTTTCTTTGGCGCTTCAGTATATTACGGAGATACTTCGTGAACTCAAATGGGAAATGGCTCTGAGCACTATGGGACTTAACTTCTGAGGTCATCAGTCCCCTAGAACTTAGAACTACTTAAACCTAATTAACCTAAGGACAACACACACAACCATGCCCGAGGCAGGATTCGAACCTGCGACCGTAGCGGTCGCGCGGTTCCAGACTGCAGCGCCTAGAACCGCTCGGCCACTCTGGCCGGCAATCAAATGGCAAATCTTGGAGGGGAAACTATGTTCTTTCCACGAAATACAATTGAGAAAATTTAGAGAACCGATACTTTCAGCTTATTCCAGGACGATCCTATTGCCGTCAATGTGCATTTGGTTTAAGGATCGCGAAGACACGATAAGAGGTTTTACGGCTCATGCGAGGCATTGACAGTCGTTTTCCTTCGCTCCATTTGTGGGTGGAACGCGAAAGCAAATGACTAGTAGCGGTACAAGTTAAGCTCTGGGATGCGCCATACAGTAGCTTGGGGAGTACGTGTGAAGATGTAGATGCGTATTTTGGCAAACTCAACTTTGTTTCTATAAGTTTACCTATTGTAAATCCCGAAAGGCATATAGTGCTGCCGGATACCTTTGAGGCGAACTGTCTCTGTTGCTACCCCGTCTGTTCCAGGTGCTGGATCGCCAGCGGAAATTATATGATTCAGTATGGTCGGAGTCTAATCAAACAATGTTGGGACCTGCCGTTCATTCTAACAAATGACTGTCTCCTAACGCATTTATATAGAATAGGGACAGCGGAGAGCCTATAGCACTTCCTTGAGCAATGCCAGATATCACTTCCGTTTTGTTCAATGACTTTCCGTCAGTTGCTACGAACTGTGACCTTACCATTCTGACAGGAAAACACAAATGCTGTCGTACAGCCTAGACGATGCCTTATAGGCTCGCTATTTCATCAGAAGCCGCTTGGGAGTAAAGGTATATAAACGCCCTTTGAAAATCTAGAAATATGGAATCAATATGAAGCCCCCTGTAGATGGCACTCGTTAGTTCATGGTAATAAAGAGATGGTTGTGTTTCATATCGACGATATTTTCTGAAAGCATGTTATGTGTCACTAGACCGTTACCTTCGAGCTGATTCATGATATTCGAGCAGTATATGTTTCAAAATGCTACTGCAAACCCACGTCAGTGGTACGAGTCTGTAATTTTGCGGATTACTCCTAGTTCCTTTCGTGAGTGCTGATATGACATGACGGAATTTCCAGTCGTTGGGTTCAGATCTTTCGTCGAGCAAACGGTTGTATATGATTGCTAAGTGCGGACTTATTCTATCAGAATACTTTGAAAGGAATATGATTGGTATACAGGCTAGACCAGAAGACTTCCATTTATTAAGTGATTAGAGTTACTTCTATTTTGATACTATTTTCGTAAGTTCCACACATGTTATTTCCTTGCAGTCTCTTCATAGGCTCTTTCCAGTGCCACAGAATATAGGATATAGTTCCATTGGTGTGATGAGTGGTAGCCTGCTCTTAATGTAGAAAAATGCAAGTTAATGCAGATGAGTAGGAAAATCAATCTGCGTAATGTTCGAATACAGTATTAGTAGTGTGCTGCTTCACGAAGTCACGTTCGTTAAATATTTGGGCGTAACGTTGAAGAGCACTGTGAAATGGAACGAGCAGGTAAGAACTGTAATAGGATAACGCGAACGTTCGACTTCGATTTATTGAGAGAATTTTAAGGAAATGTAGCTTACCTATACAGGAGACTGCGTATAGAACACTGGTGAGACCCACCCGTGTGTACTACTCGAGTATGTGGGACCCACATCAGGTAGGATTAAAGGAAGACATCGAAGCAGTTCAAAGGTGTGCTTCTAGATTTGTTACCGATAGGTCCGATCAGCATGCAAGTATGAGGAGCGTTTGAAAAGTCAGTGCAAAAATAAACACTACTTACTTGTTTGGGGTAAACCTTTTTTACTTTACGACATAGTCTCCTTTTAGAATAATACACTTCGTACAATGCTGTTCTAATTTATTGATCTCTTCCGAATAGTAGGAATTGTCCAAGTCTGCAAAATGGCTATTAGTTGCTTCAATCACCTCCCTGTTTGAATAAAATCTTTGTCCCGCCAGCCATTTCTTCAAATTGGGGAACAAATAGTAGTCCGAGGGAGACACGTCTGGAGATTAGGGGGGATGTGAAAAGAGTTGGAATCCTATTTCCATTAATTTTGTGATCACAACTGCTGAGGTGTGTGCTGGTGCGTTGTCGTGATAGAAAAGCACTTTTTTGGGGTCCAATCGCCAGCGTTTTTCTTGCATCTCGGTTTTCAAACGGTCCAATAACGATGAATAATATGCATCTGTAATAGTTTTACCCTTTCCCAGATAGTCGATGAGGATTATCCCTTGCGAATCCCAAGACAGTCGCCATAACCTTTCCGGCCGAAGGAATGGTCTTCACCTTTCTTGGTGCAGATTCTCTCTTGGTAACACATGGTTTAGATTGTTGTTTGGGTCAGGAGTATAGTAATGTATTCATGTTTCATCCACAGTGACGAATCGACGCTTAAAGTCCTGTGGATTCTTCCTGAACAGCTGCAAACCACCCTTGCAACACTTCCCACAGTTCCATTTTTGGTCAAGCGTGAACAGTTGCGGAACCTATCTTGCGGATAGCTTTCTCATGTCCAAATGTTTGTGCAAAATATTATGTACCTGTTCATTCGAGACGCCCACAGCTCTAGCAACCTCACAAACCTTAACTCTTCTGTCATCCATGACCATGTTATGGATTTTGTCAATGATTTCTGGAGTCGTAACCTCCACAGGGCGTCCAGAACGTTCAGCACCACTTGTGCCCACATGGCCACTCCGAAAATTTTGAAACCACTTATAAACTGTTCTAATCGAAGGTGCAGAGTCACTGTAATGTTTATCAAGCTTCTCTTTAGTCTCCTGAGGCGTTTTGCCTTTCATAAAGTAATGTTTAATCACCACACGAAATTCTTTTTCGTCGATTTTTTGACAATCACTAGACTTCCTTGATTCACACGAATGCCAAACACAAAGAAATAGACCAATATGGCTGAAACTTGGTGTGCGTTCTTTCCAAAGATGCTACTAATTAAACATGACCTCGATACGCACCGGTGGTGGCATCTCTCAGACTTTGCATGGACTTTTCAAACGCCCCTCGTGAACTCAAATGGCAATCCATGGAGACAGTAAGACGTTCTTTTCGTTAGGCACTATTAAGAAACTGTAGATAACCGGCATTTGAGGTTGACTGCAGAACGATTCTGCTGTTGCCAACGTAGGTTTGGCTTAAGGACCACGAAGACGAGAAATCTAGGCTCGTAGCGAGTAGGACAGGAAAGAAAATGGCTAGCAGTAGTAGACCTACAAGGTGCAACCGGCCAAGCACCGTACGGTGGCTTGCGGAGTTCGTATGTTGATGTAGGTTAAAAAAGCAAAGTCGATGTCATAATTCTGCAGCTATAAACACTAAAAATTACACACACACGTCATAAAATTCGCCACGCTTTTCGCAATAACTAATCTAAAGCCGCTGCACGATATTTTAATTCGTCCCAGATATATAGGTCGTAGCTGCTTCACGCTGTTTCTGCAAATTCTCCGTTTGATCCTGTGGTTGTTGTTAGTCTACAACGGAGTACAGTGCTAAACGCCCTTCGGGAATGTGGGAAGACGGGGTCAATGCGTCTACCTGCAGTCTGTGCTTTCAAGCTATCGAGTGGTTTGCTCCTCATTCCAATATAATCATTTATTGGATGGTTTTTTACACTGAGAGTGATGTTGCAGATTTTTTTGTCAGACGCTGTATCTGCTCCATTCATCAGGCAGGTAGATAAATATGATGAAAACACTTAGCGAGCCAGTGAAGCGGAGTCTGCGAATACTGTAGCCACGCGCTCCGTTTTCGGGACTAGACCGGAAGCCACGTAACATGCTGACAAAAACAGCGGTAGTGGTGGCCTCCGCTAAACTGTAGCCATTAACGCGTCAGTAGCGAATCAGGCTACCTGACAAGGGAACTCCATTCATAACGGACCAACCACGGAAGGAGTTGTTAGCAATGTGTAAAGTTTTGTGTCCCGCCTGGATAGGCGGTGCGTGGGTCTGCTCCTGCGAACTGCTTCTGCAATATAGGCCGAGAGTGAAGCAAGCGAGTAGGAGCAGGAGAGGTGAAGCACTTCGGTACTGCATGTAACTTTAACACTTTTAATAGAGTCAAAAACACAAGTAAATATCAAATATATACGTAACTTTGGCGCCGGCCAGTGTGGCCGAGCGGTTCTAGGCGCTTCAGTCTGGAACCGCGCGACCGCTACGGTCGCAGGTTCGAATCCTGCCTCGGCCATGGATGTGTGTGATGTCCTTAGGTTAGTTAGGTTTAAGTAGTTCTAAGTTCTAGGGGACTGATGACCTCAGATGTTAGGTCCTGTAGTGCTCAGAGCCATTTGAACCATAACTTTGGCTAGGATGAGCACGTAGTGTGGCGTTTTCGCACTCCAACCGTGTGCTGATATTGTCGACGCCGTAGAGCTGCTACTGCCACAGCTCTCGCAGTGGAGTTGAGACACGATGCACGATGACGTACGTCCCCTTTGGTGAAAGGGAGACAGAAATGCGAACTTGTACGATGGATGCTTCTTCTGGTTTGAGATTGAATGATTCATTGCCCGGATATGCAGTAGTTGTTAAATCTTATCCGCATCGTACACACCACCAATTGCGAGGAAACATTGTAATTATCAGTCTTCTCGTACGTTGTTGGCTCGTTGCTATGGAGTTGTTGAACCTGTATGAGCCACAGATACTCTTTGATCACGTCTGAGTGAACCTACGTCGTAATGTTAAAAAAAAGGTTCATAAGTTCTCTTTTCAACTAATGAAGTACGTATTTTGATAATCAGATTAAATTGTCCCTGCTGAACAGTCGTTAGCTAACTATCATTGATTAAATCACTTAATAATGTAGTCCACGCTGGATATTTCACTTGGAACGAACAGTTTATTGTTCCTTGGCCACTAAATACTTTATAACTTTCGCACCACACGCACACGCAGTTGGTTGATAAAGTCAGTTCTATTAAAATTAAGTTTCTTGACAATTACGACAACTTGACTCTTCAGCGTATTGGAACATCTTCGTGAAGTCGTATAATTGTGCCCTACTCGAGACTAATTGAGTGTAGTCCTTTGATATACTATCCACTCTTCTTTTAGTTCCAACTATTTAAAAGTCAAGTCCAATATTCATTAGTTTCGTCAATAAAGTTCAATTGACCCGTTATGCACGGTTAAACGCGTCTGTCAGTTCCTGTCTCTGCTTAGAAAATCAGTTTCCGAAGTTCGTGAATCACGTCACGCAATAAACACTTCTGAACACAAAACAATCTCGTTGCGTTCCGTACTCTCAATAACTAAGACAAGAATTGTTCTCGCACGTCTTTACAGGACGAGAGCCAGCAAGCGACTTCTTCTGTGAAAGAGTATTGTAGGCGCATTGGATTTCTTCGTTGCACTTACTACTCTCTTCCACATAAAAGTTATCTCTGACTAACATCACCGTGGACTTAGCTTTCAAGATGTTAATTGCTATTATCACTTGGATATTTGTCCATTAATTAAATCTCAGGTTTCTTCCTCCTCTTTTCATAACAAAACTCTGAGTGATGTATAATATTTTTGTTATCAAAACTTCTTGGTGTTAGCTTATCGGCAAAGATGTCGTATTTGCCAAGATAACTCTTCGCTACTTCATATTATGATATTCTGTCTTAATTGACTTTAAGGGAGTCGTTGGTGTGTTATTGTAGGTGTGAAGCCGTAGTCCATGTCCAGTCCTGTGAAGTTAGGATGACTGTTCTGTATGATCTCAAAACTAACAAATACTCGTTGATATCCAAACTTTAACTGAACGTAACTAACACAAAGTCTCGATAGCAAGCTAGCCCACTCGGTAGTAGAAGCGATATTTCCAGGCCATCTGGTCTTGATGAAATGGGCGAAATCCAGACGGCACTCCCTGAGCTCCACCGCGTCGGCCAGAGCCAGGGGGCACTGTGGTCGGCTAGTTAGTCTTCTCTCGTAGTGCCAACTTAAGAGAGCGTGCACCTACGTTGTGGCATCGTACCTATCGACACCACATAAAGAATGACATTGTTGCTTCAGTTGGAGGCCAAGTAAAAACAAAACATGAATTAAGTTTAATCTCCATCCCTTTGCGAGAAAGTCTGTGTAGATTACACATGACGACATTCCACGCGAGGGAAAAGAAATTAGTCGAAATCTATAACTTTTCTTAATCCTGGGATACTTTCGATATAGTGAAACAAAGAAGAGTGATGATTGGAGTTTGATGGTATTAGCTAAAAGCTGCGCATCGAAAGGCAATTTTTAGTTTAAAACACGAAACAAAGATTCAAAAATGGTTCAAATGGCTCTGAGCACTATGGGACTTAACTTCTGAGGTCATCAGTCCCCTAGAACTTAGAACTACTTAAACCTAACTAACCTAAGGACGTCACACGAATCCATGCCCGAGGCAGGATTCGAACCTGCGACCGTAGCAGTCGCGCGGTTCCAGACTGTAGCGCCTAGAACCGCTCGGTCACTCGGCCGGCACGAAACAAAGAAGTAGTTTGAGGATATTTCCCACAATTTCTATGATATTGTGGGAAATTTTGATAAGATGCGTTTTAATTCTTTACATCTCCATCTATACTCTGCAAACCACCGTGATGTGCATGACAGGGGGTACGTCCACTATACCAGTTGTTAGGATTTTTTCCGTTCCATTCACGTACAGAGGGCGAGAAGAATTGATTGTTTGAATGCCTCTGTCCGTGTTTTAATTATTTTAATCTTTACTTTACGATCCCTACGTGAGCGATACGTAGGGGATTGCAGTATATTCGTAGAGTTAACACTTAAAGCTGGTTCTTGAAACTTTGTTAGTAGACTTACTCGGGATAGTTTACGTTTATCTTCAAGAGTCTGGCAGTTCAGTTTCTTCAGTATCTCTGTGACACTCTCCCAAGGGCCAAACAAACCTGTGACATCTGTGCTCCCCTTCTCTGTAAACCTTCAATATCCTCTGTTAGTCCCATTTGGAACGGGTCCCACACACTTGATCAATATTTTGGGATGTGTCCCACTAGTGATTTGCAAGCAGTCTCCGTCGTAAACTGATTGCACTTCCCCAGTACCCTACCAATAAACCGAAGTATACCACCTCTTTTGCTAACGACTGTGCCAATGTTATCATTCCATTTCATATTCCTACAAAGCGTTACACTCAAATATTTCTATGAGATGGCCGAGTCCCACAGTGACTCATTGATATTATAGTCATAGGATACTACGCGTTTTTTGCTTTGTGAAGTGGATGATTTTACATTTTTGAACATTTCAAGCAAGTTGCCAATCTTTGCACAACTTTGAAATCTTGTCAAGGTCTAGCTGAATATTTATACAGCTTCTTCAGACAGCACTTCATTATAGATAACTTCATCACCTACAAAAAGCCTGAGGTTACTATTAATAGTGTCTGCAAGGTCATTAACATACAGCATGAAAATCGCTAAGTGGGTCTAAGGTTTCCATCCAGTCACTTGTTGACTAGTGTGGTGTGGCAGTCGGAGGTAACAAACGAAAGCTGAAGTTTCGAAGTTCACGTTTAAGAAATCGTTCATGCTGGAAAATCGAAGAAACGTACCATCGTTCGACCACGGATCAGTCTCCCGTATGGATGACATAGTAATAAGCATCCCTTGCGTAGAGAAACAACCGAAAGAGTTGAAAACGAATAAGTCACCAGGTCCCGATGGAATCTCAGTTCGGTTTTTCAAAGAATACTCTACAGCATTGACACCTCACCAGCTTGCATTTATCGAGTATCTCTCGCCCAGAGAAAAGTCTCAAGCGACTGGAAAAAAAGCGCATGTGCCTCCAGTATATAAGAACAGCAAAAGAAATGTCCCACAAAATTACAGACCAATATCGGTAACATCGGTTTGCTGCAGTATCCTTGAACACATTGTCAGATCGAATAGAATAAATTTTCTTGAGACTCAAAATCTTATGTCCACGAATCAGCATGATTTTTGAAAGCATCGCTCGTGCGAAACTCAGCTTGCCCTTTTCTCACATGATATACCGCGAACTAGGGATGGAGGGAAACAGGCAGATTCCATATTTCCGGAAGGCATTTGACACGGCGCCCCATTGCAGGCTGTAGAAGAAGGTACGGGCATATAGAATAGATTCACAGATATATGAATGGCTCGAAGACATCTTACGTTACAGAGCGCAGTATGATGTTCTCGACGGTGAATGTTCACCAGAGACAAGGGTATAGTGAAGAGTGCATCAGAGGAGTGTGATGGGACAGCTGTTGTTCTCCGTATGTATAAATTATTTAGCGAATCAGGTGGGCAGCAATGTGCCGTTGCTTGCTGTGAACAGTAAGGTGATGTGTCGAAATTGAGAGACTGTAGGAGGATACAAGATAACTTAGACAAAATTTCTAGTTGGTGTGATGAATGGCAGCTAGCTCTAAATTAACAAAAAATTAAGTTAATGGGGATAAGCAGGAAAAACAAACCCCTAATACTCGGATACAGCATTAGTAATTTCCGCTTGACTGGGTCACGTCGTTTTAATAAGGAAAGGCGAATGGTCGACTTCGGTTTATTAGGAGAATTCTAGGAAAGCGTGGTTCATCTGCAAAGGAGACCGGGTATAGGACACTTGTGCGATCTATTCTTCAGTATTGCTGGAGTGTTTGGGAAAGAAGGTTAAAGAAAGACATCGATGCAATTTACAGGCGGGCTGCTAATTTTGTTACCGGTATTTTCGAACAAAACGTTAAGTGTTACGGACATGCTTCAGGGAACTCAAGTAGGAGTCTCTGGAGGGAAGGCGACATTGTTTTCGAGGAACTGTACTGAGACAATTTAGAGAACCGGCGTTTCAAACTGACTGCAGAATGATACTATTGCCTCCAACATACACTATGTGATCAAAAGTATCCGCACATCCCCAAAAACATACGTTTTTCATATTAGGCGCTTTGTGCTGCCATCTACTGCCAGGTACTCCATATCAGTGACATCAGTAGTCATTAGACATCGTGAGAGAGCAGAATGGGGCGCTCCGCGGAACTCACGGACCTCGAACGTTGTCAGATGATTGGGTGTCACTTGTGTCATACGTCTGTACGCGAGATTTCCACACTCCTAAACATCCCTAGGTCCACTGTTTCCGATGTGATAGTGAAGTGGAAACTTGAAGGGACACGTACAGCACAAAAGCACACAGGCCGACCTCGTCTGTTGACTGACAGAGACCGCCGACAGTTGAAGAGGGTCGTAATGTGTAAGAGGCTGACATCTATCCAGACCATCACACAGGAATTCCAAACTGCATCAGGATCCACTGCAAGTACTACGACAGTTAGGCGGGAGGTGAGAAAACTTGGATTTCATGGTCGAGTGGCTGCTCATAAGCCACATATCACGCCGGTAAATGCCAAACGAGCCTCACTTTGTGTAAGGAGAGTAAACATTGGACGATTGAACAGTGGAAAAACTTTGTGTGGAGTGACGAATCAGGGTAGACAATGTTGCGATCCGATGCTAGGGTGTGGGTATGGCGAATGCCCGGTGACGTCGTTTACCAGCGTGTGTAGTGCCAACAGTAAAATTCGGAGGCGGTGGTGTTATGGTGCGGTCGTGTTTTTCACGCAGGGCGCTTGCACCCCTTGTTGTTTTGCGTGGCACTATCACAGCACAGGCCTACACTGATGTTTTAAGCGCCTCCTTGCTTCCCACTGAAGAGCAATTACGGGATGGCGATTGCATCTTCCAATACGATCGAGCACCTGTTCATAAAGCACGGCCTATGGTTGAGTGGTTACACGACAATAACATCCCTGTAAAGGGCTGGCCTGCACAGACTCCTGACTTGAATCCTTTGGGATGCTTTGGAACGCCGACTTCGTGCCAGACCTCACCAACCGACATCGATACCTCTCCTCGGTGCAGCACTCCTTGAAGAATGGGCTGCCATTCCCCAAGAAACCTTCCAGCACCTGATTGAACGTATGCCTGCGAGAGTGGAAGCTGTCATCAAGATTAAGGGTGGGCCAACACCATAGTGAATTACAGCATTATCGATGGAGGGCGCCACGAACTTGTAAGTCATTTTTGGCCAGGTGTCTGGATACTTTCGGTCACATAACCTACATTGCGAGCAAAGACCACGAAGATAAGATACAAGAAATTAGGTCTAATACGAAGGCATACAGACAGTCGGTTTTCCCTCATTCTACTTGCGAGTGGAACAGGAAAGGAAATGACCAGTAGTGGTCCGAGGTTCCGTCCGCCACGCGCCGTTCAGTGGATTGCTAAGATTCTGTGTAGAACGGCGAGGGTCCCAACACACTTCTCTGGGTATGACCGAAGTTATTTCTACATCTGACGATGACTCTTCATCCAAGATAACATGCTTCGTCCTCCCTACCGAAAAGTCCTCAGTCCAGTCACAAATTCCACTTGGTACCCAATATGGTCGTACTTTTGAAATAAGCTTAGGTGTGGTACTGGATCAAATGCTTATCGGAAATCAAAAGATGTTGCACCTACCTGACTGCCTTGATCCAAAGCTTTCAGTATGTCATGTGAGAAAAATGCGAATTGTGTTACATATGATTGATGTTTTCGGAAACCACAGTGGTTGGAAAGAAGGAAGTTCGAGATATCTCGTTATGTTTGCGCTCAGATTATTTTCTAAGATTCTACAACAAATCGACGTCAAACATATTTGACAGAAGTTTGTGGATCATTTCTGTCACACTTCTTGTAGATGGGTGTGACCTGTGGTTTCTTCCGAGCACGGTTTTTTGTTCGAGGGATCTACGACAGATTATAGTTAGAAGAGGGGTCAACTCATCCACAAATTCAGCATAGAGAAAATGAACTGATAGTGTGGCATTGTTGGCCGCGAGGCCCCAACTGGGGAAGTCCGGCGTCAAGTTGCAAGTCTTATTTCGGGTGGCGCCACATTGGGTGACTTGCGTGTCGCTGATGATGAGAACAACACAACTAAGTCCAAGGGCGGAGAAAATCTCCAACCCGGCCGGAAATCGAACCCAGGCCTGCTGCATGGTACGCAAACATGTTACCACTCAGCTAAGCATGCGGACGTTCAGTATGGAACCTGACAGGGATTCCATCGGGGCCTGGAACTTTGTTCAGTTTTAACGATTTTAGCTGTTTCCCAAAACCACTGTCTGCGTGATGTACGTTTCTGGCCAGCAGTGTTAAAGGGTGTGGGCAGAAAAGATAGGGGTCAGTTAGATAGGGAAGCTATGGAGATGGAGGCAGGATTGGGATGGATAGTGAAAGTATAGAATTGGTGGCGGGGGGGGGGGGGGGCAGAGGGTGAGGAAGAGTTTGCTATGTGGGTAGAGTAGAGATGAGGGAAAAGGAGAGAGGAGCCCTGGTGTAGAGTGGGATAGGTGGGGAAGAGTTAAAGTTAATAGGAGGAATACGCGGCGATCCTTACAAATCTTTTTGCATGTCGCTTCAATTTTCTGGCGTTGCATCTTTCATATAAGCAGCAGCCCCTTCTGCGAAAAGCCGCGTAGAGCATCTGAGGTTATCCAGCATATCATTTATTAACATCACAAACACTAACGGCCCTATAATATTCCATTAGTATACAACGGAAATTACATTTATACCTGATGATTCTGGCCTATTAAGAAAGACGTCTTAAATTCTATCTATTAGGAAGTTGTGATTCCAGCCAAAGAGATGCTCCGATATTTTGTAAACTCTCCATTTTGTTCCGTAGCGACAACTGAAACTTCGCTTCAGGCCGTTAAAACCGCAATACCAGAAGGGCGGCGTGCAACAAACATCAGATTGATGTGAAGTTTACTACATGCTTCAAAATGCAAATAGGTAGAAGCAATGCCATCTACAACCTGTATGTAAGAAAATATTACTAAGTGGACTTCTCTTTCAGAAAACATACTGAATGTTGATCGTTTCTGAGAAAGTCGTCTAATATCTTCTGTATGTGATGGTAATGACAGTACCACTAAAGCGATGACAGTGCCACTAAAGCGGAGTTACTAAACAGATTTTTCAAAATTCTTTCGCCGGAGAAGAAGAAGTAAATATTCCAGGATTCGAGTCAAGAATTGGTGCCAGCATGAGTAACCTAGAAGTAGATATAATCGGTGCAGTGAAGCAACTCAGATCACTTAATAAAGACAAGTCTTTCGATCCAGACTGCAAACCAATCGGGTTCCTTTCAGAGTGTGCTGAAATAATAGCTCTATACCTAGCAATCGTATACAACCGCTCTGTCGACGAAAAATCCATGCCTAAAGGATGGAAAGTTGCGGTCACACCAATATTCAAGAAGGGAAATAGGAGTTATCTGCTGAATTACAAACCCATATCATTAACGTCGATTTGCCATAAGATTTTGCAACACATTGTTTTCGAACATCATGAATTATCCCGAAGAAAATAGTCAGCATGGATTTAGAAAATATCCTTCTTGTGAAATGCAACTAGCTCTTTATTCACACGGAGTAATGAGTGCTATGGATAGGGTATTACACATTGATTCCATATTTCCAGATGTCTTTTGATAGCATTCCTCACGAGCTGTTTCTAATCAAATTGCGTGCCTAAGGAGTACTGGGCCAGTTGTGCGACTATACTCGTGATTTCGTGTCAGCAAGGTCACAGTTCGTAGTCATCGAGTTAAACGGAAGTGATATCAGGCGTTACTGGAGAAAATGTAATAGGCCCTCTGTTGTTCCTAATCTTCATAAACTCGTTATTTGCAGATGATGGTGTCATTTGACGCCTAGTAAAGTCATCAGAAGATTAAAAACCAATTGCAAAACGATATAGGCAAGACTATTGTATGGTGCGAAAGTGGCAATTGACCCTAAACAATGAAAAGTGTGAGGCAATCCTTATGAGTGCGAAAAGGAATCTGTTAAGTTTCGGTTACACGATAAATCACAAAAATCTAAAAGCTGTCGGTTTAACTAAATTCGAACAACTTAAATTGGAACGAACAGATAGATAATGTTATGGGGAAGGCTAATTAAAAGACTGCGTTTTATTGACAGAACACTTAGAAGACGCAACAAATTCATTAAAGAGAGCGTCTACACTACGCTTTTCCGTCCTCTGTTTGAGTATTTCTGTGCGTCATGGCATCCTTACAAGACAGGATTGACAAATGAAATGGAATAAGTTCAGAGAAGGGCAGCTCGTTTTGTGTTATTGCGAAATAGAGGAGAGAGTATCACAAATATGACACGCTAATTGGGGTGATGATCATTTTAAAAAAAGTATTTTTTGATGTGGCGAGATCTTTTCACGAAATTTCAATCACCAACTTTCTCTCCCGAATACGAAAATATTTAATTGACGCCCACCTACGCAGGGAGAAAAGATCATTGTAAAAAATCAGAGCTCACGCGAAGAGGTTGACGTGTATTTTGTCTCGTGCGCTGTTGTTTGAGAGTGGAAAGGTAGAGAAACTGTGTGAAAGTGTTTCAGTGAACCCTCTGCCAGGCATGTAAGAGTGAACTGCTGAGTAGCAGTCATGTAATGTAGATGTAAGATAGAAAAACGTCTACCAGCACGAAATTCGGCAGTGGTAGGACAGCGGCCCTAATTTTGAAGTGAACTGAATATTTAATTAGGGAGAAAAGTGCTTCTGGCACAGGTAAGAGAATGGCTGGGTTGACAGATCTCATCGCGAGTAATCAAGGAATAGTTAATTTGGTAATGGAGGTAATTATGGGGCGATTAACTTTTAGAGGGGGGACTAATGTTTTGACCACAGTAAGCAGGTAGAAGTGGATGTAGGCTGTAGCTTTCATGCAGAGCTGAAGAGACCTGCTTAGGGCCGACCAGCGTGGAGAGCTGTATCAAACCAGTCTTCGGACTCGAGACCAGTTATTTCAGCGAGAGGCCTTGGACTCGGTTCGGCAGAAATGGCATTCTTTAAAGCCATTACGAAGACGACCTGAGTGCTAAGCAGGTGCTTGGGGACCGCCCCCGCTGAGCCCGACTCGTTTATGAGGCTCAGCTGTTCCGTGGCTTCCGCTTCACGACGCAGGTGTCAGCTCTGCAGCGGTCGTTATGAGCGCCTCGCGGCTAGGGTGAATCATGCCGACTACTGCAGCGCGTGTCGAAGGCTCGCTTGTGTCACCAAGATCAGCGTTTACGTTGAGCCGATAAGTCACACGCCGGTCGTGCCGTTCCACGAAAGCAGTAATGACGTAACACCAAACAGACATCAAGCAGTAAATCTACGATTCTTTAAAGAATCGAACTCTCATGTACAAAACGGCTTCAGACGTCCGATTACTTTACAAATAAGTTAATGTGTAAAATATTTGACGTTAAGAATGTAAGAGAGAAAAAGTTTAGAAAAGGTCTGAAATCATACTTAAAGTTTGCTGGAAGTTGCTATCACTACGAAACACTTGATAAACTTAGTCAGGTTGGGTAATTTGCGCTATATTTGAAGTAAAAAAAAGTTTTTCGCGCATCTCAATATTTACGACGTCATATCTGCTGAACTACACTGAAGCGCCAAAGAACTGGTTATAGGCATGCGTATTCAAATACAGAGATATGTAAACAGGCAGAATACGCTGCGGCCGGCAACGCCTATATAAGACAACAAGAGTCTGGCGTAGTTCTTAGATGGGTTATGCTACAATGGCAGGTTATGAAGATTTAAGTGAATCTGAACGTGGTGTTACATTCGGCGCACGAACGATGGGACACAGCATCTCCGAGGTAGCGGTGAAGTGGGGATTTTCCCATACAACCATTTCACGAGTATACCGTTAATATCAGGAGTCCGGTAAAATATCAAATCTCCGACATCGCTACGACCGGAAAAGGATCTTGCAAGAACGGGAAAAACAATGACTGAAGAGAATGGTTCAACGTGACAGAAGTGCAACCCTTCCGCAGATTTCAATGCTGGGCCATCAACAAGTGTCAGCTTGCGAACCATTCGAAGAAACATAATCGATATGAGCTTTCGGAGCCGAAGGCCTAATCGTGTGCCCTTGACGGCTGCATGACACAAAGCTTTACGCCTCGCCTGGGCCCGTAGACACCAACATTGGGCTGTTGATGACTGGAAATATGTTGCCTAGTCGAATGAGTCTCATTTCAAATTGCAACGAGCGGGTGGGCGTGTACGGGTATGAGACAACTATGAAACGTCCCCTTTAAACAATTTTACATGACTGTGCTTAACCTGACACACAATATTTTTAGCGCAACGCAATCTGACTTTCAAGAATCCCTCAAAAGAATGGCCCTGACTAACATTAAACTATATCTTCCAGAAATCACTTACCTCACAAAAATCTTCGCTACTCAAGCTACTGCAATACTGCGAGCGCCACTACTGCCAGCTAAATAAAAGATTCAAACTATGGAAGGCACTAACTACTGATAGGGATAGTTAGCAAATGAAAGATATTAATAGAGAACAAACAATGTATTTACCTTGATATCATCATATATAAATATAGCAGTTCATGACAAACTTCAAAACTCCGCCATCTCTCTCCCCACATCCACCACTGCTGGCGGCTCACCTCCAACTGCGCAACGCTACGCGCTGTTCACATCCAGCTGCCTAACGCTACAATGGCGAGTATTACAACAATGCAAAGCAGCCACAGACTGCACACAGCACAGCCAGTGATTTTCATACAGAGTTGGCGTTACCAATAAAAAAAACCTAACCAGCCTACTTACATAGAGAAAACATAAACAGCCTACTTACATAGCCCCCATGCTCCCCACAAAAAATTTTTACAAATGGTGTTGGGCACTGGCCAATACAGATTTGACAAAAAATTTTCACAATTACACTAACAAAGATATAAAATGCACACACTTATTGATACAATGTTGGTCAAAAGCTAAAAATTTCTCACAGTCCATAAAGACAGTCCTCATCATTCATCATAATAGTAATTACAGTTTCTCATTAGTAAAAGAAATTGCACACAGAAGTAGTGGATTTCCATACAGTCTTGAAGAAGTAGTGATGTCCTTCCAACGGAAAGACAGTGCTGACTCTTGACATGCATACAGGTAATGGGCCACAACAGAGCAAACCCACAGCAGAGTCAGTCGAAATTTTGAAGAGCATTGGTAGGTAGGTCATCACAGAGCAGACCCACTGTAGTCCTGGTAGAGATTACGGTATTGGTGGGCCACCAGAGGTGCAGACCCACTGCAGTCCTTGTAGAAATAATGGTATTGATAGATCATCAAAGATGTAGACCCACTGTAGTCCTTGTAGAGATAGCCAGCAGCCATCTGTTGTGACTGTGCAGGTGCACAATCACCATTGAAGAGTCTTGCAGATAATATAGCAAGTCCATAACCACCACTTGTGCACTCACAAAGTTTTTGGAATTGGCCTTAGAACCAGCAATGCTGTTATCCAGTCCCTTGCTGAATTATTAACACACGTGCAAACACTAACAGTCCCTACTTCTCACATATTGTCCATATACTATGACCAACAGAAACGTGTACAGTGAAATGTAACTTACAAGTTAATAATATGATGAATGGTGACAATTACAATTTTATAACATGGGAATACAATTACAAAGACACAGAAAACATCATTAAAAACATAATAATACAGATAACATTTGTAGTAATGCAGGCTTTACAGAAGAATCGAAATAACATATACATCAATGTTACAGGAATTATGAGATAAGTACATACATAAAAGATCACAATAATTATTGAAACATCAACTTCACACATGAGCATTAAAACAGAACAGTATTAATAATGTCTAACATCTTTACAAAGTAAATAACACATTATTTGAAAAAATCTACAACATAAATCTTATTAGCTAAACACATAAAGACAGGAAAAAGACAAATACACAAGGGTACATATACACATACCAGAATAACACAGGAGGAAAGGACAGGGTTTGTTTTCAGTGTAACATTTGGTACTGCAGTATTTTGCGAACAAAACCTTTTTTGTTCTTGGAGATCTCCCTTCGTTCATCATTATTCCCAAAAAGTCCTATCTGTACCTCTTTTCTGTATTCTAACCATATTTCTTTCAAAATAAATATGGCTCATTGTACAATACTCATTTAGGCCCAAATCGTTTTCATATAACTTTCAAAGCATTATTTCCCTATTCTCCATAGTTAGGTTCTTATATAGTCTACCCCCTCATAAGCTAACTTAAATCTACTGAGCTCAGATATTAAACTAAGGGACGAGGCAATGCAGCATCACATAAAACAATTAATATAAACAGCAATAAAAAACGCAGATTTGCGAAGCAAGCAGCATTAAGAAATTAGCAAAGCAATTGTAATATGACAATTAATCTAAGGCAATGTGCAGCAAACAGTAAAAATAAATCATTAGTAAAACTGGCTTAACAGAATAATACAAAGTGAAATTCAATAACACTATGCCTGGCAAACAGCAGTTTATATCTAAACATGACATAGCTCAAGCAGAAAAAATAGTACACTAAAGATAACAATACAGATAAGGGAAATGTATAATCACATCTTAATGTCTAAGTAATTAAAGTGGTGCGCCACAACAACTGATTGTAAAAAGAAATATTACCATGTACTTCAAAAGAAAATAATGTGTTACTGTTACTAGTTCCTTCTTATTGTTCTTTCCTTTCCAAGTGCTCCTTTTTTGAAGAATGTGGATCACAAAATTATTATTTAATAGATCTGTTGACAGAAAGTGTTCACATTAGCAAATGCATTTAATTTTATTTTATGAAACCAATGCTGCAACACAGCTGAAAAACAGATGTCAAATGAAATAAGCAATTACGCAAACCAAAGCATAAAAATATCATTCAATAGCTATGTGGCATTTCGTAAGTATTAAAAAAAATCTCTCATCTAGAAAGATAGTAGTCATAGTCAGGTGTGTAGACAACTATTTCTTGTCATTTCATTAGGCATTTCAGTAAATATCAGAAAGTACGATATGTTTCCAAGTAATTAGCGTGTCGTATTTGCGATGCTTTCTCTAAAGGAATGCCAATGGCGAGGATAAAGGCCTGCCTTTTTTTTTTCTACCTGTGCTGCTGAAAGGCTAATGGCTTTTTTTTTCGGGCGGCTGTCGCCCAGGTGGGTGCCCGCGACGCATTACGTGCAGGTTGTCACTTAACTTTCTTACGGAAATATTTACGACAGCAGTTTCCGCTACAGTGACAGTCTCACATAAAAATATTTCACAGGTCAAGAATTAGCGTTGCAAATCTGGAGAAAGAAAATCCTATAAATATAAGTGTCCAAATAAAATATTCGTCAGCATTGTGATACAGTCACGCATTTACGCACATTTCATAACTCTTAAAGTACGAATCTTGGTTTCCAACATACTTCTTATTGCTCATATACGATAGCATCATCTTATTGATCATAAACATATCTCAACAGCATAGTACACATCGTCGTTGTAATAATAACATCATAACACCTCAGTCAAATCTCAAAAACGTCGTAGCTTTCTGCAATAATTTCAAAACCTAAAAAAATTCTCTGCTCATGTGAAAAGTGTTATCTGCCTCAAACGCACTTTAAAAATCATGATCCCATACCAAATACATCATTCAAAGCTCTCATAGTATCAGAATGGTTCCAAAAAAATATGAGCATTTCACAAAGTACAGACAAAATACAATTTCGTAAGTGTGAAGTTATCCAACGGTGTAATTACGTAAACATGTGTCACTGACGTAGTAAAAAAAACATGTTTATCTCTCAGTTAAATGATCAGATAGCTGTGTAATTTGTGTGTTAGAGAAATATGGTACCGATGTGTAAAGTTGTATAAGCAAATACCATATTAGCTAGTGTTCCTTGTGGTTGCCACACACATGGTACACAAAGTAAGCGTGTACCCCCCTGAGAATTAATGTGATTATACCCTCAGGTGTTACAGATTATTGCAATGGAATAAAATGTATCACAGAAAACTTGCTTTGTAATTCAAAAACCTTTAAAAATAAATGTTTTAACTATAAAATTAATCACTCAAATACATGTACTGTAGCGCTAAACTGTGCGTCTTGTTGTAAGATAATCTCTGTGGAAGTGTCGTAGTTGTCGTCCTCCGAAAGCTAAGTTCTGCAGAAGTCAATGTACTTACCTCATGATAAACAAAAGTGAAATGCTTTGCGTATAGATATCTTAGTTATTACGCTTATTGCCATGATGAAGAAAGTACTGTGCTGTAACGTGTTGTTGTGCTATGGAAAAGGCAGTCTCATTGTAGCTATACCACAAAAGTTACTACTAAAACATGTTTTACTTTCCAGAAGAATTCAGAAAAACTGTGCAGATATAAAACAGATACACCGCAAAAGCAACAATGTAAAATATGTCACACATTAGTAGTGTCGTAATATAACCGTGTAGCTGTCAAAGAAACCAAATACTAAGTCATCTTTAATCTCACAGAAAGTACTTTAAATCCCAAATGTATTTTCAAGTAAACTAAAATGTTGCATTAAAATCTCATTAGCAGTACTGGTAAATGTTCTAATCGTGCAACTAACAAGCAAGAATGTACACACACAATTACACTGTGTCGTCTGTTCGCAATAACAATGCATTCGTAATTTCTGTTTAAATAAGTTCTCTTGGTTCTTGACTGGATATTTAACTTCAAACATTGTTGCATGGTAACAGTTTCTGAAGCATACTAGTAACATGAAGTGAAACGTTTTATGGCAAAGACAAAGTTAAAAAGCAGATTATCTTTCAATAAATGGTTTTACATGTGAAATGTGGTGTAAACCTTTACTCTTCCTAGTACGCAGAGTTTCAACTTCAACGCAATTATCATGTGGTATACGTCGGATTCTGTATGGTCCATTGTAAACTAGAAAGAATTTGTGACTCAAGTGTTTCTTCTTATGTGACAATGAATGAGCTTTAATGAGAACTTTCTGACCAATATACAATTTCTTTGCATTTGCTTTACCGTGTAGTTTTCTCCTTTTGTCTGCTGCAGATTTTATATTTTTAAGAGCCAAATCAATTATGTCTTTGTGTCAAAGTTTATGTGTATTCGGGAAAGGTACAAGCTCTCTGATTCTGGTCGGTGGTTCTTCATTCTTCAGTACAAGAATAGGTGGTAAAGCAGTGGAATCATGAGGCATTTCATTCAGCACATTTTGAAATAAGTGTAAATATCTGTCCCAATGCTGATGCTTTCTGTGACAATAAAGTCTGCACAGCTTATTGATTTCTTTCATAATCCTTTCAGACGGGTTGCAATGTGGTGAGTACAATGAAATAAAAACAGGTTTGATTTTATGATTCCGAAGCATGCGTGACCAAACAGCAGATCTGAATTGAGGTCCGTTATCTGAAATGACTTTACTAACGTGTCCAACTTCACGTAAGAAATTTTTAACAAAGGCGTTGGATACAGACCATCCAGTGGCTTTACGTAACGGAGTGAAAGAAACAAATTTTGAAGTAAGTTCAACAGCGACTAGAACGTACGAAAATCCATTCGATGTTCTGACAAGGGGTCCCAAGAGATCAACAGCAGCAAATTCTTTTAATTTAGAAGGAATAATAGGAAACAACGGATCATGATGTGAGATAGTAGATGGTTTCGCCTTTTGATAAAGTTTACAAATAGACAAGACTCTTCGAATTCGCTTTTCCATATTGTTAAAATAACAAGTCGTTCGAAGAATATGATAACATTTTCGTGGGCCAAAATGTGCGTAGCTGAAATGAATGTACCAAATGAGCTTATTAACAAAATCGTCTGGAATGCAAAGTACCCATAGCTTGTCATCAACAGTGCAGCGTTTGAAGAGTATGTTGTTTCTAACCAGGTAATAATGCCGAATCTGAGTGTATGTCTTTTCATGCCATTTACTTTTGATGTCTTTCCAAATCGGATCTTTATCTTGTTCATGAGCAATGTCCTTTAAAGATGTGGTGATGAAGTTTTCAAAGGCGACTTTCTGAATGTAAAGAATACTGAAATTTTTCTCGAGGTTGCCTTGTGTGTTACTTTTCTCAAGCCCAGCCGGTGCGCGTGACAGCGCGTCCGCAACAATGTTCTCCTTGCCGGGAATGTAGACTATTGTAAAGTGGAATTCTTGCAGAAACAATGCCCAACGTTTTAACCTGTCATGATTTAATTTTGAAGACATAAGAAATTGTAATGCACGATGATCACTGTATACTTTTACGTGCTTACCAGAAAGAAAGAAACGGAATTTGTTAAATGCCCAAACGATAGCTAAAGCTTCTAATTCAGTAACGGAATAATTTTTTTCAGATTTTGTTAGCACTCGGCCAGCAAAAGCAATGGTTTTCTGAACAGTAATGTCATCTTCTATGGCTTCTTGAAATAAATGGGCACCAAGACCGACTTTGGAAGAATCCGTGCTAAGGCAGAAATCTTGTGACAGATCTGGATGAGTTAGTATTGGCGCATTAAGTAGCGATTCTTTCAAAGAATTGAATTCCAACTGTGCTTGTTCGTCCCAGTTCCAAATAGTATTTTTTCCAGTGAGAGAACAAAGTTTTGGTGTAACAAGAATTTGCATATTCAGAAAACGACGGTAAAAATTTACGAGACCTAGAAAACTGCGGACTTGTTTTTTTGTGGATGGAACTGGAATGGCTCTGATTGCTTCTAACTTTTCAGGATCCGGCTGAATGCCTTCAGAAGAAATAATATGTCCCAAAAACTTCACCTTTGTCCTACCGAATTCAGACTTTTCCAAGTTAACTGTAATTCCAGATTCTGCAAAAATACGTAACAAACTGTTGAGGATGCGATTATGTAGTTCCCATGAAGCTTCTGCTATTAGAATATCGTCCACATATAAGGTGATGTGACGTTTTAAGAACTCAGGTAATATGGAATTTAGCCCGCGAATGAACGCTGCCGAAGAAATGTTCAAACCAAAACGAAGTTTCCGAAATTGATAACAAACGCCGAAACAAAGGAAAGCTGCGTATTTTCTACATTCTGGATGAAGTTCGATCTGATAAAAGCTGGATCTGAGATCAATGGAAGACAACACTTTTACACCATTAAAATTTTGAAGAAGTTCTTCCAACGTTTGCGGCCTGTCTGTTTCAGGAATAATGATCGTATTGATTTGTCTCGAATCTAAGACAAGCCTGATCGATCCAGTTTTCTTCTCAACAACATGTAATGGATTGTTGTATGAGCTTACTGCAGGCTCAATAATGCCCTCGTCAAGCATAGATTGTATTTCTGTTCTAATACGGTCCCTATAATGTGCTGGAATTACATATGGTCTAACACAAAATTTAGTATGCTCACGAACACGAAATTGGTATTGAAATCCCTTGATTGTTCCTGTTTTGTGAGTAAAAACTGTGAAATGCGCTTGTAAAATCTCAAAAAGGTCCTGCCTATCAGTGTCATTACAATTCTCAATTGTTTGAATTTTATTCTGAATTAACTCATTAATTTCAAATATGCCGTCGATGTCATCCCTGTCAGTACTTGCAGAGTGATTGTTAGTGTCTAGTTCCGTAGAAAATTCCGAACTGTTGTCCAACAGAATGTAAAGCCGATTGATTTCTTCGTCATGGTTTGAGAGCCAATCTTCAAATTTCAAAGCTATTGACTTACCTTCCTTCTCTAAACTTATTTCAGCATCGTGAAAGTTTAAGATTGCTTTCAATTCATTCAAAAAGTCTACTCCCAATATAATTTCCGTCGACAATAACGGAACAATAAGAAAGTTCGTAGAGAAGCTGTGGCTTTGACAAAAGAATTCTAAGTTGGTTTGTTGGCGTACATCTACACTTTTTCCAAAGATTGCACCTTGTAATTTAATCTTACGTAACGGAAGTGTGGGGCAATCGTTCGATTTGTTGCATTTGCTAAAAGCTGTTTCACTAATTACTGAAATGGGACTGCCAGAGTCAAGTACTGCCGTAAATTTTACGTCATTTACTGTAATGTGAATCACAGGATATGCAATGTTGTTATGTTTTACGTCGTGTTCCTGGAGTAAGATGTCCCTAATGTCTTCCATTTTTACGTAATTACTAGCTACGGCAGCTGCGTCGTCAGTTTCATAAGTATGTTTTGTGGCTGCCAGCGGTGTGAGTCATTGCCTATTGTCTCTTTGTTGGCGCGCGTCGTTATTGGGATTTGGAGACCTAACTTCTACAAATTCACCGTGACGAGAATCCCGCCAGTTCTGATGCAGTTCAGGTCTGTCGTTACGATCATATCGTCTGTCGTCATGTCGGTAGATTCCATAGTTTCTTTCTTGTCGGTCACGTGGTGGAGAATTTCTCCCTGAGTCGTAACTGCGCGCTGGACCGTTGCGTCTAAAGTTATTCTGTCTCCCTTGATAATAATTGTTTTGGTTCCCATATTGTCTGTTTCTCTGATTGTCTCTGTGATAGTCATTACCGCGGAGAGGTGATCTTTCCCTGTAATTATTACTACTCTGCCAACGGTTGTCATACGGGTGGTGTCTGTTTTGGTCACGATTTGTGTTGTGAGAATAGCCTTGTCGCGTCCAGTTATTATTTCTGTCGTCACGGAATTGTGACGGATGTGACCTGTAGTGATTGTTTTCCTGTTTTCGCATCCCGCGACGGTCTGTGTCAATTTCCAGTTCTTGTAACAGTCCCTGAAATGCTTCAATGTCGTCTTTGCAACGTCCTGCTAAAATAATATGTCGTAAATGTTCAGGCAATTTGAGTAAGCAAATGCGGATGAGTTCTGAGGTGCTGTATGGGTTTGAAAGATATTGATTCTTATGCAACATGTCTTCAAAATATTTGACAAGACTGGAAAATTCAGATTGTTCAAAGTGTTTCATCATCATGATGCTATGTTTTACACGGTCTTGTGTAGCTTGAGACCAATATGCTGAGAGGAAGGCATGGTAAAACTCTTCTTCACTGTGGCAATCGTGAATTACCGATCGCATTCTTACAGCTGGTTCATTCTCCAAGTAGCCACACATAAATTCTAATCTGTGTTCTAACGACCAGTTGGGAGGAAAACAATGAGAGAATTGATGGAGCCATGCTTGTGGATGAATGTCGTTGCCAGAATTCTTAAATGTTTTGAATTTACGTGTAGTAATGAACAGCTTATAGTCAAAATCATCATGTCGGCGAGTCGCATATCGGTCATTGTTAGGTCGTGTCGGCCGTTCCATCTCAAAATTCGGTGCACATTGCCAATTTCTTTCATAATTTCCGAAGTGTCCTGTGTTATTATTTTGTGGTTGTTCCGTATTTCTAAGTCCCTCTTCCCGTATTGGAGCGCGAGTGGCCTCTGAAATACGTAATTCTTGTATTACCTGTGTCAGCTGATCTTGTACTTCCCGGATTTCTCTTTGGTGTTGTATATTAATTTGATTCTGATTTTGTTTGAATTTCCTAATTTGTTCGCACTCTTCTGTGTCATTAAAGACTACCGGTTTTGTGTCGTTCAGATTATCATCTACCTTCGTAGATAAGTTAGTGAACTGATCCGAAAGTTCGGCTACTTTCTCCGATAGTGAACACATTTCCTCAGTGTGTTTTTCTGAACCAAGTTTCAGAGTGTCCATTTGTGTTGAAATCGAATCTACTGTGTCCTTTAAGTTTTCCTGAGTTATTGCAAGTTGCGTAACCGAATCGGTAGATGCAACTGAGTCAATTTTAGCCCACAAGGTCTCATGATTTTCATGAACAATGGCTTGCAGTTCTTTTATGGCTGCTTCGTGATTCTGTAATACATTTTCATGCCGCGAAAAAATAGGTTGAAAATGCTCACAAATTTGTGTTTTTACGTCATTACAGACTTTTTGACATTTCGATTCAATGTTATGTAACTCAGTAGTTAAATCTTCACGTGTTTGTTCAAGTGTGGTGTCTAACTTTTGAAGATTTTGTTCCATTGTGTCTAACTTTTTAAGATTTTGTTCCACTGTGTCTAACTTTTTAAGATTTTGTTCCACTGTATCTAACTTTCGAAGATTTTGTTCCATTGTGTCTAACTTTTGAAGCTTTTGCTGTGTTTGTCCCATTTGCTGTATTAATTGTAATAACAATGCACTGGTGTCTGGAACATGTTCCTCAGTGCTTTTCGGCAGTGAATTTGCACCGGAAACATTCACATTTTGACAAGCAGAAAATGTGTCTTGACTTATTTGAGAAAACGGTGAGGATCCAAAACCTGAATCTACAGTATTTGCGAGATTGTTTCCTGTCATTTCGGATTCCTGAGGCGAGCTGTTGCCGACCGATCGATCGATAATGCTTCCCTGTTCTCTAATTGTTTCACTGTCTACACCATTGTTTGCCGCTCACTCCATTTCCCTATGCACAATTACCAAATTACTACTTTGAACATTAGTTAATTCATTACTCTGCGGCGCTAACACACTGCTTTCGTCTTCACTGTCATTTCTCAATTTACTTTGGAGCCTAGTATTACGTTTTTCACACGCCATTATTGTCACAATATTTCACGATAACATAGAAAAGCACAATTTGAAGAGCAAAAATAGGGGAACACATTAACATAGCACTGAAAATAATATCTAGTTAATTGCAGCTGCGAAATACTTGGTGCAAATCTACATGCATGCCACACCTGTTTTACTGTACAACAATGAAAGACTGCAACTACAAAGGAGATTTTCTCTACAATTACGCGCTAGCAATAAACAAAAGCTACACTAATTACACAAACTACAAGAAAAAAAAATCAGAAGATTCCAGTGAGGTATCCTCGGCTAAGGGTCGACATATGAAACGTCCCCTTTAAACAATTTTACATGACTGTGCTTAACCTGACACACAATATTTTTAGCGCAACGCAATCTGACTTTCAAGAATCCCTCAAAAGAATGGCCCTGACTAACATTAAACTATATCTTCCAGAAATCACTTACCTCACAAAAATCTTCGCTACTCAAGCTACTGCAATACCGCGAGCGCCACTACTGCCAGCTAAATAAAAGATTCAAACTATGGAAGGCACTAACTACTGATAGGGATAGTTAGCAAATGAAAGATATTAATAGAGAACAAACAATGTATTTACCTTGATATCATCATATATAAATATAGCAGTTCATGACAAACTTCAAAACTCCGCCATCTCTCTCCCCACATCCACCACTGCTGGCGGCTCACCTCCAACTGCGCAACGCTACGCGCTGTTCACATCCAGCTGCCTAACGCTACAATGGCGAGTATTACAACAATGCAAAGCAGCCACAGACTGCACACAGCACAGCCAGTGATTTTCATACAGAGTTGGCGTTACCAATAAAAAAAACCTAACCAGCCTACTTACATAGAGAAAACATAAACAGCCTACTTACACAACCTCATAAATCCATAGACCCTGCATGTCAGCAGGGGACTGTTCAAGCTGATGGAGGCTATGTAATAGTGTGGGATGTACGCAGTTGGAGTGATATGCGACCCCCGATACGTCTACATACGACATATGACACATACGTAAGCATCCTGTCTGATCACCTGCATCCATTCATGTCCATTGTGCATTCCGACGGACTTCGGCAATTTCAGCTGGACAGTGCTACACCCGTACTTCCAAAATTGCTACAGAGTGGCCCCAGAAACACTCTTCTGAGTTTAAACACTTCCGATGCACACCAAACTCCCAAGACATGAACATTATTGAGCCAATCCTGGATGCCTTGCAACGTGATGTTAAGTGGTATATGTGGATAAGCAAACACTGTTGCGAATAGAGTCGGTAGTAAAGAATTAATAAATGAAAATGTCATGTCTGATGCTGAAGCTTTACTACATGAACAGCGAAAAATATTTTTCTTTCCATCATTTTATGAGAGGTGTCAGCGAGAAAAGAGTTCATAAAGGTTTGAAATCATTTGTAAATTTTGGTGGAAATCTCTAAGTGCTCTCATTCCGAAATACTGGATGAATAATACCCGGGCATTTCCGCATCGTCAGGACGCTGTCTTCCTACGTAAAAATATGGTTTGGATTGTTGTTATTGTTAATGATTATAGCATTTAAATAGCATTTTAGGCCAATATTCTCACAAAATATCTGTTATTTTTATGTAATTAAAACTTAAAAATCATTGAATTTCTGAATTTCGTCACGTGATCGAGAACACTATTATTGGCTAAAGTTCTGGTGACGGGCTAGGAGTAAGACGAAGCTATAAGAGTGTTCAAGGAGTGTTACCTTAGTTACTAATGTTTTTCTGTAAACAGTTTAGTTATTAATGATAGGAAACGTATTTAAAACTTTCAAGTAACAATGGAAAGGAATTTTGTGGAGGTTGATAGTGGAAACCTTCCGGAAGTTGAGGCATTTATGATCTCTTCGTTCTTCAAAAACAACCCAGATTTTTAAGTTCCGGAAGTAAGAAACGTGAAAACTGCATCGCACGGCGACTGGGACGAAAATACTTTTACACAACAGTAAGTCGCAGAATTGTCTTAAAACGTATGGAGTCTAGAAAGGTACTATTTGCTCGGACCATGCTGAAAAGATTTTCCAGGGCAACTTGTAAAAGCCTGCACGATAAAACACAGTGGAAACTTTTTTATTCGGGAGCTAATTCTGACTGTTAATTGCTGTGGTTGTAGCCAGAACTGCTACTGTTTCCCATGTACTTCTTTGCTCAGTTTTCACTTATTCAGACAGCTTAATAACACTTGTGTGTAATTGCACAGCATCGTCCTGTTTGCCTCAAACAGCTTAACCGACTGTAGTTTTTGTGTTCCTCCTGGTTGTTAATTTAAACCACCGGAGAATCATGTCTATAAAACATGCAGTTGACTCATCAGAACCTTAAACTATCCGATGTTATACTGCATAATCAACTGCTCCTGAATAACTATAATTTAAAAGTGCTTACGCAGGACCAACTTTCATTTAATGGTATTGCCCTGGTCTCATTACTTTTCCTCGTAGGTTACAAGTGATGTTCAATTTTTCTCGTTGTCGGAATCGTACAGCTTTACAGCAGGCTCAACGAACCCGCCTCCGTGGATGAGGTTGCTAACGCGCTCGACCTTGCGATAAGCCGGTTCGAATCCTGGAGGTGGAAAAATGTTCACTGCCAGTATTTGGCCAGCATGGGGAGGAGGTAATGGCGTGAAGTTCTGATCACCAGACCTTGAGCCAGTTTCCTGGATTAAATATCAAACCTCTCCACATTGCCTTTTGAAGTAACGGCACGTGACACTTTTCAGCCAGCCGCGGTGGCCGAGCGGTTCTAGGCGCTTCAGTCCGGAACCAAGCGGCTGCTACGGTCGCAGGTTCGAATCTTGCCTCGGGCATGAATGTGTGTGATGTCCTTAGGTTAGTTAGGGTTAAGAAGTTCTAAGTTCTGGGGGACTGATGACCTCAGATGTTAAGTCCTATGGTGCTCAGAGACATTTGAACCTGCTATTCGCGAAGAGTAAGCTATGTGCTGGCACCGGGTTTCTCTCTCTCCCTTCTCTCATCACCACCACCACCACCACCATCACCACCATCATACACAGCAAACATTACACTACACTACACTACACTACACTACACACACACACACACACACACACACACACACACACACACACACACACACACTACATAAATGTAGTATTACAAATAATGTACTGAAGCATGATGTAAACAAAAAATAAATAAAAACAGGCTCAATGGAGACTGTTGGAAGTGGAAAATTATTGTTATCAACGACTCGTTTGGGAAGAATAGTCTGGTCGGGAAATTGTTAAATAATTTCTCAGATTCTTCAGAATATGAACTATATCAGGCTTGAATATAGTTTCTCAAAATGTGTATGAAATCTTATGGGACTTAACTGCTAAGGTCATCAGTCCCTAAGCTTACACACAACTTAACCTAAATTATCCTAATGACAAACACACACACCCATGCCCGAGGGAGGACTCGAACCTCCGCCGGGACCAGCCGCACAGTCTCGGCTGATCCCGCGCGGCTATAGTTTCTCAACACCATCCTTGCGTTTCAGCTCATATTGATCAGATGTAAAATGAAGCTAATAAATGAAAGTGAAAATAGATGTTAAAACGTAATATGATGTAAAATTTAAAGCTTTTACAAAACTGTATTGCGAGAGCTGATCTCGTAAAGATTGCATTAGAAAGCCAGCACGCTGCCTATTGGGCTACAACCAGAAATGCGTTCGTATGATGTGTTTACTTATGTAGGTGGATTTTAGTACTGGGCCATATTTACGATAAGCATAAGTAATGAATGCAGAGGAACATCTATATAAACGTTATTAACTGACGTATGTATATGCAACGCCTCAGGCCAATATACAGAACTATGGAGGTTACCTTCATGCTCAGATGCCTGTGCTCTCTGCACAATCTTAAGATCTTTCTATTCAAGACGGTAAAAAAAAATCCCCGTGACGTCTCTTGCGTGCCCAGTATAGATTGTGTTGGGTGCTTTGATTGTGTGGAGACGTAGTTGTTTCATCAAAAATGCCAGCTTGCGCTGTTGACGGATGTACTAATCAATCCGATCGTAATGTAAATTTTAAAGGAATCACATTTCACTCTTAGTGGAGCCGTTCAAGACACATTTTCTTTTGCACACATGGATTACGTTTGCACTGTTTACCTTTATTGTAGTGGTTTTATTTTTGACATTTGACTTTGGATTTTCCATACTTTACTCAGTGTCCGTTCTTTCTCTTCTTACCAGTGTTTTTCATTGCCTTGGAAATCGCAAACGTTTCGGCAACAGACCCACGCAGTATTAACGGTCCCGCCCTAGCACAACGCACGGCTACGTAACCGCTCTGATTGTTGGGGCAGCATCCCGTACCCTAAATTCCTCTCACTGATAATTATCCGTCGCTCTCATTTCCTTCCACTTTGAAAAATATTCTGACGAGAACAGCCGGCAATAGTGATCATGTGTGTGTGTGTGTGTGTGTGTGTGTGTGTGTTTTGTGTGTATGATGGTATAAATGTATATATGTTCCTTAGTTCATTTCTGAAGAGGGCTTTGGCTCAAAACTTCAATGAACTCTCTTTTCGTCGTGCCTGCCTGCTTCTCGGCGTGTGAGTAGCAATCTGTCCGTTTCACAATATAGTTATTCCTCCAGGACGTTTGCTATAAATAATCCTCTGCACTTCAACAGGGCCGGCTGGAGTGGCCGAGCGGTTCTAGGCGTTTCAGTCTGGAACCGGGCAACCGCTACGGTCGCAGGTTCGAATCCTGCCTCGGGCATGGATGTGTGTGATGTACTTAGGTTGGTTAGGTTTAAGTAGTTCTAAGTTCTCGGGGACTGATGACCTCAGCTGTTAAGTCCCATAGTGCTCAGAGCCATTTTTGAACTTCAACAGGAACAATGATGCACATAATTACAATATCAGAAGAAAAAAATGACATTCATTACGCCACATTAAAGTGCCTGTAACACAAACAGTGTTCACAATGCGGCAACCTAAAACTTTTGACCACTTAATCATTAGCCGCTCTGGGTAGCCGCGCGGTCTAGGCGCCTTGCCACGGTTCGCACGGCTCCCCCATTGCAGGTTCGAGTCCTCCCTCTGGCATGGATGTGTGTGTGTTACCCTTAACGTAAGTTAATTTAAGTTAGATTAAGCAGTGTGTAAGCCTATGGACCGATAACATCAGCGGTTTGGTCCCATAGGGACAGACCACCAGTCATTTAACCAGTGATAGCCTATATAACGCCTGACAGACAGCAAAGTAAAATTTGAAATGAAACTCAAAAAGTTTCTCTTTGACAACTCCTGTTCCGCAAAATATTATCTATTAATGTAATGTGTAAATGGTGACAGGTAGGAATTACTAACTAACAACTGTCTTTCTTCATTAAAAAACGAAAAACTAATAAATGATGTCAGTACATAACGACTCGTTCCACATCATTAAGATTTAAAGTGCAAATGAACATGGAACATGAAACTAACTAAGTAACTAACTATTGGCATATCAAAAAGCATGATATACGCTAATAGACTTTGGAAACCTCAAAATTAAATTCAAAAGTAAAACCAAGCAGATCATGAAACTAGATGTAATTCCAAGAACCTACATCTTACATGGGTTAGGATGTCGTTACTAAAAAAGAATTACCTGCATACGTGTTAAGGCGAAATATCCATTTTACGGGATCTTGGGGGTTTGACACCTTTCCCTTAATTCATTTATAGCATTCCACAATGCTAGAGGATGTTTAAAAATTATACCTTTTCTTTTTTTCTCTCTCTCTGTGTATTGCTATATTGGCCATACACCGAATGACGCATCGTACACAAGACTTCAGAGTGAGAAGCTGTGTAAACTACAGTGAGACTAATGCACTAACAATCTAATAAAGCAAGATTTCTACTCTGCAGTTCTGTTTCTTTGATATTTCAATAATCATTCATTTTGTTGTCATGCACGAAATGCAATATCATGCCTTGCTTCTTTCCTCTTTGCACAAGTTTACGGGCTAACAAAAGAACACTTGCACCCGTGAACATTAAAAATTTTGTGCTTACGAGTTGAAAGCTGCAAATGTGACGAACAAGGATTAGTACCAGTAAACATTGGTTTCTGAATTACAGCTTCATTTGCTATCGATACAAGCATAGTAAAAGTGGAATAAAATGCATTACGAAAGCATCCTTTTCACATCACATCCTTCTCTTCTTGGTTATTATACGAACATACGAACGGAAACATGGTACATTAATGACGCTAAATGTCTCGTATTACTGGGGCTAATATGCATCCAAGAACAGAATAAAAAAAGTTCGCAATTGCCTTCCTTACACTATGTTATTCGTGTAAGCACTATAACTTTCTGTATTTAAAACAGCTGTTGCACACACGCGACAGAAATAATAAACAAAAAGCAATCATGAACAGTAGTCTGATAATGTTTTGGGCTATTTAATATGGTGTCAGTCCCCGCCCACTCTGGCTTCAAAACAACGTACAACGCAAGTCTTTTTTTACTCCCATGGTTATTTCTAGTGGTGGAGGGTATCTGGAGCCAGCGACATAACCCCCTCCCTGGGAGTGCGGAGCGTTGTGGGCTGTTTTGCGGACCTTGACTGTGGATTGTTGCGTCGGCGTGCGTGGCTGGCTCAGGTGCGCTTGACCGGCAATGCCACGACCGGACGCGGCCAGACCGTTCCTCGTGGGGTTGCATATACACTATGTGATCAAAAGTATCCGGACACCCCCAAAAACATACGTTTTCCATATTAGGTGCATTGTGCTGTTACCTACCGCCAGGTACTCCATATCAGCGATCTCAGTAGCCATTAGACATCGTGAGAGAGCAGAATGGGGCGCTCCGCAGAACTCACTGACTTTGAACATGGTCAGGTGATTGGGTATCACTTGTGTCATACGTCTGTACGCGAGATTTCCACACTCCTAAACATCCACAGGTCCACACTTTCCGATGTGATAGTGAAGTGGAAACTTGAAGGGACACGTACAGCACAAAAGCATATAGGCCGACCTCGTCTGTTGACTGACAGAGACCTCCGACAGTTGAAGAGGGTCATAATGTGTAAAAGAGACATCTATCCAGACAATCACACAGGAATTCCAAACTGCATCAAGATCCACTGCAAGTACTATGACAGTAACGCGGGAGGTGAGAAAACTTGGATTTCATGGTCGACTGGCTGCTCGTAGGCCACACGTCACGCTGGTGAAATGCCAAACGACGCCTCGCTTTGTGTAAGGAGCATAAACATTGGCCGATTGAACAGTGGAAAAAACGTTGTGTGGAGTGACGAATCATGGTTCGCAATGTTGCGATCCGATGCTAGGGTGTGGGTATGGCGAATTCCCGGTGAACATCATCTGCCAGCGTGGGGTAGTGACAACAGTAAAATTCGGAGGCGGCGGTGTTATTGTGTGGTCGTGTTTTTCATGGAGGTGGCTTGCACCCCTTGTTGTTTTGCGTGGCACTATCACAGCACAGGCTTACACTGATATTTTAAGCACCTCCTTGCTTCCTACTGTTGAAGAGCAATTCGGGGATGGCGATTGCCTCTTTCAACACGATCGAGCATCTGTTCATAATGCACTGCCTGTGGCGGAGTGGTTACACGACAATAAGATCCCTGCAAAGGACCGACCTGCATAGAGTCCTCACCTGAATCCTATAGAACACCTCTGGAATATTTTGAAACGCCGACTTCGTGCCAGGCCTCACCGACCGACATCGATACGTCTCCTCAGTGCAGCACTCCGTAAAGAATGGGCTCCATTCCCCAAGAAACCTTCCAGCACCTGATTGAACGTTTGCCTGCGAGAGTGGAAGCTGTCATCAAGGCTAAGGGTGGGCCAACACCATATTGAATTCCAGCATTATCGATGGAGGGCGCCACGAACTTGTAAGTCATTTTCGGTCAGGTGTCCGGATACTTTTGATCACATAGTGTATTGTTGTTCCGGAGCGGAGCTGAGTGTAGCGAGAGATCAAAATTATTCTCACAGAAGTAAACACTAAAAACAAAACAAAAAAGGAATCATTTGGAGCTCTATGAGCAATTTGCAACCATATTTTACGCATCTTATCCATCTTTGAGACACTCAACTTCAATTATGCAAGAGTTTTTATAGATGTATTTGTACAGTGTCGTACTACACACATTTGTAGCCCTTTTTCCGAAACATAGATTCCACAACGAGATCTCACTACCAATGAGCTTTACGACAGTAGGAGCAACGTGCTAGTCAGTCACGTAACAGGCTTCATATGACTCGAATGGAGGGTATTAGCCTGCTTTCAAATATACGAGTATCATTGCTGCTTTTCCAAAAAAAAAAATAAAAAAAGGACTCTCGAGGAAAAAAGTATGTTATGAGAATAAAATTACATAATTAACCATTTAAAGGGGTTTCCGCAGAAGTCAAATTCCCTATTGTCGTAGTGTGTTAAACCTTTTCACTGGGTGGGCGAAATGATGATCTTATGCTTAACTGAAAATACTGGTAATTTAAATTTACTATATCTTTTAAACACATGAAGTTAGAGAGTTGATATTTACTACGTTTGTCATTTTAATGATGTGCTTCTATATGAAATGTCGATCGTTAAGATCGACCAAAGTGTTCAGATTTTAGCATTCAGGTCTTTGGTCTTTGTTACAAAACTTTTTAATTTCACTGTAACAGTAAATCCTAACTATTATAGATATGATCAATATTCAAGTTTTATTGGGATCACCATTAAAATTTATGAAGAAGGTAGATTAAAATTATTGTGGCTTCATTCCCTGCATTACTACAGAATTAAATAGTTTCCCTTTATAGCCGGTCTTAGGTCCGCCATATTTAACTTTGCTACGTCTCCCCTGCTACAAACAGCTTCTACTGGGTTTCCTTATGACGTAGGTTCTCGTCTGTCTCACTCGCACACTACAGCGCTTAGGCCTCAACAGACAATAGGCGCAGGTGAATTTCCCCATCTCGTGGTGAATCTGCACCCTTCGTGACACGTGGTCCTGCACGACAGGGTTCGTTTCGCAATTCCTGTAGGCTGACTCTTTCGGCCATATATTTAAATGAGAGCGCAATGCTCGTTAACTCACAAACTTATATCTAGAATAAACACAGTAAACAAATAAACCTTACCTTATGTACGAATGCATGCTTAATCAAATGAGTAGCCCAGATGCAAAAGCCGCTAACTGTATGATAAGTGATACTGATATAATCACGAAAATCTCGTCCCATCCAAACTATTAAAGTTAAATACTTCATTTATTTATATAAAATAAGTAAAATAATAATTAGTTGCTGGGTATTGATATCTGAAATATACGATTGTGTTTTATACGTCAAAATCTTAAGTGAAATATTAACTTAGTGGTTTTTGCACTCGCTTTACGCGGTTAGCCGGTTTTGCAAACGTATCGATCCAATTACAAAACAAACTCTCGATTGCAAAACCCGCTATTCGGTGATATGTTGGAATGACGGAAGGCTGGAATTTAATTATTGCAAATATAAACAGATATGTTTTATTTCAAAGACAAGTCCGAGAATTCTATAAAACTGTGCATATAAAAATACGAAAGTGACATTATTTTACCACGCATCAACTGACTTATTTGACGTCAAAAAGAGAGCAGAAATGAATGTTTTACACCATCGTCATCGTGCTTTCGACATCAAAATATATTTATTGCAGATAATAAAATAAACTCCAAATTGCATCTTCGCAAAACACCAACAAAATTTTAGAAATGAAACAATTGGCGAAAGAATGCATCTTACTTATAACAGCGACAAAAAGTTCTAGAAAATGTAATTGGCTGAAAATTGCTTTCAGATTACATCGACTTCAACGCTGTCCATCGACTCAAAATGGCTTCCGTCTTCTTTCTCGTTCTGGGGGTTGGCGGCAGCAGCAGGAGCGACTCTAGGAATACCTTCCTGCTAGTTGAACGTCTCGGTGTAAAATTTGAGTTTGTCGTTAGTTGCCCAGTCTTCACCAAAGTGGAGCTCCAAAAGTTTTTTGACATCCCTGAGTTTGGCTCCTGAAAGTTCTGCACCTGCTGCTATTGGTGTTGGACCCTTTGCTTTGCTGAAATTTTCTCTCCTGTTTAGGAAGCTGTTCCCCTCTCCAGCTACAAAACTTTAGGAGGACTTCCCACCAACTAGAAAATCTTCTTGTTTTTGGTTTTCATGATCATGATTTTTTGGATTTTTGAATCTCCAGTTACCAGTAATTGTCACTGAGCCTTCTATGTATTCTTTCCAATCTTGAACAGGACATTCATTTTGTCCTAGACGCACTACTGTTGCAAATTTCACAATGTGCTGAATGTATACAGACGGATTTTCAATTAAACTCATCTTGCGAAGTTGCCTTTCAATGTTAGCAAAAACTCTGTCAGGTGGGATGAATGAGTGGCCCATTGTTGGGAACAACGGTTCTATTTCTTCTAGATTGTCGGGAGCTTCGAGAAGAAATGAATGACATAGTATGCTGATCCTTTTTGTATTCTGGCCCCACATTCGTCGGAAAACAACCGAATTTTTTCGCTTCTTCAAGGTTTAGGTGAGTTATTACTTGGTGAACCATCGATGCTATTTGATCTGATCCTTTGGCATATTCATGTTCCAACCAAATGTACGAAAACACTGTGCCGGCCTTCTGCGGGGACGCCGAGGAGCCCTGGCAGACTGTAAAAGTTGTAAAGATGCATTTGATGTGAATAACAGGTCGGTTAGTCTACACCTTTGTTGATGCTAGATTCTTTTCATTGTTGTATCTGAGAGTTATTTCACCCTCGTTATTTTCTTTCAGCTCATTTTATGGACTCTGATCAGGGTTTGCAGGCTCTCCTTTTTGGCGCTTCGTTTTTTTTTGTCAGTACCATTTTCCAGCGATGATCATGTCGAGCAGGTATCAGCATATGGGGCACAAAGCCAATACTGAAATCTTGGCTTGGCAAAAAATGCTCTTGTAGTAATCAAATTTGACAGCGTTTCCAGAGTTCCCTTCACAATACATAGCACACATCTCCGTTATTCTCGGTTTGCTACTTAAATAGACTCTTTGGGCGTTGGTTCTTCGCGAGTAGTGACGCTCTGAGGGGATGAACTTCTTAATGTGATTTTTCACACACTCTTTTCTCGCTTCATACAGCTTGGGTCTTCTGTCACCTCCTCTTGCCTCAGCGAGAACTGTATCTTGCTTTAAAATTTTGTGGCACAGCCCAGTAACCCTATCTTTCTTAATCAGTAAAACTGACAAAAAACGCTTTTCAAGCCTGCAACATTTTCGATCTCCTTGCTCCTCTTTTTCGGTAAAGAAAAATGGGTGGTGATGGTTCATTTCTTTTGTTCATCCTCACCAGATCTTCTTTTAGGACATGTGTTAGAGTCATGTTGATCTACATAGTTGCCCTGCCACTCTCATGTTCTTTTCTGGTAAAACGTCCGGTAAAATTTTTCTTACATCTTGCGTGGTAAGTTCGTTACATCTCAGTTTTTCGAAGAGATGTTTACAATCAGGCATCTTTGGGAATTCTTTGGTTTGTGTCTGACACAAAGTCCCATGCTTAAGTATGTAGAAGCAGTAAATGGTGATGAAGGAGAAATAGGGTGAGGAACTGGGGAGGAGGGAGGGGGAACACCGCATCACGGGTCTTGAAAAGTAGGCAGATGTCTGTACATGCAGATAAAAGAGAAGACATAATAAGCACAATAATAATATAAAAAGGCGAGATTAAACCACATGATTGGTAGAAAATTTCATATTTTACTGCCAACTCTCTCCCCGCCCAGTGGTCACTTGAAATTCCTCCGGAACTGAAACTGGGAGCAATCTGGCAACAGTGTTAGTTATAGTGCATTGCACAACTACGTGTGATCGTGTGCACTCCTTGCTGCTCCCTGCGAGATTTACTGCATTTAACATTTACTTTGTTGCCAGGTAGCTACCAGTTTCAGTTTTACAGTAATTGCAGTTTTACAGTAATCGGCTATTAAACTGCTCAAACTATGCCACTGTGTAGAGGAGAGCACAGATCATACCAAGCGTTTGTTGAGATTATGTCAGAACAATTAGTGTCAACACAATTTCTGTTTTGGAAACATTTCTCTTCCACTGGTCAGGACGCTCTTCGTTTTCCAGGAGGGACAGTCGCCCTTGGTCTCATTCTGGCCATAAGCGGTTACTACGCTGGGTTCGACTTCTTGCAGAATTCTTACTGTTTCAATTACTTCCACTTCGTTTGTATCATCTTTTGCATTTTAACCGTCCACAAAATCAGTCATTTTTTTTTTCAAAACACTCATGTAAATACGTCAACAAACATCATTCTCATCAGCTGAACTGCGCTTTCTGGCGTATATCTCGACAGTGCATAGGCGGCGAGAGCTTCAGAGTTGCGTACGCTTTCGCTACAGTGCAGCCAACCTAAGTCTGAGAAATTATCCCTTCTAATCTTAACAAACTGAAAGGTAGCTTTGAATGTCTAGATTGGTAAGTCTCATGTCAGCTGGCGTTCTTTGCATCTAGACATGGCAAGGCGACCGCCATGCCTATTCAACTTGGCGGATTTTGCAACCAAACGCGATTTTCAACAGCCGTTTTCAATGGTTTATAGAAGGTTTTGCACCCTGAAACCATCGTGTAGATATTGAAAAAATCTATAGAGCAGTGTGCCCAACTCAAAATCGACAAAAAATGCATTTAGCGGCTTTTGCGTCTGGGCTACTCAAATATCCTTGGGTTTCAGGCCACATCATCTGGTTAAATGCCCACGAGCCTTTGGCGAAGATCTCCTCTGCCATTGTCAAGTGGTTAACTACCGTCTGAATGCCACTGCCATGTTTACATAGCCACCCCACCGACAGTGACGTCATTGGTGCCTAGTCCCCACACCATGTATGGCAATGTTTTCGTGGTGCGAGCACCGGGCCCGCTACAACTCCTCAGTCACAGGGACTCTGGCTACACTCACCAGCAATCCACCGTCTTTATTGAGGGTGTTGTCCAATATATTGATCTCTATTGCTTCATGTATTGTGCTATCCCAGAAGCGTTGGCCCATTTAATAACAGAAATATCGTTGAATGCAATTCAGTGCATGTTTCCAGTGCATACTTTGCTAAAGCTGATTTTCGGGATAGTGTAAATGGGAATCTTTCATGTTCTGTGTGATGCTGTTCAATATTGGGAACAGTCTGATCAACATAAAACTGCTCAGTTTGGGGCTTCTCAAATGGTCATGACTGGAAGAGAGTGTTACTAAAAATCTCCTCCCTCAGGCATGCAGACCACCCATGTTCTACCATCTGCCAAAGGTGCATAAGAAGGATACACCTTTAAGGCTATAGTGAACACCATCAGATCACCGGCCTATAGACTTGCAAGCATTTGGCCAGCCTCCCGTTGATGCACACTGGACACTGTGCACGCCATATAGAGAATATGGCAGACTTCATTGATTGAATTCATGGACGAGGTATTATGGTTAGTTTTGATTTGGTTTCCCCATTAATGTGTGTGCCCATCACAGAACTCTATAGACTTGCTGTCCCTGCTCCTTGAGGACAATATCATGGATTTATTTAAACATACTCTAATGTCATCATATTTTTTACATGGTGGAGAATATTTCAACCAGCATTGCTATGAGTTGCCCATTAGCTCCAGTTATAGCAAACCTCTTTATGGAGCAGTTTGAAGACATTGTGTTGGGCACTACTCCTCCAAAGCCTAGTTGTTTTTATTGCTATGTCGATGATACCTTTGTCACATGGCCTCGTGGGCATGAAAAGCTCAAAGAGTTCCTGGAACACATCAACAACATCCATGACCACATGAAGTTCATGATGAAAGTATAGAAGAACAGTACCTTGCCATTCCTGGATATCCTCGACTGCTGCAAATTCAGTGGGTGTCTTGGTCACAGCATTGACACAAGCTCACCCACACGAATCGGTATCTGCACAACGCCAGCTACCACCATCCACCACACAAACAGACTGTACAGAGGACCTTGGTACATCAAGTTGAAACCATCTCAAATGCCGAAAACCTGCTGAGAGAATTGAGCCACTTACGTAAAATTTCGTGGAAAACTGTTAAAACAACAGACAGATTTTGCAAGCAGTTTTATCTAAACTGTGTAAGCAAAAGACCTACAAAGAAGACATGAAGAAGATTGTGTTTTTACTGTTTGTGGCTCAATAACAGGGAAAATTAGCTGGCTTTGGAAAAAAACATAAAATTGATACAGTATTTAGGCCCCCATGAAAAATCTGGCAACTAAGATGCCTGTGAAAGATGATGTAGTCCTCAGAACAATCTGAAGTATACAAAATACTGTTTGGGAGTGGGCAGTTTTATGTCGGTGAGACTGCACTATTGAACAGCATCACATAGAATGTGAAAGGTGTTTCCATCTACACTTTGGCAAAAAATCTGTTGTAGCAGACCATGCACTGGAAAATGGACACTGAATTGCATTTGACAATAGTTCTATTATTAAATGGACCAATGGCTTCTGGGATAGCGTAATACATGAAGCAATAAAGATCAAAATATTGGACAACACCCTCAATAAAGATGTTGAACTGAAGCTGAATACGGTCTGGGATCATATGATTGGGGAGTTGAAGTGAGCCTGGCAGCCATACCACCAAAACATCACCATGTACTACACAGGAATAGAAACCAGTGACATCACTCACAGTGGTGTGGCTACACAAGCACAGCAACAGCACTCAGGTGACAGTTAAGCACTTGGAAATGGCAGAGGAGATTTCTGCCAAGAGTCCATGGGCATTAAACCACTTGATGCGGCTTGAAACCGGAGAATATTTTATTAAACATTACCTTGATAAATGGTGCCAAGATGCTGTAACTGGTTTGATAAATATCTGGCAGAAATAGAGATTTTGTGTTGTGAGGAACTCTGACAAAATACTGCAGAGATTTAAGGCTATCACCACTTGCCACATAACACAAGGGAATTTCTGGTTTGGTATTACATGGACTCACACTTTTCATCAGTGTATCTTTTTTCGCAAATTGGGAGTAACCAATTCAAGTAATTCATCAGACTTTTCTAACTGTAGAATGTTTCTAAAGGCAAGTGGATCCTCCAAAGCTAGTTTTCTCAAAAACAGCACAGAAACCCTCCTTTATCTCTTTGCATAATTGAAGTGTCTTTCTTTTTTTCCCGAGGTCTCTGTATTTTACTTAACAAATGTTAACCCAACTCATCACAAGCCAAATGAGTCAACTGTTTAAAAACTTTAGAAATTGATTTATACAAGTCTCCAATAGCTACTACCTACTCATACATATAAACAGCTATGTTTGACTTGCTAGCAGTGGGTACATGACATGACAACAACTCGCTACAAGGAGCAGCAGCAACAAAAATCGGCCTGTGACACAAGCTTCACAAAAATGGTGAATATAACATGTCACTTTCATTTTGCTTCAGCGCGTCAGACTTTGGAATCCCCTGACATGTATACAAGTCATTATCAGAACTAAGGCTTTTCACTGTAGGAATACAATAATATCAAATGAGTGTGAAGCTCTGTACATCATGAAATTATGGAAATTACATGAACTATCACCAGTGTTAACATTCTTAACACAGATCATTATGTATATTCTATCTCACTGTTTACATGTGAACTGACACCGTTGGTGCAAAAATACATTTACAAGTCATATTTTATGTGTACATATCAGAGAGATGGTACATTCCAGTCATTCATATTATAACATTATTTTATATCTTTTGACAACATACAACTTTCTATGTGTTGATATGGTAGTAAGGTACAAGGGGACGGGATAAGATAATTTACTTATAACAGAGTGTGATAAAAATACATATCTTATCTGTCCTAAAAATGTTGCAGTGGCTTGGATGCTCATACAGAACATGGAAACAGTAATTTCACATATCACTTTGTGTGCACATACATTGCAACTGATGGAAAAGCAAAAAGGCACAAAACACTTGCTCATGAAACAACCAACAATGCAGCACAACAAATTGAGAAAGTGCACTATGAGATACTATCTCGTAAATATAAAATATGTCTTTTTGCCAAGCTCTAATATGGGAAATATAATGTAATTATGTAAAAATGCATATACATATAATAATACAGTTTCAAGGTGCTTAAAGTGTTCTTAAGAAAAACCTAAAAAGGATAATTATACCATATTATGATGCCCTTCTAAAAATTGATTAGATGGAGGGAGATGTTCAGGTTAGTTACACCAAACAACCCCCATTTCGCAGTAGTTCATTTATTCACCCAAACACAAGCAAGGCTAACAAAGAACGGGGAATGGCAGAAGAAGCCAAAGATAATCTAAGTTTAGTTCAAAGATCATTAGGGAACGATTGACAGGAATGGGGGAAAGAAATACAGTAGAAGGAGAATGGGTAGCTTTGAGGGATGAAGTAGTGAAGGCAGCAGAGGATCAAGTAGGTAAAAAGACAAGGGCTAGTAGAAATCCTTGGGTGACAGAAGAAATATTGAATTTAATTAATGAAAGGAGAAAATATAAAAATGCAATAAATGAAGCAGGCAAAAAGGAATACAAGCATCTCAAAAATGAGATCAACAGGAAGTGCAAAATGGCTAAGCAGGCATGGCTAGAGGAAAAATGTAACGATGTAGAGGCTTATCTCACTAGGGGTAAGATAGATACTGCCTACAGGAAAATTAAAGAGACCTTTGGAGAAAAGAGAACCACTTGTATGAATATCAAGGGCTCAGATGGAAACCCAGTTCTAAGCAAAGAAGAGAAAGCAGAAAGGTGGAAGGAGTATATAGAGGGTCTATACAAGGGCGATGTACTTGAGGACAATATTATGGAAATGGAAGAGGATGTAGATGAAGATGAAATGGGAGATATGATACTGCGTGAAGAGTTTGACAGAGCACTGAAAGACCTAAGTCAAAACAAGGCCCCGGGAGTAGACAACATTCCATTAGAACTACTGACAGCCTTGGGAGAGCCAGTCCTGACAAAACTCTACCATCTGGTGAGGAAGATGTACAAGACAGGCGAAATACCCTCAGACTTCAAGAAGAATATAATAATTCCAATCCCAAAGAAAGCAGGTGTTGACAGATGTGAAAATTACTGAATTATCAGTTTAATAAGTCATAGCTGCAAAACACTAACACGAATTCTTTACAGACGAATGGAAAAACTAGTAGAAGCCAACCTCGGGGAAGATCAGTTTGGATTCTGAAGAAATATGGGAACACGTGAGGCAATACTGACACTACGACTTATCTTAGAAGAAAGATTAAGGAAAGGCAAACCTACATTTCTAGCATTTGTCAGCTTACAGAAAGCTTTTGACAATGTTGACTGGAATACTCTCTTTCAAATTCTAAAGGTGGAAGTGGTAAAATACAGGGAGCGAAAGGCTATTTACAATTTGTACAGAAACCGGATGGCAGTTATAAGAGTCGAGGGACATGAAAGGGAAGCAGTGATTGCGAAGGAAGTCAGACAGGGTTGTAGCCTATCCCCGATGTTATTCAATCTGTAAAGGAAACAAAAGAAAAATTCAGAGTAGGTATTAAAATCCATGGAGAAGAAATAACATATTTGAGGTTCGCCGATGACATTGTAATTCTGTCAGAGACAGCAAAGGACTTGGAAGAGCAGTTGAACGGAATGGACAGTGTCTTGAAAGGAGAATATAAGATGAACATCAACAAAAGCAAACAGAGGATAATGGAATGTAGTCAAATTAAGTCGGGTGATGCTGAGGGAATTAGATTAGGAAATGAGACGCTTAAAGTAGTAAAGGAGATTTGCTATTTGGCGATCAAAATAACTGATGATGGTCGAAGTAGAGAGAATATAAAACATAGACTGGTAATGGCAAGGAAAGCGTTTCTGAAGAAGAGATATTTGTTAACATCGAGTATAGATTTAAGCGTCAGGAAGTCCTTTCTGAAAGTATTTGTATGGAGTGTAGCCATGTATGGAAGTGAAGCATGGGTGATAAATAGTTTGGACAAGAAGAGAATAGAAGCTTTCAAAATGTGGTGCTACAGGAGAATGCTGAAGATTAGATGTCCAGATCACATAACTAATGAGGAGGTAATGAATAGGATTGGGGAGAAGAGGAGTTTGTGGCACAACTTGACAAGAAGAAGGGATCAGTTGGTAGGACATGTTCCAAGACATCAAGGGATCACCTATTTAGTATTGGAGGGCAGTGTGGAGGGTAAAAATCGTAGAGGGTGACCAAGAAATGAATACACTATGCAGATTCAAAAGGATGTAGGCTGCAGTACATACTGGGAGATGAAGAAGCTTGCACAAGACAGAGTAGCATGGAGAGCTGCATCAAACTAGTCTCAGGACTGAAGACCACAACAATAACAGGATGGATGCATCTATGTTGGTGTCGATTTCATTGGCCCTCACCCCCGCAGTACTGAGTACTCTTGAGAGGTCGTGGAGGGGGGGGGGGGTGACTATGGCATCAGCAGGAGTGGTCCGCGGGAGCTGGACCACGGTCAGCTCGACGGCGTCATTAGGGAGCTGTGGGGGTAGATGCCGTGAAGGAAGTTTCGGCCACCGAACCTGGAAGATGTTGAGGCGAGCCGGGGATTGTACTGGGCGTGCTAGTCATTAGCGACAGATAGGCCGGCAGTTTGCGGATGGAACGGAGCGACAACAACAATGACTCAATGTCTCCGGTGGGTGTGGCGAACACGCGAAGCATGTCCAGGTCGACGTCGGGTGGGAGGGAAACACATTTCACCAGGTGGCAGGGAACGGTGGAGGTTGTGTCATGAGCACTGTATGAAGAGAAACACACAATGAACAGTGTACAATCGCTCAGTATTATTGAGATGTCGTGGATTAAGTCCAGGGAGACAGGCACAAACACCTCGAGCGAGGGCACGTTCAAGATGGGGGGGCATGAGAAACCTCGACAGGGCGAGGCAGGTGACGGTGGAGAGGTCGAAGGGACCAGCGAAGGGCCCGGTGGTGAGGGCATGATCGTAGGTAAGCTCGACATGGGGAGCATGTGGTCACTCGATGGAGTGCGTGAGACCGGAGTAGAGGGTGAGGTCGGAGGAGAGCTCGACGATTGAAGCTGGAAGTCACTCGACCGAGTGTGTAAGTCTGATGTGGAGGGAGTGGTCGGAGGATTGTGAGCCACAACAGTGAGTGGTGTTGTCGTGGCCTGAAGGGGTGTAGAAGAAGGCTCAACATGAGCAGGCTTAAGTCTGTTGAGAGAGACTGTAACCGCTGAATATTTCATCTAAATGTCATAGGTGTTGGCTGAGCGCCGGAGAACTCGGTACAGGCCGGTATATGGAGGTTGGAGGGGACCATGGACAGTGTCATCTCGGAGCATGACGTACTCGCAATTGTCCAGAGATTTCGGGATGTGAACTTTAGGGTGGGAGTGGCTGGCAAGTGGAGGGATATGGAGGTTGATGAAGTGGCGTCTGACACGGTCCATGAAGAAACGTTAGTCAGACTGAGGGAGAGAAGCGGAAGGGCTCACAAGTTCGCCAGGGAGAACAATGTTCTGGCCGTATACGAACTCAGCTATTGTGCCTTTGAGGTCTTCCTTATAGATCGCACAAATGCTGAGTAGCACAAGGGGAAGGGCCTCTGTCCATAGAGAGTCGTGGCATCGAAGAGCCACCTTGAAAGTGCGGTGCCAGCACTCAACTAGCCCATTACTTTGCAGGTGATATGCTGTGGTATGGATGTGCCGGGTGCCGCAAATGTTATAAATCCTATTGAACAGGGCCGACTCAAATTGTCTACCTTGGTCAGTTGTGATGATATCTGGACATACGAAACCGCGATACCTTTGACTCGACGAAAGCTCGAGCAACAGTTTCTGCCGTAATATTGGGGAGGGGGACAGCCTCAACAGCCTCGACCCAGAGATGTTCGGTCGATAGCCGAGAGAACATAACGAAAGCTGTTAGAGGGCGGAGGGGGGGGGGGGGGGGGGAGAGGGCCGACAATGTCAATATGAATATGCTGGAAACGCCCAGGAGGGATCGAAAAGGCGCCGAGGGGGGGTGAAGTGTGCTTGTGTAATTTGCAGCGTTGGCACGCGACGCAGGAGTGTGCCCATTGCTGGCAGTCCTTGTTGACATTTCTCCATACAAAGTGCTCCGCTATGAGGCGGGCAGACGCACGAACACGGGGGCAGGCTAAATTATGCAATGCATGAAGACAGCTCGACGGAGCGTGGTTGGGATGAGGGGCATAACGTGCCAGTACTGTCGTCACGCCAGATCTCACCAGAAATGCCAGGGAAGGTGGTGCGGACGAAATATAGTGAAGAGATAGAGATAGAGTCTGAAATCAGGTTTTGTGTTTCCTCATCGGCGGGTTGGAGGTTAGGCAGTTCAGAGAGGTCTAACAGCGAATGAACGGCGTCGACTCGTGAAAGGAAATCAGCAACTATATTGTCAGCACCCTTTATGTGTCTGACATTGGTGGTGAACTGAGATATGAAGTCCATGTATCTGAAGCGGCGAGGAGGCGGGTCAGCTGGCGGGTTTGTAATGGCCGCAGCCAGGGCTTTGTGGTCCGTTAAAACATAGAAAGGGCGTCCCTCAACGTCAGTCTTAAAATGCTTGATCGCTTCATAGACCATGAGCAACTCCCTGTCAAACGCGGAATATTTCCGTTGTGCATTGGTGAGCTTGCGTGAGAAGAACTGCAGAGGCAAAGTATGGCCGTCGATTATCTGGTTAAGGACAGCACCGATGGCAGTATTGCTCGCGTCTGTGGTGATGAAAAGCTACACATTGGGATGAGGATGCACGATGGTGCAGGCCTCGGCAAGAAGATTTTTGAGGGCAGTGAAAGAGTCAGTCATAGCAGGGGTCCATGGAACGGGCCGAGATCCAGAAGTGTTGGTGCCTGCCACAGTGTCCGTCAGTGGAGCCTGAATCTCTGCAGCCTGAGGTAGATGTCGGCGATAATAATTAACTGTCCCAAGAAAGCAGCTCTTTGAATGACGAAGGTCTGGGTAGGTTTAGTATTGTTTGTACTTTCTCAGGGGGCGGTGAAATGCCGTTGGCAGAGACCCGAAAACCAAGAAAAGTGACAGTGGGTTGATGTAGCTGCAATTTGTCCTGGTTGGTATCGATGACTGCTGCCATGAGTGTGTTCATAACAGTTTGCACATGTCGAATGTTGTCCTCGACAGAGGAGCTGAACACAAGAATGTCATCAAGATATGCAAAGCAGAATTTTAGGTCGAATAGCACTTCGTTGATGAAGCATTGCCAGGTCTGCATTGCGTTTTTCAGACCGAAGGGCATGAATCGAAACTGAAATAACCCAACTGGGGTGGTGATTGCTGTCTTCTCGCTGTCTTCAGGTGCCATTGGGATCTGGTGGTAGGCCCGTTTGCAATCAATGACAGAGAACGTGGTCGCACCTGCGAGGGAACTGATGAAGTCGGCAATGTTGGGTATGGGGTACGTGTCCATAATTTTTGATGCGTTTAGTCGACGGTAGTCTCCGCACATGCACCAGGACCCGTATTTCATGGGTGTCATATGTATGAGAGTAGACCAGCTACTGGAAGAGGGTTCAATGACGCCGGAGTTTAGTAGTTCAGAAATCTTATTTTTATGGTCAGAGAGGGCCTTGGGACAAAGTCAACGTGGTTTACTGGAGATTGGGGGACCTGGCGTGAGACGAAGCTTGTGAACTGTGCAGTTGGTGAAGACGGAAATGTTGCCGGCGGCGCAGGAGGCGGTTTGTTTACAATGTGTGGTGGGCGGGGCAGGCAAGGCGTGGTCGTGGTGTTCGGAGCCACTCGGCGGGCCCGACGGGAGCCGAGGTGGCAAAGTGTCCCAGGGGTCAACGCGACAAGATGGCCGCCGGCCCGAAGCAGTGGCACCATGGTCGGGTGAGCTTGGTAGAGCTCATGAGCCATTAGTGAGTCCATTGTCCGAGGGCATGGCCTGTGGCAGCATGGTCGCAGGCGAAACGCTTGGCGCGAGTGCACTGTTTGTGTTGTCAGTGGCGGTCACACGGTGGCACACAGGAGCCGAAGTTGCATAGTTTGAGATGCTGCTGCAAGGGGCGGGGTAGGAGCCGTCAGTTTGGGAATACGTGACGCTTGTTGCGCGTGCGCACTTGTGTCCGGCCGAGTGTCAGACGCTGCCGTGTTAAGAGGGTGTGGCTCTGTGGAGCTGTCATTACATGTTATGGCAGTCTTGATAGCACAGTTGCGAGGGGTAGCGGGAGGTAAACACATGGAGGCTCGATTGCTGGGACTGCAAGCAGATTCGGCGCACTTTATGACCTTGCTTTGTTCTTGCTGTAGTGTCTGTAATTCTTTGCTGCATCGGAGAGCTGGAGCTCAGTTTCATGGAGCTGGAGAGAGAGCTCGAAGTTTTCCTTGTGTAGGTGAGTGACGTTTTCAAGCTCGACAAGGCATTTGTGTGTTGTTTCTTGTAATGTCGTTGACAGAGACGAGCATGTCCGGATGAGATGAGCCCGGACTGATATGTCACGGGGGGTTTGCTCGCCGGAGCACAGGGGAAGTGAGTCTTGGACAGGTGATTAAACACGGTGTTTCGCACTAGGTCCAGTGAAAGTTTATGGTGTCGCAAGAAGTCAATGCCTAGTATAGGTTCGTCAATTTCGCACACTAAAAAAGTCCACTTGAGTTTGCGTTTGCGGGGAGAGAGACGATGTGGTAAGTTGAACCCGAGCATTGTAATTTAGTTGAATTCACGGCCTGCAGTGAAGTATGATGAGGGCGGATGTTCGATGACACTAAGGACATAGGCAGTAGTTAAACATCGGCGCCTGTGTCCACTAGGAAAAGGTATCCCGACGAAATGTCTTTAATGTAAAGTCGTCCGCAATTATCCGGTCGTTCCCAGACAGAATGGAGCACTGGGGGGTGCCTGTTATGTTGTGCACAGGAGGCGGCACCCAGACCTACCTGCGATTGGCATTTGGGAAGTAGCAGGGTGGTCTGCAGTTCCGTGCCGCCTCATGAAACCGTGTGTGGAAGTAACAGTATGGGTACTACGGTTGCATTCCTTGCGGAACATTCATTGCCAGTGGTGGTGGCCGAGGTTCGGTGGCCGCAGCAGGCTCAGTTACAGGAGGGGGCGTGACCATGGGCGGAGCCGGTGACGTCCCAGTAGCTTGTTTACTGCTTCCCGGAGCAAGCGGAACGGTCGGCACAGTGCAGCAGGACAATGAGCCTGATTCTGAGACTTGTCAGGTAGGCTGTGGCTGGCGAAATAGAGCAGTGATGCATCGTGTAGCAATTTTCATTCTTTGCTCGACAGGTTCGGGAGACATCCGAGCCAGAGAAAAGTGGATGTGAGCAGATGGTTTATCTGACCAGATGGCAAGGTGAGCTGCGTCAGAGGGTAGATCGGCGCTGACCAGGGTACGTAGCCGTCTCCAGAACTGGGAAGGTTTGTCGTTGCCTAGTTCCTCAATGTGGAGCACTTGCTGAATTGCTGCCTCAGTTGAGCGTGCAAGGGCTGTCTTTTTGGCTAGAGTGTACCGGGTAGATGAGTCTGGGGCGTCGACCAGGTCAGCAATCAAGTCCTCCTGTTCGTGCAGGTGGGTGATGAGGCATAGAAACCTGATTGACTCGTCAAGTTTGTAATGGTCGAACACTTCGTCCACAATTTTGAACCAGGTTGTAGCTCTGTCAGGATTAAACGGCGGCAGCGTCGGTAAGCATTGTAGAATGTTCAGAACATGTTGAGTTGAGCTCGTCAGGGCACTGTCTGAATTGAGCTGTTGCAGGTGTGTTCAGATTGATGCGTCGCGGAAGACTGACGCGGATGAGGCACCGGGATGTGCCGAGAACGGTTGTGGAAGCTCGACTGGAGCCGGCACTGGGGCAACAGGTGAGAAAAAGTTCAAAGTTTGAGACCACATGTTAGTCCACGGCAAGCTCGATGTATGATCAGAGCCGGGGCCACTTGTGTTGCAGGGAGGCTGCAGAGGTGCCGGCTGTCCAGAAGTGCAGTGTGGGAAATGATGTCGAACGTGGGACGGAATGTGTGAATGTTCACTGTTCATAGTCACTCCACTCAAAACAGTGTGCTGATAAGGTGAATGTCGTGGCAAAAAACACTGAGGCATAGCAGTGTGATGGAGGTGTAGGTCAGGCACAGATAACAAGTTATTGTTCCTGTTGCAGGCCGAGGTATCGAAGTAGGAGGGCATGAGCTGATGCTGAACCGAGGCAGGCGTGGGCGTGGTCAGATGCTGAGGAGGTTTACCTGTGAACGAAGCAGTTCTGGCCACGTGGCAGGTATCCACATGGTACTGCACAGATTGTGGCTTGACAAATCGTTGTCCTGGCGGTGGTAGGTTGTCCAACGAAGCATTTGCAGAAATCGACATAGGTCCCGTACTGCACGGAGATCCATAAGAAGTAACTGCACAGTCGATGAGGGAGGGCACATGTGACGGGAACAAAGGTGTTTGATAGCTATAGTCATGCACACTCCTAACCTCACTTATTGTTGCAGGCTTGAAAATGTCCGGCGAAATCGGTGTAATCATCGAGTGAGAGGCATCGTGTTGCAGTCCTGGTGGGTGAACATCGCCCGCAACACGATGCATGTCGATCACAAAATCCGGCGTTAGGCACTGGGCCGAAGTCATTGTTCGAATGCTGTGTTGATGTAATACATGCGAAAATAATCGACGCGGAGGTCACGGACACAGTAAAACGGCGAAAACGGAAGACGTTACAACTCGGGGTCACCAGTGAGGGAGATGTTCGGGTTAGTTACACCAAACAACCCCTATTTCACAGTAGTTCATTTATGCACCCAAACACAAGCAAGGCTCATAAAGAACGGGACATGGCGGAAGAAGCCAAAGATAATATTAGCTTAGTTCAAAGATGGATGCATTGATGTTGGTGTCGATTTCATCGGCGCCAAAAGATAATACAAGACAAACTCAAAATGAAATGGAGAAGATAAGATGAAATTACAAAAATTAAATGTATGAGAACGCACTTCATTTTGCCTTGTTATCATGTACAAAAATTTCTGTGTGATAGAAAACATCAGGAGCACTTATAAAAGTTGTTACATACGACTTATGAAGCTCTTGTAAAATACATCACATAAGATAAGAGATTCTAAAAATACAAATAAAGATGAAAGTAAAAAATGGCAGTGCATATGATTCTTCCACGTTATCAAATAAAAATGTTTTAAGCACCATATTGATTATAAGATCATGGTATGTATGTTTCTGTAGAAGATGTTATGAAAGTAAACCTAAATCATGTGGGAGAAGGTCATGTTACTTTCTGCCATTGACATATAAAATAGACGGTAAGTTATTTAAAAATCTTCTATAGCTTTAGTCAGACTGATGATCAACCAAGTCACCTGGATAATTTTTAATGTGATTGTAAATTTCTATTTCTTCACGTATGCTCATAATTCTGAAGCTAGCATGACAATTGGAGTTACATGTGATTGAAGTGAAAAAAATAACCAGAATGCTAAATAAATAAGAAGAAAAAGCACATTTTTTATTAATCATTTGTTATCAGAAACAATGTACCAGTGAAATAAAAAGTTTTAATTCAACTGCTGTCTTCTAAAAGTTTGTCGAGACACAGAAGCGATCACACAAATATAGCAAAACTCTTGGTTGAATATAATAGAAAGAAACATTCCACGTGGGAAAAATATATTAAAAAAAGGTGCTGTGACTTACCAAATGGGAAAGCGCTGGTAGATAGACACAAAACTCTTGGTTGGTGACACATCTCTCTACTGCAGGACTATCTTTGCAGCAACACAGTCTGAGCTTCACTGCAGGCACATGCATCTTTTCCACATATTGCATCAGGACAATAAAGCATACATATTTCGCATTTTCTGTCTCAATCATTCAACTGTGAGCATCCTCACCTGGAGCCTCTCCACACCGGTGACCCTGCGATGAACACTAGCACCTAATATTGATTATCCTGCATCTTTTGTCTCATCTCAGGTATGAAAACAATGGGACCATGTCACAACTACAGTGACATGGAATATGAGTACAAGGCAGTCACTTAAACAGAGTGCCCCATTTATCTTGTTAATCCAACATAACTTTTTATTGGTGCATTAAATGAATAATTGTTTCAACCAGTTTTAACATCATTGGTTAGTTCTTGCTGACGGTATAGGTTTTATGTATCCCCATGGATATGGGAGATGTGGAGTAGAGTTTAAATTTTGTAATTGGAACCATGTACATTTTATTCAAGAATACACTTACCGTCTCCAAGAGGTATTCAAAAATACATCGCACTGTACAATTTTTGTCAATAAAATGTAGATATGCAAATGATAAACTTCTTTTGCTTGCAGAAACTGAGCTGTTTACTACCTTGACATTTCCTACTTATATAAACACAGGTACTCATCTCCCCCCCCCCCCCTTGTAGATATGAACATTTTGCTGATTTGTTGTTGTGTTCTTGTATTCCAGGAGTGGAGCCACAGAACTAATCAAATTTCTCTTTTCAGAGGCTTTGCTTGCTTTTTTGTGTAAACCATAGCTACTCCACCTAACTTCCCTGTGCCACAGCCTCAGACAACCAATGTGATGGATCTAACACACGTTTTTCAGTTTTAGAACCAATAAATTGCTGCTTGCTGATGATGGTACAACAACTATTGGCTGCACAAGTTGCGTCGGCTGCACAACTGACCAACAAACCAGACCAACAAGTTCTGCCGACCAGTACCACCATTCCAGCAACTTAACAACACAAAAGAAGAATGGCTCAAACACATGACTGAGTCCCAAGAACATAGTCAAGTTCATCGTGTTCAAGGTACTGTAAAACTACAATACTTCGATTGCGGGGGCCCCAGGGTTCAGGTTAACACAAAAACTATTCCCAACCACATCTCCTGATGAAATCAGTTATGGCCAAGTATTTGATGCATTAATCAAGTACTATGACCAGCAAGTCCAAGTAGCTGCAGCCAAATATCACTTCTTTTGCTTGCAGAAAAAACTGGAACAGATGTACCGTCAGTGGGACGCAGAATTAACGGGCATGACTAGGAAGTGCAAATTTAAATGTAGGTGTGGCAACTTGTACAGTGATTTAATGATAAGAGATGCAATAACATACAATATTCCAGGTAGTTGAATATGGGAACAGATCCCAAAGTACTCTGATCCATCACTTGCTCAAGTATCACAAATCTTAGAGCAATATGATTCGGTTGCCATAACGACCAATAAGTCTGCCCAGGCCTCGATTTGTCGGGTCGAGTCACCCCTTGCTCGTGTCTGCCCCAAGCAGCCACAAGAGAGAGCATGTACACAGCCATGTGGACAGCCACATAGACAGGTAAACAGGTCTGTGAATTTAGTGAAGTCCTGCCCTAAATGTTTTGCTTGCAAGACAGGATTGCCCATCACATAACGCAACATATTACACATGTGGAAAACAAGGCCATGTCCAAGCAACTTGTTTGAAAAGGCACAAAAACGCCAATCAATTTTAACCTCTCCCAGAGAAAGCAGGCTCATGCACATGCAGAGAATGCTGTGTTTTCTAAACCTACAACAGGTTCCGACAAAAGTAAGATTAAGGTTGTGCCTCCTTCTCACTCTAGTGCTGTGCAATGATATTCTAAGAAACTATTTGCCTCACTACAAATTGTTGGCCATGGTGTGCACTTTCAGTTAGACACAGGTGCCTCAGTAACTTTGCTTAATTGTACCATGTACAAATAGTTGGGCTCACCACACTTTTCTAAATCTAGCAAGCACCTCACTGCTTACAACAAACAGGAGAGTGCTTGGACATTGTAGTTCGCCTGCCACTTACAAATCTCACACTAGAACAGTGAATTTTACTGTGTTGAAATCAAGAGACAGTGAGAACAAATATGGTTTAGATGCCTTTAATTTGTTTGGCATTAGCATAAAAGACAATGTACTTTCAGTGTTGGATTTTGCACCAGAAGACAGTGTTGTTAGCCTGCTTAAAGAATTTCCTGAACTGTTTTCAGATGAATTGAGAAAAGCTAATAACTTTGTAGTGCATGTTATATTGAAAGGCAATGCATAGCCTAAGATTTTCTGGGCCCACCCCATTCCAATTGCTTTAAGAGACGAAGAAGCCAGTGAATTGAAAGAAGTGCAATATAATGGTGTAATTGCTCACATTCAAGCTAGTCAATGGGCAAGTCCTCTTGTTTTGTTGCATAAGTTTTCTGGTCACATTCACATTTGTGTTGACTTCAAGCCTATGTCAACCTGCAGACAGTAGTTGACATTATGCAATACCTCAACCTGAGGAACTCATGGACAGGCTTGGTGGAGGATGTTACTTTTATAAGACAGATTTATGTGATGCCTACTTGCAAATTCTGTTGGACGAAGAATCACAGAAAGTGTTTGTTGTAAACACACACTTAGGACGGTTCAAGTATTTGCATTTGCCCTTCAGCAGTGCTTCCGCACCCACCATTTTTCAACGTTACTTGGAACAGCTGACAGCAAAAGTGCCACTTGACAATGTTGTCTTCTCAGGTCGTACACCAGAGGAACACATTGCCAATTTGCTTACTCTTTTTCGAGTGTTGTCAGAAACAGGACCCAATTGTCATGTTGAAAAGTGTGACTTTTTTTTAAACTGAGCTACAATACTTAGGACATGTGATAAAGAGTCAGAATGTGCAACCCCCCCCCCACATCTCATTTGATAGCAATCTGTGACCTGCCTGTTCCCCACAATGTGTCTGAATTGCAGTCAGTACTAGACAAGATGACTTACTACATTCAGTTCATACCGAATGCTGTTAAGATCGTGGCTCCATTGTGTTGCTTGCATCGGAAAAATGTGCCTTTTGTGTGGACTAAAGAGTGTCAATATACATTTCAGAAACTCAAAAATGCTTTCTTAGTGACATATGTTTAGTGCACTTTGATCCTGCCAAGTTGGTAATTTTGTAAGTCAACGCTTCTTCCTACAGAATCAGTGCTGTGCTTTCACACAGAATTGGTGCACAAGAAAGACCTATTGCTTTTGCCTCAAAGTTGTTAACTCAAACTCAGTGCAATTATTCTCAAATAGAAAAAGAGGCTCTTGCTATTATCTATAGTGTGACAAAATTCCATCACTATTTGTATGGTCGCAAGTTCTATTTAGTGACAGATCACAAACCTTTGCAATCCTTGTTTCATCTGTCAAAGCCAGTTTCTACATGCACTGCTGAAAAATTGGAATGTTGGGCTTTGTTCCTTTCACAGTATCGGTATTAAATTGTGTACAGACCTATGGCAAAACGTGGCAATGCAGGCATCCTATCTTGCCTCTCGATTGTCGCAGACTCTGAAATGATACATCTGCCACATCTTGTTGCCAAATCAAGGTGTAGAACTCTGAATTCCTGGAATCCTTTCCCTTGCAGCACAGAAAAATTGGACAAGCCTCGGTAGCAGACCCTGATCTCAAGATTTTGCTGCATTATATTCGCATGTCTTGGCCTCCTTCATTGAACAGTATCCAGAACTTAGTTGTGTGCCAATATTTTGCATATTGGCATAACCTTTCAGTTCAACATTCTAGTTCAAAATGACAGTGGACAATCGTGTGTGCTTATCCCCGAAGTGTTACAAAAGAATGTGTTGCAGTTGCTCCACCAAGGAAATTGGGGAACAGTTAGTGTGCCGGCACTATACTTGGCAGATGGACACCCACATTGAACAGATGACATCACAACATCATGTATGTACAGAAAACCAATCCGCTACACCACAGACATTCTCAGCTTGGCATAAGACTCAACCACCATGGCAACGAGTGGACATAGACTTTGCAGCACCATTTTGGAACACTTGTTCCCTCATAGTGGTAGATTCTTTGAGCAAGTTTCCATTTGTCGTGCCTATGGCTTCTACCACATCACATAGCATCATCCAAGCATTGTTCTCCATATTTTGCATAGAAGGTTTGCCAGAAGTACTTGTGTTGGACAGTGGACGACAGTACACTTCACACGATTTTGAACAGTTTTATGAATGTAATGGCATTCATCATTTAACAAGTGCTCTGTTTCACCCCCAGTCGAATAGAGAAGCAGAACACTTTGTGCATAGTTTTAAACAGATGACCAAGCTTCACACCACCCACACATGGGAACAGGCACTGCAACTCTTTCTCACCTCCTATTGCTCCCACTCATGAGACGGACCACTACCATCAGAACTTCTGTATGGCCACCACCATCAGATACTGCTACACCCACTGCTGCATCTGGCGCCACCAATTGTCCACAAGTATCATTTTGCGCCACACAATCTTGTTCTGTTGAGGGTTTATGGCAACTGTGGGTGCTGGGAAAGAGGTGTGGTCCAGGAGCACATTGGCTCTTTTATGTACTTGATTGCAGGTCCTGATGGTTTGCAGCACTGCCACCAGAACAAGATTCATTCATGTCATTTGCCCCGTGATTCTGCTGTTTTTCTTCCCCCGGATTCACGGCCTTACTGGACCGCATAGCCTTTGCAGCTGTTCACTGGTGCTACCAGGCACGCCCAGAAGGAGCAGATGGACAATGCACCCTCACCCCTGTCATTGCCCCAAGAGATGCCCTCAAGCCTGGATGTGTGCCCTGGCAACAGTTTTCCAGAGGATGTTACTGTTGCCTCGCGTGCTAGATGGCGGGGTCCTGTTGGGAGTGTGCTGTCCTCCACAGTCACGAGTCCTGGTTCATCTCTATATCCAGCATCATGCCTCCCTCCCTGTTGTCATTTGCATCTTCCCTACATGGCAATGGTGCATCATTTCTGGGGAGAGGAATGTGCTGGTGTATGCTGTCACCAGCACACTGGTCAGCAAAGGTGTAGCAAGAAGATCAATAAGTGTGCCTGTGAGGAGGGAGGCCAAAGACAAACTCACAAGCAACAAATCACCAACATCCTCTTAACTGCAAGTATTTAGATTGTCAATGCTTACCAGAGGGCTGAGGCTGAGGCTGAGGCTCAGGCTGAGGCTCAGGCTCAGGCTCAGGCTCAATTTCAGTCTCAGTCATTAACACAATTGCTCAGTCACTGACGCACAAACTTGCTACTCCAGTATGGCTTCTCATTCATTGTATAGCGGAACTTGTACTTCACCAGCAGTGAGGCTAACATGGACTAATATTCAAGAGCTTCTACCACAACACATGGATGCTGTTAAAGCTAAGTAACAGCTATCTGTTTAAGTAAATAAAGAACCTTGTCAATACATGTGGGCAGTTGTATTGTAGAAAGGGGATACCAGCCAACAAACAACATCCTCTCCCTTGATTCCTATGGTACAAGATTCTACAGTGGTGATGAGGACACTACAGCCAACTTCTCAGCATAGTTAATTTGTATCGCAAACACATATCTCATGCAACTGCCATCCAGACAGTGCTGACAAACACATCAGCAGGCAAGCACACAACAGGCAAGCAAGATACTGAATGGATCCCACAAATTCAACAGGTATTTAAGCAAATTAACAACTGGCTTTCTCGGGCCATGATGCTGGTACACTCGCTTTCCACTGTGCACCAATTAATCATTTCTGATGTGACTGATTTCTCAATTAGAGTGGTTCTCCAACAGTTAGTAGCAGGAATATAACCACTAAGCTTCTTTTTCAAGAAGTGGACCAATTCCCAACAGATGTGGTCAGTGTACAACAGCTGTATGAAGCAGTATATCAGTTCAAAGATGATGTTGAGGGCAGGCCTCTGCCCATCTACTCAGATCATCAGCCCCTGGTGGATTCCACCTGCAATCCATCACAAATCTGTTGCACACATTTTTATCATTTAAATTATATTGCACAGTTCGCAACCGATGTTTGACGTTTCCATGGAACAGACAATATCATGGCAGACTATCTCTCTCATATCAATGCACTCACTGGATATTGATTATGATGGACTAGCAGAAGGACAACTGCAGCACATAGTCAACTATATGAACTCCTATGCAACACCACAACTGTGTGATTCCTGGCTCATCAACATAAAAATTGTGTGATGTTTTACACAATCATCATTGATCACTTGTACCGCTCAGCATGAGCAGAATTTTCTTAATAAACAATATGGGGGTCCTTGCTTTGTGTAGTCAGACATCATAAGAGACAGTAGTTCTTGGACCAGAGTGTGCTGAGAGCCAAGTTCTAAGGTAGGATGCCATGCACAGCTACAACATAGATGTTATTTAATCCATAAGGGCTGTTTCCAGCATGTCCACCTAGACCTTGTTGGGCACCTCCCCAAATCAGGTGGCTTCCATCACATCCTTTCAGCAATTGACAGGATAACTTACTGGATTGACACTACACCAAAGTAGGTGTATTCTGGCAGGAATTTTGCTAACATTGGCATCAGCATATCCTGGAAGAAATTACATCTGCACTCCCAGAATCACCGAAGTCAGCATCTGATACTCAGACAATTGTACTGTGACATCAGCATCCACAGAATTCAGACATTATGTCACTGCCCCCCCCCCCCCCCACCTCCCTCTCCCTATGGCCAATGGTTTCACACATTTGTGAAAATGCTGAAGTGCACCAGATGCAATGGCATGCTCTGTTTCCTAACCTTTGAGCAATTTTAATTTTTATAATTTGATCCTGTGTGCACCATCTTTTGTGTTCTCTATATTCTCCTGTGTGAAGCAGCAGAAATTAGCCAGGAGAAGTAGTCTAGGAGCAAGTATTTGTCAGTTCATCTTGTTATAATAATGTGATTATTATCAGCAAAAGCTACCAGTTTGTGCAAGCGCATCTCAGCACTCCAGCATGGTGGGAGGACACCAGCTAAAGTTGTACTACTTCCATGCAAAACTTAGAGAAATTAATAACATTATGACATTCTCTTATTTAATGTGTTTATACTTAGTGTGATTAAACAAGCTGGGATCTCTTTACTTCCTCTCTTGTTTAGCCATCTGCCTCAAATTAATTTTATTTTCATTTTTGCCTAATTACCATTAATTAAAAGAGAAAGGCTGGCCCTCAGTCTTAAGGAATATAGCACCAGGTCAAATTTTTTTTTTACATTTGTGTATTAATTAATTTACTACTAGGATTCTTAAAGTATTTATTTGGCTCTATTCGAAAACTTATTCGCAACATCAGCCATTAATAAATTCAAAAATAATTACCAAGTTTACCAAATGTATTGTTTATATAACTATATCTGTTAATTCCATTATGATGAACAAATAATTCAACCTAAACTTTGTGGTAGAAGGAACTGTTAAAAAGAAGGAATTTTTCGATGTATTCAGTTAATTGAATGAGTTAGGTTTTAATTGTAATTTCTGTAACTTAAGTGTTAAACAGTGTATAGTTTCAGTACCTGCTATTGTGAGGATATATAAAGGACCAATTTTTGGTCCTGATACAGTCAGTCCACGGCCAATTTTCAGACATGAAACATGTATTTATTAGATTGGCACCAAAGCATCAACTTAACTGTCGAATGAGTGTAACACAAATAGGCCATGTGTTAGAGCAATTAATAACAAAGTCTGTTTAAATTATTTGAAAAATATTATCACATGTACTGTATTATTCTGCAAGAACTGTGAGCTGTGTGTTTAGGTTTTTACTCCTCATAGATGTTCAACAGCAAGCTATAGCAGTATGCTGATGTTTCCTGCAACTTATTAATGAGGCTTATCAATATTTACCAATAGTGAACTGGCCACATAATTGTGTAATATTGAGGTCGGGGGGGGGGGGGGGGGGGGGGGGGGTTTGTGAACAGTGAAAGAAAAGAACCATGAAACACAATTGTGCAACTGTCGGCTACACCAATTACATTAGTCAGTGTTGAACCTCCACCCCCCATGACACTGAAGACTATCAACGAATAAATAAAGCAGGCAAACGTCACACTTAGGTGTTGTTGTTATTGTTACAGTCCCTGATCCATTGTTGGTAGAGTCACAACAGTCCATTGAATTTAGAGTCAATATGAGAGAGGCCCGTAACCCATATGATTCACACTATACCATCTGGATGGCTACTATGCTCTGGAGTGCCATCAATGTACGGCAAAGGCAATTTGTGTGATATGTTCCAGGAAATGCCACCTGGAGAGCAACTGCCATGAATGCCTTTGGCTGTGTCTATGAAGAAGAAAGAAACAATAGATAGAGGGAGTCTGACACTTTTATACAGGGTGGTCCATTGATTGAGACCGTGCCAAATATCTCGCGAAATAAGTGTCAAACAAAAAAACTACAGAGAACGAAACTTGTCTAGCTTGAAGGGGGAAACCAGATGGCGCTATGGTTGGCCCGCTAGATGGCGCTGCCATAGGTCAAACGGATATCAACTGCGTTTTTTTAAAATAGGAACCCCTATTTTTTATTACATATTCATGTAGTATGTAAAGAAATATGAATGTTTTATTTAGTTGGACCACTTATTTTGCTTTGTGATAGATGGTGCTGCAATAGTCACAAACATATGGCTCACAATTTTGGACGAACAGTTGGTAACAGGTAGGTTTTTTAAATTAAAATACAGAACATAGGTACGTTTGAACATTTTATTTCGGTTGTTCCAATGTGATACATGTACCTTTGTGAACTTATCATTTCTGAGAACGCATATTGTTACAGCATAATTACCTGTAAATACCACATTAATGCAATAAATGCTCAAAATGATGTCCGTCAACCTCAATGCATTTGGCAATATGTGTAACGACATTCCTCTCAACAACGAGTAGTTCGCCTTCCGTAATGTTCGCATATGCATTGACAATGCGCTGACGCATGTTGTCAGGCGTTGTTGGTGGATCACGATAGCAAATATCAATCCACCTGTCATGAAATATGCGGTTGAATACCGCTTCAACAGCACGTGAGCTATGTGCTGGACACCCATCATGTTGGAAGTACATCACCATTCTGTCATGCACTGAATCATCTTGTAATAACATTGGTAGAACATTTCGTAGGAAATCAGCATACATTGCTCCATTTAGATTGCCATCGATAAAATGGGGACCAATTATCCTTCCTCCCATAATGCCGCACCATACATTAACCCGCCAAGGTCGCTGATGTTGCACTTGTCGCAGCCATCATGGATTTTCCATTGCTCAATTGTGCATATTATGCCGGTTTATGTTATTGCTGTTGGTGAATGACGCATCATCGCTAAACAGAACACATGCAAAAAATCTGTCATCGTTCCATAATTTCTCTTGTGCCCAGTTGCAGAACTGTACACAACTTTCAAAGTTATCATCATGCAGTTCCTAGTGCACAGAAATATGGTATGGGTGCAATCGATGTTGATATAGCATTCTCAACACCAACATTTTTGAGATTCCCGATTCTCGCACAACTTGTCTACTACTGATGTGCGGATTAGCCGCTACAGCAGCTAAAACACCTACTTGGGCATCATCATTTGTTGCAGGTCGTGGTTGACATTTCAAATGTGGCTAAACATCTCCTGTTTCCTTAAATAACATAACTATCTGGCGAACCGTCCAGACACTTGGACGATGTCGTCCAGGATACCGAGCAGCATACATAGCACACGCCCGTTGGGCATTTTGATTACAATAGCCATACATCAACATGATATCGACCTTTTCTGCAATTGATAAATGGTCCATTTTAACACGGGTAATGTATCACGAAGCAAATACCGTCCGCACTGGCAGAATGTTACGTGATACCATGTACTTATACGTTTGTGACTGTTACAGTGCTATCTATCACAAAGTGAAAAAAGTGGTCCAATGAAAACATCAATATTTCTTTACAAAGGGGGTTTGTATTTTAAAAAAATGCAGTTGATATCCGTTAGACCTATGGCAGCGCCATCTAGCGGGCCAACCGTAGCGCCATCTGGTTTCCCATTCAAGCTAGACGAGTTTCGTTCTTTGTAGTTTTTTCATTTGATGCTTATTTCATGAGATATTTGGCCTGGTCACTATCAATAGACCACCCTGTATATATGGGGTAAGAAGATATAACCTATAATTTTTAACCATATCAATCAATGACAACAGTTTATAAAGTCCTAGCTGTTAAACAATGCCACCACTAGGAGATACGATGGAAATCCCAGCACCAATCCTAAACATGGATAAAGGAGGAGAGTTGGGCACGGGGCTAACAATACTATCCCAGAAAAAAAGAGGATTTGTGGAACCAAAGGACAAAGGAAGCCAGACAAATGTAACAGACAAACAGCCTTGGCAAAGGAAATGGAATATTAATTGGTATTTACCAATAGGGAATGCAAGAATGCTGAGCAGGACTGGAGGGCTACAGAATCTGAAACAGGAAATCAAAAAATATGTGATAATGGCAGCAATACAAGAGGTGAAATGGAAAGAAAGTGGAGTATTAGCATCTCAGACACATACATTATTCCACAGCTGTGGAAGCAGAGGATTTGGAGGCACAGGTTTTCTGGTTGATAATGCTCAGAACACTCTCATAGTGTACTTTAAGCCTGTTAGCAAAAGAATCTGTGCATTATGAATGAAAGCCTGCTTCTTCAATATATCCTTCATATGTACATATGCTCCAACAGAAGATGCAGAACCAGTGGAAAAAATATATTCTGTGAGCAACTGGAACAGGAAATAGCAAGGATGGCAAAGCATGGTGTTAAGGTGGTTATGGGGGCCTTCAATGCTCGAGTAGGAGAGAAGTTGCATACAAAAAAACAGCTGGTAAGGAGAGTCTGCATGAAGCTTCTGACATAATGGTACCAGACTAATTGATTTTGCCATGGGCAATAACGTGATCCTTAAAAGCACATGGGTGCAAAGGAAGGATATAAAGAAAGTTACATGGTGCTCCCCAGGTGGGATCACAGAAAATCAAATTGATCATGTACTCAAAGGCAGATGATGTGCTTCTGATATATTAGAAGTGGATAGTTGTCATGATGCAGATGGAGATAATGATTACTATTTGGTAAGAATCAAATACAGACAGAGGATAGCCAATTACAGAAAGACCAAAAAAACTATTGTGGCAGGGTTTGATGATGCCAAGTTAAGAAATGATGAAAATACAGTACAACAGTATAAAACTATTTTGACAAACAGATGTAAAGAAGCTGAAGATAGGGCAGGAGAGGGTATTCAAGAAAGATGGGAAACAGTCATTGGTATAACACTTGAGACAGTTGAAACTGTACTGGGTAGAAAGAAGCAATTGAGAACACAGGTCTGGTTTCATGAAGATTACAGGAGGAAGATAGAAGAAAGGAATGAGGCAAGAAAAAGAATGCTGTAGAGGAGAAAAAGAATTACTGCAGAAGAATACCAGGAGAAGAGAAGGGTAGCAGATAAGGAATGTAGGAGGAAAAAGAAATAATTTGAAAAATGGTGGATTGATGAGCTAGAAGAGGGAGAGACTGCTCAGGAAATAAGGAAAATATATTAGCGTGAAAGGTAAAGGAAAGCTTTCCAACCCAGAGCAGTTTACTGCAAAGATAAAGAGGGAAATCTGATTGGAGGAAAAGATCAGATTTTAGACAGATGGGTGGAGTATTTTAGTGAACTACTGAATACAGAATCAGAAAATGAAGGTAAGGTTGATGCTGGTGGGGAGGAGGAGGTAGTGTTTAATGTCCCATCGACAACAAGGTCATTAGAGACGGAGTACAAACTCGGATTAGGGAAGGATGGGGAAGGAAACTGGCCATGCCCTTTCACAGGAACCATCCTGGCATTTGCCTGAAGTGATTTAGGGAAATCACAGCAAACCTAAATCAGGATGACCGGACTTGAGATTGAACTGTCACCCTCGCGAATGTGAGTCCAGAGTTTTATGCTGGTATGGTAGAAGAGGTGGAGCAGGAAGTAAACAGAGAAGAGTACCAGAATCAGTCGAGTGACCTACACTAGAAGAAGTTAAAGCTAGTGTCAAGACTCTTAAAAACAATAAACTCCTAAAAACAATAAACTCTTAAAACCAATATTACAGTAGAAATGATAAAACATGATGGAGAAAAACTAATAAGGGATTGTAGTGGAAGTAAGGCAGAAAGAAAATATGCTGGAATAGTGAAATACAGCAATACTGTGCCACATACATAAGAAACATCACAAAGCTGACTGATAATTATATACGAATTAGGAAAAATCATACCTGGGCAACTAAGGACATATGTAGGAGAGTATCTAAGTGACTACCAGCATGGTTTCAGAACTAATAGGTCCACTGCAGATCAGATTTTTACTATCAGATAGAACTTTGAAAAATGTTATGAATATAACATTGATGTCCACCAGCTGTTCATTGATTTCAAACAAGCTCTTGATAATCTCAAAAGGCATCAACTCTGGAAGGCAATGCAAGAGGCAGGAGTATCTGACAAACTGGTAAGACTGGTTCAAATGATTTTGAGAAAAATGGTATGCAAAGTAAAAGTTGAGGGCACTTTATCAAAGGCATTTGAAGTTAACCAATGATTGTGGCAGGGTGACATGTTCTCCACTATTCTGTTTAATGTTGCCTTGAAGAGAGTAATGCAAAGACACAAAACGGCAGCCCTGGGAGAACACTGTTCAATAGAGTGACGCAGGATCTTGCATATGCAGATGATATTGATTTGTTATCCTGCAGGAATCAGGACCTGGAAGAAAAGTTAGAAAAATTAGAAAGATATGGAGCAAAGATGAGGCTGACAATTAATCAGTCAAAGACCAAGTATATGTTAATATCTAGGAAAATGTATAGTGAAGGAGAACAAGCACGACTTTGAATGGGAAAGAATATAAACACAGTGAGAGCTTTAAATATCTTGGGTCACTGATAGCTGAGAATAATGACACAAGAGAAGAAATACCAGATTGCAGCTGGTAACAAGAGTTTCTTTGCACTGATTAAAGCATTTAAAGCAAGAAGCCTTAATAAGAGTCTGATGCTGACTGTGCATCATACAGTAGTGAGAACTGTGGTGAGGTACAGTTTGGAGAACCGAGCGAGGTGGCGCAGTGGTTAGCACACTGGACTCGCATTCGGGAGGACGACGGTTCAATCCCGTCTCCGGCCATCCTGATTTAGGTTTTCCGTGATTTCCCTAAATCGTTTCAGGCAAATGCCGGGATGGTTCCTTTGAAAGGGCACGGCCGATTTCCTTCCCAATCCTTCCCTAACCCGAGCTTGCGCTCCGTCTCTAATGACCTCGTTGTCGACGGGACGTTAAACACTAACGATCAACGATCATCAACAGTTTGGAGACATGGACAATGATGCAAAATGATGAGGACTTGTTCAGAAATGGAAAAGGAAGATATTTAGGAACATTTATGGGCCAGTGAATGATAGGTGGTTTTGACAAATCAGAAATAACAAGGAGATCAGAGAGTTGTTTAACAAACCAGATATCATGACAGAAGAATAGAGCAATAGACTATGTTGGATGTGACAAGTTGAAAGAATGGTGGAGAGCAACACAGTCAAGAAGGCTTTCAAAGGAAAACCAGGTAGACACTGTATAATGGGCAGACCAATGACCAGATGGCTACACAATGTGGAGTAGGACTTAAGAATGGGAGTTAGAAGATGGAGAGCCAAGGCAGTCACCAGGGAAGAATGGGCAGAGATTGCCCAGGAGGCCAAGGCCCTACATGGGTTGTAGTGGCAAGGAGTCAGTAAGTAAGTAAGCTCTTAAACTTGCAGCAGCAGAAGCAGCAGCAGCAGAGTGTTGTAACAGTCACCTACATCATATTTTTTAAAAAAAATTGGTAGGACACTGGTAGTACTGGTTGTACAATTGAAAAATTCGTAGGACACCAAATCTGGAACTGGTAGGAAACTGGCAGTTTGATAGGACACCGAATCTATAAATTGGTATGATGGCTGTACAATTGGTAAATTTACATTGCAGTGTCATATGTTCACCACAGTTATGCCACAAAAACACCACATATGCCATAATTACACCACAAATACAGCCTGTTTGCACCATATATATGCTGCAGTAAGATACTTCGACAATATAAAATAATGACATCATAGCACAGCCTGTAAAAATGTTAGTAGTGTGGTGCCAAATCTGGAAACTGGTAAAATTGGAAAATTAGTAGGACACCAAACCTGGAAATTGGTAAAATTTGTGGGATACAAAAACCTTTGAACACTTTATGTGGATGTGTAACTGCTTACTAGATAAATGTAGTTCTTCGCTCAACAGCACTCAAGCATGAGCTAATCACAATGTTGCAATGCACCCTGTACTCAAAAGTATCCGAATGATATGAATCATTTATCAATCATGCATTGTTACTCTCAGCCAATAGCTGTAGGGCTCCACTGCTCTCAGGCAATTTGCTCTCCATTCTATGTCTGTGCTCTGTACTGAGAGGAATAGGGTGTGCTTATTTGTTATAAGAAAATAATTTTTTAATAATATTCTAATTACATAAGTTTTTGTCACTCTTTAGTGAGAAGTAGCATTAGAAAATGGATGAGCTAAGATACTTATCTTGCTGTGTGTGAAAATTCCTCAAAATGTTGGTAAATATTAATGTATGTACTTCATCATTATAGTGTGTGTGAACTCTATAAAAATGTTGATCCTCTAGGTGAATTGTGAGTGTGATTAAACCTAAAAATGGCAGTCAGTTTCATCATGGCTTTTGTATCCAGTAGCAAAGTACTGGACATTTTTTCTGTAAGCACTCCATACATATCGAAACTATGTAATGCATTTACATTAAATATTTCAACGGTGTGAATATACATTCGTGATCACATATGTTAGAGTATTTGTCAATTAGGCAGCTCGAATTTTTGCTGTCCATACACACGTGCACTTCTACTGAGTTGTTGGTTGCTAAAAGTATTGACTAGGTACTTTTGCAAGCCCCAGCTTGTCAAAACAAATATTCTGTCTACTGCTGTGTGTAAATCAATCCCTATGTAGCTAAGCAAGTATTATATTAACGCAGCAGGAGAAACATATTCCTTTTACCACAATACTGTTGTGGCATCTGTACCACAGTATTATGTGGAGAGCAGTGTGCCAGTATTTGCCAATCCTTGGCAACACTGCAGTGCCTATGGGTGTAGAAGAGACAAAGTGAAAACCAGTGCGAGCTAGAACTCCATGTCCAGTGGACGTTTATGAAGATCACAGATTCTGTCAACTGCAGATCACATGGGTCGAGCACAACATGTGCTCCCCACCAATGCATTTGCAATTTGAACAGACCTTGAGCGTTCCCTCTGTACCATCGGATCTACAAATTAAGTAGTGCTATGTGCACGAGAGGTAATTTGTGTGCTCAGCCAGACACATGTCCTTTGCATCTCAATGGCCACAGGATCATACTGTGTGCTATGCCACTGAGGAGTGTTCATCCTTCGGGATCAGTAGTCGAGCTATTTACTGCAGACACACAACCACAGCATGTGAACATTTCAGACAGTACTTCTGCAAGTTTTTAGTGTACCAACCATTGCCAGTAATCATGTGTTTGATCAATTACTACCACCTGAGCCTACACCCTGAAGTTAGCGTGTGGATGCAGCAGGAAAAGCCCACATACCACACAATAGACTTGAAAGTGGTAAACAGGACATGTGTTGGTTATGCTGCCCCTTTTTGGTCCTGTTAATGTGGTTTAGCCAAGTGGAGGTGATTTTTGTAAGTAACAATGTCACTTGTGAGCTCACCAAATCTGGACACATACTGAGTTGGCTTGATCAAAACTACTTGGCAAAAGTGCAGGACATATCACCACTGTACTGTCTGAAATGTTCACATGCTGCGGTCGCATGACTGTGATAAATAACTCGACCATTGACCCCAGATGGTGCACACACCTCGGGGATTGAGTAATCTGGTGGCCATGGAGAGACAAACGACACATGCTCGGCCAAACGAAGAAATTACCTCTTGTCTCGCTGAGCACCATTTATATCATTCATGGACATGACAGGACGGAGTGGAAAAACTGGCACCTGTTCAAACTCACGAAAATGTCGGTGAAGAGTGTGCAATGCCCGTGTCCCATGTGGTCCATGGCTAACAGAATCTGTGACCGGCATAAACATCCAGTGGGCATGAAGGTCTAGCTTGCACTGTTTTCACTTCATCTTTTCCTTACCTGTGGGCACTGCAGAGTTGCCAAAAGTTGGCCTAATGGTAAAATCTGTGCTCACAGGTGAATACTAGCATGCTGCCCTCCACATGATTCTGTGGTACGGCTGCCACATGGACCACCCTCTTGGAGAGTGGAGCTCTGTGGCCACGAGAAGTGAAAATGATCCACCTGCGGCCAGCATATGTTTGGGCCTAACGTGCTTCGTGTTGATGTCAGCGCAATGGCAGTGGCCCAGTCAGGTGTGATTGAGCAGCGGTGCATGACATCACGTGCCTGGCTGGCTGTGTGATCACATAGATCAGTAGCAACGGCAGTGACAGACAGCACTGTTTGGGAGCTGTCTGTGGTGACATGTGGCTGTAAATGTTCAATGCAGAGATGTTGCCTTGAAGGGCACTGGTGCAGATACAAAACAAAACATTTACACTGATGTACTGTTCATAACACAGTGAATTCTTGACACATAGAAACATGGTGTGGCACTTGATGCATCCTTCATGGGTGTGGCAGTGGGAGACTATGGAGCAGCTAGGCTCATGTGAATGCGGTGTCATTAAGACTCGAACGTGGGTCCCGGAGCAGTAATGGACAAGCCTGGAAGTGTGGGAGGCAGTGTCTGGAGCTCAACAGTAATGCGACACAACACAGCCTCAATGTCCAAAACATCAGAGGTACAGAAATGCGGCAGCAGATCCAGGAGCTGTATAACAGACCAACATCCAGTACGGCAGTAGGTGATGTTCAGAGCTCAACTGGAGACGGGCTCACAGCAGGTGAAGTAGCCCATCAGAGACTCTCTCTCAATGGCACATGGCAAGAAGGATGCATGCAGGCTGCATTGTGTGGCATGAAATCATTATGATGCAGCATGGGCACTTGAAACAGACACAGCGCTCAGCTTGCATGACGTAGTCCACTGGCTGCTGTGGTAGGGGTGGCCAGCATACCTATGTGAGTGTGGGCTGGGTGGGGTGGGGTGGAGGTAGGCTGAAGCACATGTGGCTGCATGGCAACAACTGGCAGTGTGCATGCATCACCAGCAGTTATGGGATTGGGCTTTACCTGACCAGTTATGTGGGACAGGTCCTGCACTGGGATGAAGAAGGGAATGGCAGCCAGAGTGGTCAGGACATAAGAGGGCTTGACTTGGTCAATGGAGACTATAGTTAGCTTGCTGTTCCATTTGATCAGCAGAGTCTTCTCATCGTGAGTGACCAAGTGGTTCAGTCCTGATTAGGGCAGCATAAGTGGTGGCTGTACTGCATCTGTGAGCAACATAATATGCCTGCTGTGCTGTAAATTGTAATGAACAAATACACTGCTGGAGCCATGCCACATTGGCACATGCAGTCAGAGGCCAGCCATCTGACTGCACAGACATTCTGACAGTGGTTTGGTGATGGTGGTACTTCCTTCACGAATCCACTGGGGATGGTGAGCATTTGACCATAGACTAGGTCTGCAGGTGAAATGCTGATCTTGTCCTTTGGTGTTACTCACTGGCCAAGAAATACGAGTGGAAGTGCCTCTGTCTAGGTGAAGTTGTGACACATCAGGGATGCTTTGAGCATCTGATGGAGCCATTTCACCACGCTGTTGGGTACTGTATGGCAACTGATCATTCGAGGTAGACATATGCCACACAGTCGGGTGATGTGCGTAAACAGCACTTAGTCAAAGCGGCAACCGCGATCTGTTGTTACGCGAGTCGGGCAGCTGAAGAATGCCACTCAGGTGTCAGTGAAGCAATGGTGATGGTCTTGGTGGTGATGTCCACTGTTAGTATTGCCTCTGGCCAGTGCGTGAAAAGGTTCACCATTGTAGGTAGATACCGCTTGCCATGGGACAGAGGGAGGGTCCCACAATGTCCACATGGATGTGTGCGAAGCAGTGTGTCATATTAGGGAGGGTGTCAATGGTTGCATGGGTATGCCTGCCGACTTTGGCATGTTGGCAAGCAATGCAGGTATGTGCCTATTGCCAGCAGTCTTTTCAGATTCCCAGCCAGACAAAATGCATAGCCACAAGCATCACAGTGGTTTTAACACTGGGGTGTGATAGCCTTTGAATGCAATCGAACACACTGCACCAGAACTTCTCAGGAGAAATGGGTGATGTGATGTACACCTGTCGAGACATTGCATCAAATCTTGTAGGAGGAACTGGGGATGGGCACGAGTTCAAGTTGTAGGCCACTGGAGGTGTCTTGGCAGAAGTTGTCCAATTGTTCATCACTCCCCTGTTCTTGTGTGATGTCTTCAAAGTTTATGGGGGAGGAGACAGCAGCACAAATGTGAGACAAGCTGTCAGCAATGATGATGTCATTCCTGGACATGACACATGCTCCAGCTGTTGTAGTTGATGCAGTGAACAGTTGATGTTGCAGCTCTGAAATGCATATTTTATTGGATTCTGGCTGGTAAAAATAATGAAAGGACAGGCTTCTACCAATGAACGGAAGTATTTCACTGGCAGGTACATGCAAGAAACTCACAGTCCTACCCACTCCATGAGTGTTGTGGATAACTTGTGTAAAAATAAGTTAACTGGCTGCCAGCTGTTGCCAGTGTGTTGTTGGAGTGCTACACCCATATCAGTCTGGCTGGCATCAACAACTACAGCTAATTCAGTGTTGTGTATTGGGTGGGTGAGCCGTGTCGCTTCAGTAAGGCTCCATTTGGACTCGGCAAAGCTTTGTTCCATTGTGTCTGTTCAGATAATGAGGGCCTTCCTGTGTCAGTTGGGCTGTGTAGCACAGCAGTCAAGGATTCCAGCACAGTGGTAGCATTATTCATATAAGGATGGTAAAAGTTGATCATACTGAGGCATCAGCAGAGACCTTTGTGGGTCTGTGGGTATGGCATGTGCAAGATCACCTGTAACTTGTCCTTTAGGGGCTTGGATCCAGTAGGGGTGTTACATGCCCTAGAAATTTGATCTCCATTACCCCCAATATGCATTTCAGTGGGTTTATAATGATGCCAGGCTCGCTGAGGCACTGAAAGACAGTCATTAGTTGGCCACGGTGGAGTTCGAGCAGCTTTGAGAACATGAAGTTGTCGTTGAGGCATGCAAAACATCCCAGCAAGCCTTGCAAAATGCCATCCAGGAAACACTGCCAAGTCTGGGTGGCATTATGAAGGTTGAAAGTCATGTACACGCTCTCAAAGAGCCCAAAGGGAGTGACGATCACCATTTTTTTGCATGTCTTCCAGCGCCACAGCGATTTGCCTGTACACCTTCTTGCATTCGATCTTGCCGAATATAGCTGTGCCCTGCAAGGTGTAGGTAAAATCCGGCAGGTGTGGCACCGGGTATCTGTCTAGCACTGCCCTTGAATTCAGTGCATGGTAGTCCCTACATGGGTGCCACAAATTGCCCTTTATCGGTACTAAATGTAAGACAGAAGACCACGGACGGCTTGACACTCACACAATGCCATGCTCCAAACTCAGCCTTTGACACTGCAAGCCTATCGGCTGTGGGCAATGTGGGCAGCACAAGGTGGAGGGCTGGGCATGGTAGTAATGTGATGGAGTGTCATATGTTTGACTTCCCTCCAGATGGGCAAATAAGCTCAGGAAATTTCTCTAGGAATGACTCTGTAAGGTTCGGAGAATTCACAGGTTTTATGCAGAAGAATACTGCCAGCTGTCACCGTCCCACTACCCTCAAACTCATTGTGGAGTCAATCAGTTGAACGTTTGCAATTTCAGCAAGCAGCTCATAGTGGCCAATTAAATCTGTGCCCAGGATCAGCATGAGAATGTGCAACGCAGTCTGAGGACCACATTCTAATGATGATTACTGTATGTCTTTATGGTGGAATTGTTTCTGCCATGAGACACACAGTTTCAGCCTTCCTACAACCTCTTACCCGAACCAGTGTTGTCCAGGTACCTGACACCCCTTTTACATCCTTACACAGTAAAGCCATACTTACGGCAAAAAAGTTCCATGTACCTGCCACGTTATTTGCCCTGTCATGTGACACCTCCATCAAACATAAAGGGCGCTTTGTCTATGTCTTGATCACCTCGCTCACCAGAACTGAAAGGTGAGTTACCCACTGTAGATAGTCCTTCAGATCGGCAAGAAAAATTTCATCTTTACCATCAGAATACTGGAATAACATGCATCCAGCATCCATGTAGGCATCAGCACCACCTCTTAAAGGATATGTAGAAATTAATATACGGAGAGACTGTACAGCACCAGTATGTCACTCAAATGGGCAGCTCTCTACTGAACGCATTTCACAAGGTGCTGCACCTTCCGTGTCCCTCTCAACTCACCAGCTGGGCAGCACATACACAGAGATGTCGTTAGGCTTCACGATAAATGTCAAATAACACACATAGACAGCACATGTCTTGATGTAGTGCGCTCTTGTTCCATTTTAGTGATATACAAATCACCTAAACTATAAATATTATGACATTTATATGAGAACTAAAATCTATTGATCAACTCAGAAACCCTTCAGTATGCATGTGCAGTGCAGAATAGTAGGTTGTAGCATGCTTTTTTCATGGTGCTGCATCACAGTCCACATAAAACACAAATGATGTGGTCATATGTGTGTACATTTTAAGTACTGTTTGGTCTTGTTGTTGTTCAAACAGATGTATACGCAAACATTGGACTGGTTTAAAAGCCACACAGTAAAGTAGGTTTTCATCATAGTTTCTCATGATAATTATACCTCAAATCTATTATTGCTTAACCCGGTAAGTGTCCCAGGCTGATGAACAAATTCCATATTTTCATATAAACACCATGAAAACTCAAAATTTGTTACACTGATGATAAATAATTATAGATTAGATCAAACATGATGTGTAATCATGAGTATTTTTATGAAAGCATCCAGGCACTAGCATAGTGTGATGGAACTGTAGCACATTTCCAGATACACACATAAAAAATGTTTTGCATCCCCCTGCATCCTTTAGATAGATGTTGATTGTGGATATTGTATCACAGACACAGTCCCTTTGACTGTTCAGAGATGTCACTAAAACTGCCCAAAGATGTAAACAACCATGCATGAGCAGCGCCTAGTAGACGGAGGGGGTCTGACAGCCGATCAGTTCCAGTCATTCCACCAGGAAGGAGGTACATGGCTCATGTTGTCTGTAGTTCAGCCATGCTTAGACGGTCAATACCATGGTTCAATCATATCCACATTGTTACTTTGTGCCAAGGAGGGCTCTCAACAAGGGAAGTGTCCAGGCATCTCGGAGTGAACCAAAGCGATGTTGTTCGGACATGGAGGAGATACAGAGAGACAAGAACTGTCGATGAGATGCCTCGCTCAGGCCGCCCAAGGGATACTACTGCAGTGGGTGACTGCTACCTATGGATTATGGCTCAGAGGAACCCTGATAGCAATGCCACCATGTTGAGTAATGCTTGTCGTGCAGCCACAGGATGTCGTGTTACAACTTAAACTGTGCGCAATAGGCTGCATGATACGCAACTTCACTCTCGACATCTATCTTTGCAACCATGACACCAAGCAGCTCAGTACAGATGGACCCAACAACATGCCGCATGGATCACTCACGATTGGCATCACGTTCTCTTAACTGATGACTGTCGCAAATGCCATCAACCAAACAATTGTCGGAGATGTGTTTGGAGGCAACCTGGTCAGGCTGAATGCCTTAGACACATTGTCCAGCGAGTGCAGAAAGGTGGAGGTTCACTGCTGTTTTGGGGTGGCATTTTGTGGGGCTGACGTACACCACTGGTGCTCATGGAAGGCGCCGTAACAGCTGTACGATAGGTGAATGCCATCCTCTGACAGATAATGCAACTGTACCACCAGCATACTGGCGAGGCATTCATCTTCATGGATGACAATTCACGACCCCACCGTGCACATCTTGTGAATGACTTCCTTCAGGATAACAACATTGCTCAGTTAGAGTGGACAGCATGTTCTCCAGACATGAACCCTATTGAATATGCATGGTATAGATTGAAAAGGGCTGTTTATGGACAAAGTGACCCACCAACCCCTCTGAGGGATCTATGCCAAATCGCTGTTGAGGAGTGGTACAATCTGGACCAACAGTGCCCTGATGAACTTGTGGACAGTATGCCACGACGAATACAGGCATGCATCAATGCAAAAGGATGTGCTACTCGATATTAGAGGTACCGGTGTGTACAGAAATCTGGACCACCACCTCTGAAGGTCTCACTGTGTGGTGGTACAACTTGCAATTCATGAGCAATAAAAAGGGCAGAAATGATGTTTGTGTTGATCTCTATTCCAATTTTCTGTATATGTTCTGGAACTATCAGAACTGAGGTGATGCGAAACTTTTTTTGATGTGTGTATAATGATGTATGTTGTAATGTTAGAGCATAAGTTAACACACTGAAAAGCATTGTCAAGGTCACACAACCAGCTTACCAGCTCTTAATAGGTAATGCGAAAAGTCTGCTTGACACATTGACACGTTTAGGTATCTATATCTTAGTTATCAAGACAGCCAGATCTATAGAGATGTATGGGTATTCTTTGCAGTCCCATAGTTACTGCCAAGGAGACAACAACTCTTACTATATTTTCTCCTTATTCTTAACACTAGCAAAGAAAGTGGATGGGAAGCCGGTGCTTTTGCCAGACATAGTACCTGCCAATAGCCAAACATTGGAGTGCTGGTTGAAAATGTTGGAATCAAGAGCGTTTGCTGCATTATAGGATATGCAAAGATGTATTTATAAAGATCCATTCACATCTGGATCTGCTTTAAAAAAGGGGATGTTTACATTGCATGTAAATGTGGCAGAGAGGATGTTCCACACCTAGTCCTATGGACAGTAGCAGCAGTTTAGCAAGCGATCAGATGCCTACCAGTTTATACCAAATTAGAATCTTATAGCTGGGAAGAGAATGGATTTTGTGTTTTATCCTGTGCAGAGACCAACAAATAATATTTCCAACTGTACTCTGTGCCAGTCACTTCCTTTTAGTACCAGTATAGAACGGCTGTGGGTGGTGTTTAGCAGTGTTCTGCAGTTCGTCTGCTGCTGTAATAAACCCAGAAGCACAGTTAATATGATAAGTATAATGAAAAAAAGAATACTTGAAATGGAGGAAATTAAAGTCAAGAAACAAAAAACTGGAGTATATGGCTCAAACAACTGCCATAAAGAAGGAATATATAAACTGCAAATGGAAAAGAAGACGAATCTATTACAATGCACAAGCACAAGTTAACACATTGCTTTCAAGATGGGGAGATATTAGCATTTACTTTACTTAGCAATTGGTAAGTAGCTATATATCTGAGTACTGGTCAAGAAAATGTCAGACTCGAGACCGTTTACTGCATTAAGGGATACACAAAAAGTATTTTTATAAAAATACCTCGCTGCTAGCTACAAAAGCCATTAATTATGTTAAAACTGACCACCAGTTTTCAGTTTAGTCACACTGACAGCCTCTCTGTAAGGCCAAAATATCTTACATTTATATTTATCACAATTTTGAGGAATATACTGTGGTGTCACACACTCTGCAGTATCAAAGTATCGTGACTTACCACTTTTTTTTTTTTTTTTTTTTTTTTTTTTTTTTTGTTGCTCTGTTTCTCACTACAGCAAATGATGAAAACTCATGCAACTGGAGTAATGATGACAAATTAATTACTTGTAACAAATCACCACACCCTAATCCTCTCATACAGAGTACACACATAGAATGGAGAGCAAATTGCCTAAGAGCTGTGGAGCCCTACAGCTATTGGCTGAGAGATCATTATTTTATGCTGTTGAAGTATCTTACTGTGGAATATGTATGGTGTATGTGTGATGCACGTATAGTATATCTATGGTGTAATATATTTGTGGCGTAATGGAGGCATAATTGTGGTCCAGTTAGGCATAGTTGAATTGTAATGTACGTATGCCATTGCGATGCCAATATACCAATTAAACAGCTAGTTTACCATTTCTGGATTTGGTGTCCTACCAAATTATCAATTTCCTACCAATTTCTGGATTATATCTCCAAGTAGTTTCGTCAATTGTGGAACTAATACTACCAATACAAAGAAACATAAATATATCTAAAAACAAAGATGATGTGACTTACGAAACGAAAGTGCTGGCAGGTCGATAGACACACAAACAAACACAAACATACACACAAAATTCAAGCTTTCGCAACAAACAGTTGCTTCATCAGGAAAGAGGGAAGGAGAGGGAAAGAAGAAAGGATGTGAGTTTTAAGGGAGAGGGTAAGGAGTCATTCCAATCCCGGGAACGGAAAGACTTACCTTAGGGGGAAAAAAGGATAGGTATACACTCGCACACACACATATCCATCCTCACATATGTGTGGATGGATATGTGTGTGTGTGTGTGTGTGTGTGCGAGTGTATACCTGTCCTTTTCCCCCCCTAAGGTAAGTTTTTCCGCTCCCTCCCTTAAAACCCACATCCTTTCATCTTTCCCTCTCCTTCCCTCTTTCCTGATGAAGCAACTGTTTGTTGCGAAAGCTTGTATATAGGGAAACATTCCACGTGGGAAAAATATATCTAAAAACAAAAATTATGTAACTTACCAAATGAAAGCATTGGTATGTTGATAGACACACAAATAAACACAAACACACACACAAAATTCAAGCTTTCGCAACCCACGGTTGCTTCATCAGGAAAGAGGGAAGGAGAGGGAAAGACGAAAGGATGTGGGTTTTAAGGGAGAGGGTAAGGAGTCCCGGGACTGGAAAGACTTACCTTACGGGGAAAAAAAGGACAGGTATACACTCGCACACACACACATATCCATCCGCACATATACAGACACAAGCAGTTTATTTGTGTGTCTATCAACATACCAACGCTTTCGTTTGGTAAGTTACATCATCTTTGTTTTTAGATATATTTTTCCCACGTGGAATGTTTTCACAAACTCTCTCTGTTACTTCTTTCTCATTCACAGAGCCAGCCACACACACAGTCATGGCAAATGCTAGCTGGGTGGCCTTGTCTCTAACATATCGAGCAAAGTGCCCCCAGACACTCTAGAACAGGGTGGCCATCCAGGTTAGATAGTATGCATCTTATGGGATTCAGGCAACTGCCCACTGTAATGTTACTGATATTTAAAAATTTTTTTAATCTTTTTAACCCTGCCTTCTTGTGACAAAGCTTCTGAAATGGTAAAATAGTGCACAGAAAATTTTTACTTGCTTAATAATGAATTTACATTCCACCATGCAGCATCAGATTCCCATCAGACCGACTAGAATGTTGACTGACGGCATTGTTTAGAGGGCAATGATCGATCTCAAAATTATGTAGTTTGTGTAATTACATTTCCCAGGTACTAATATAAAAGATCTGTGACAGAAATCTCAGGGATGCTGAAGTAAAAATTTGATAAAGTAAATGCCAACTGAATAATAGTTTTGTTCAGCTGTGGCCACCAAACAATTCGCTGGCAAATCTCCTTTGCTGCTGCCTGAAAAAGGGAAAAGGAAAGTAGATTTCTTGATTGAAATACAGCTGTTATCATTAGATTAATGTAATTGTTTAACCAAAAGTTACTGGTATGAGAGTGACACTTACTTTTTATGAGGCAGCAATCAAAAACAAATAAGATAGAGAGAAAGAAAGAGAGAGAGAGAGAGAGAGAGAGAGAGAGAAGGATCACAGCTCCTGCTTTCGTACAGTCAAAACAAATTACAGTGACTGCCTTCAACTTGCTTCACAGAGCGTCTTTTATCAAGTTTCAGTATATAAATATTTCTCTGGAACATTCTTTATATGAACAGTATAAATAACATACATTTTTTATATTAAATTATGACCTTTTCTCCTTACTTTACAGATTTATTTATAGGGAGAAAATTTATTCTTAACATATTTTAGGATTAAGTAAATGCTTGGGGCATATTTTATTAATTATTAAAAAAAAAGCAAAATTTCACTAGCCAGGTAGCCTTGCCTCTTACATATCATGCAGAGTGCCCCCAGCGTATATTGGCACTCTGAGTTTGGTGGCCATCCACGTTACATTGTATTCACCTTATGGGATTCAGGCCACTGCCCACCTCTGTCATATTGCCTCTGAATCCAACAGCCTATTGCGACTATTCCAGCACTGGTTTGAGGGCTGTGACAACAACAACAAAATCTAAGTAGAAATACATTAAATAAGAGATTTCATAACATTATTAATTTACCACAATAGGTGAATGCGTCTGTAAAAAAAAAAAAAAAAAAAAAAAAAAAAAAAAAAAAAAAAAAAAAACACCTGCAATAGCTATCTAAGTCTTACATGGAAGTACTACAACATTAGCTTCTGTCCTTGCGCCATGTTGCAGTACTGTGACATGCATTTGCAAGTTGGTAGCTTTTCCTAGTAATAATCATACTGTTATAATTAACAAAAAGAGCTGGCAAATACTTACTGTCAGATTTCTTCTATACAGCTGATCGCTGCTGCTACATACTGGACAACATATGGAACACAAATGATGGCACAGACACATTCAAATTACAAAAATTAAAACTGCTTGAAGTTTGGAGGGCTGAGCTTGTGGTGTGCCAGGGACCCTTCGTGTTTTTGCGAATGTGTAGCACTGTTGGAAATGGGGGGGCCTTCTATGTCAGAATTCTGGGAATGCTAATGCTGATGTCACAAGTACAATTGCCTGAGCACTGGATGCTGACATCAGTGATTGTGGGACTGCTGATGCCATTAGTTCCCGGAATGCTAATGCTGATACCAGAAAAATCCATGTCAGAATATATTTTTCCATTTATGGATTTTCTGTTTTGGCTGGAACACCTCCATGACTGATCAAGGCAGACAATTTGAGTCATAAATTTTTATCAGACTGTCACTTGTGCAGCATTCAGCACTTCCGAACCACGGCATACCATGCTCAAAATAATGGCCTCTTGAGCAGTGGCACCACACACCCAAAACAGCTCTCATGTGCCACAGAAGCCCTACTGTCTTTAGTTTTAGGTTTGTATTCAGTATATAAGGAAGACCTCTGCACATCCCTAGTGAAAATCTCTTACAGGGAACTGTTAGCTCTACCGACAGACTATATAGCCACCTCAACCACCAACTGGTAAAGGACTTCCTTTCCTCACCTGCAAGGTGAAGTGGCGCAATACTCATCTCAAAATACCACCTCCGCAAGCACACAGTTCACGCAAAATCTTCATCTGTCAAGCCCTAATGAACTGCAGTTACTTAATGCTGAGAGACGGCGACGTCCACTGAGCCGTCCAAGCACCACGTTCAGGCCCACAGAGAATGATTAGTTGGGGTAAAAAAAAAGTTTGACATCTTACTTCACAGGAAGCTGACAACTGTTACTATCAGTAGCCTTAAGCCTGCGTGGATCCTAAAAGGTACCTCTGTCACGACTGACAATAGCACTGACGCCACAGACAACAGTAATTATATCCCTCTGGATGATGACTTATTTGTAGTGCAAGTTAGATGTGCAATAATTTTGGCCCAAAGAGATCTCAGTTAAACTCATTGATGACTTTCTCATCACGAAAGGGCAATACAGGGAACAGCTAGCAGACGGATGGCTTGCTGTTAAGGGCAGCTAAACAAGGTGAACGATATTGTTGACATACTGATGTGCTGTAAGGAAGCCACAGATGACTGCCAAGAGGTCCTGCTCTCGACAGAAATGGTGCCCGAGACCATCACTCCTGGTTCTTGGGCTGTATGGCGGGTGACAGTCAGGCTGGTGTCCCACTGCTGTCCGTGTCGCCTCCAGGCACATCTTCACTGGTCATTGGGGCTCAATTCAAAGCAGGACTCATCCTGGGGACAATTCTACTCCAGTCAATGACACTGCAGGCTGAAGGTGTGTCTGAAGATGCCCCGGATAGCTATGGGATACCAAACTGAATGTTGTGCACCATAAGGCCTGACAACCAGGAGTAATGGTGTGCTGTGCCATTCCTTTTGTAGCAGGACCCATTTGGTTGTAATCTACAGCACACTTGTAGCATAGTGGTACATCAATGATATTCTATGCCCTGTTTTGTTGCCCTTCATGGCAAGTCATCCTGGGCTTACATTTCAGCAATATACTGCCTGCCTGCACACGGCAAGAGTTGTCTTCATGCTTAAAACCATTCCTTGGCTAGCAAAGTCCCATATCTCTCTCCAATTGATATTGACAACCTAACATGACAGTTGGACAGACTTTGGCATGATATCCCTCAGGAGAACATCCAACAACTCTATCAGTCAGTGCCAAGCCAAATAGTTGCTTGCATAAGGGCCAATGTGTTATTGACTTGCTCAGTTTGTGAAGCTCTTTCTCTTGAATAAATATTCCAGTTTTCTCGAAACTGTTATCATTTATTTGTCTATTCATGTACATGTAGCAATTTCCATCCTATTAAAAAAAATCCTTCATATGCATCATTTGTCTCTCTTACTCTGGAGACTATATGTAGACCTCAATAGGGAGAAAGTTTTTCCAGAAAATTTCTTCATAAATGGTTTGTAAAAGTCAACTAATGTCAAAGCATTAAATATTTGACAATGTGACCTGACTGCACATCTCTAAGTTCAGGATGCAACTCCTCAGGGGCTGTGTCAACATCAGCAATGATGGAATAAAGTAGCAAATAGAATTTAGGCTCAAGTTTCTTCGAGTCCTGAAATCTTCTTGTGAATTCATCTTCCAAAGTTTGCAGGTGATTGCTCATCTTAGCAGAAAAACTTTGTTTTCCTAATAAAGGAAAGTGACAATAATTGCCTTCGCCTGCTTGCCTTGCATATGAACCTAGTTTTTGCTTTGAATGGTGTGTGTGTGTGTGTGTGTGTGTGTGTGTGTGTCAGTGAGTGCGTGCGCGCGCGCGCAAACGCATCCACATTTCATGTGCGGACATCCCTTTCGCCTGTAATGTCATATTCAGTTTCTCAGATGTATCAGCAGCAAACGTCATTTCATACCTCTACTCCTCACATCCTATTTTTGTAATCAAATCACGAGATATCTCCTTCATGTTGGTTTTATTCTGCAGTGCCCAGACTCTTTTTAACACTTCCCCCAGGCTCAACCAACTTGCACTGTTGTGATAAATTACATCTTCAAACTCTGCCCTCACATCCTCAAAGAGAGCTTGGAACTGTCGATGGTAGAATGTCCTTTCTCTGATTCTGTTCACAACACCAGCTACTAGATATATCACATGCTTTAAGTCCAGTGCAGCTTTACAAAAGCTTTCCTGATGCAAAATGCAATGAGAAGACAAGATATCATTGTCTGCATATTATGCTTGAATTTGATTTTTAAAAGATTTAGATTAGCTATCCTTTTCCCACTGACAGCTTTGGCCCCGTCTATTGTAATGCTTATCATTTTGTTCCAGGACAAGCCACTTTCCCCCACACAATTCACAGCACACTCGAGCAAGTCCTGACCAGCGATTCTATCTTTAATTGATTCTGGGCCAAATAATTCCTCTGTGGTGAAATTGTCATTAATTCCACAGATAAAGACAAGTAATTGTGCAGTACCTTCGTCATCTGTTCTCTCAGCCATTGCCAAGGAAAATCAAATTAAATCTGTGCTTGTAGTCTTCAGCTTTTCTGTGAGTTTGTCACTAATCTTTCTTGCAGTACAGTCTTTCTTGACAATGAAATACTTTCAAATTTGCTTCTAACATCTGGACATATGCTCGCACATTCTACCAGACATTGCCTAATAAACTCAATATCCAAAATAGATTGTTGTGTTTAGCAAGATTGAAGACTACAACAAAACTTGCTTCTTTGAGGTGTAGATCGCTTTTTAAATAATATTTGCTGCTTCTTCAGACTTTTTACACACACTGCAGCTTTTATTTTGCATTCTTTGTTGGAAAGTTCGCAGCCAAATTTGTTATATTTTGTTTCATAATGTTGTATCAGATTGTACTCCTTAAACACGGCTGTCATTTCACGACACAAACACATTGATATATTCTCTGTACCAACAAAGAAATATTTGTTCATCCATTCTTCAGTAAGTACAACACATCCATCATCGAGTTTTTTTTTTTTTTTTTTTAAATTCATGGTTTCACTAATGTTGGAGATTTATATATTTACTATTGCATAGACAAAATGGAAATAAATCAGATCCACTGGAAAAATGTCTTACTATTTGTGCTCCCATCAGCCACCATGCCAAGTGTCAATTCGGTATGCACAAATATCTACATTGCACACATATACTGACATGGCCCTCCTAGTGGAAACCTTCAGTCGTGCACGTGGAGGGAATTTCGGTTCAAGGTGGATTTTTCTGATCGTCTTGGCGGGCCACATAAAAACCATTAGCGTGTGGCCCATGGGCACTATTTGCCGACACCTGACCTAGGACAAAGAGACATTCTTGGCATTGTTGCAATATGTTACACTGTATATAAGGACAGATGACACTGTAATGAGAAAATTGGCAAGTGCTTCTGAAAGTCTTATAGTAACATTGAGATACTTGGCAACTGGAAGAAGCTTTGCCAAACTGAAATTTTTGAGCAAGTATCATCAAATACTGATTAAGATTTTCAGCTTTAAGACAACAGACAGACATTCTACAGATGAGGCACCAGATGCTACAGAAAATGCAGTTTTTGGCTTACAGACAGAAGTAAATATAGATATCCTGTGGCATGAACACTTAATGTTTTCAGTCTTTCAGCTTCACATTTCAATTAATAGCGAAATGAAGGCTAGGAAATCTCTTATGAAATTACCTTAATCACAGTGTCAATAGAAAGCTTGTTATTACCAAAAACTGCACATTCCGTGCATATTCTCTATGATCTATAGGGAAAGACAAGGCAGCTCTCACTCTAAATCTAGTATCCAGACAGGCATATTCTGCCCTTTCTCCCTGTGGCCACAGACCGAGTGCCTTTTCACAGATCATATGGAATAAGTTAAAAAAGTGTAACATCATAAGTTATCGGTGCGATCAAATCTGAAAGCTTCACAACTCAAATTCATGTCCCTAGATATAAGAAACTGTATCTTCTGCAACATATGGCACAACAGAAATTTGACAAATATAGTAAAAGAACTTGGAGCTCATTTAAACCTTAGTCAAAAGAAAAGAATTTTACTGAAACATAAACCATTCATTTCCAGATCTGTGAAGAAAACACTTTTTTCTAGTATGAAGTGCAAAAACATAGATTACACCTCAATGAGACATGAGATTCTTACAGTAGTCTCCATTGGACACGTAAAAATAGTGGGTGGGGTTCTCTCCAAGGTTCTGCAAAATAGGCTATTTCTTTGCATGCATTCATACTACTAGAAGTTATTTTAATTAATATTTGTTGTCATTGTGTCCTTTAACAGAATGAACAATTTGTTATTTCACTAATGACTTTAATGTCAAACAAGCAGATATGAAGAGCTAATTACCCTCAAAAAGTGAGGACCTTTAAGCAGGTCTTCAGTTATGTCAGAGTACACTTGGCAAATTTCAGTGAGCAGGTAAGAACAGTGCGAGCTGGAACTCATTGTGTACATCATAAGCAGATGGAGTAGAGTCATACTGAGCTGTAATAGAGCACTTAATGCAGCAGCTTGTTCTAACAATTACATCTCCAACTCTCATCTGGATATTCTGATAGCCCTGAGGCACTGTTAATCTGAAAACAGAAGGAAAACTCGAATAAGGGCAAACTGCAACAACTGCAACAACTTCAAAGCGCTGTACGGAAACTCTGTTTAATGCCAATCTATTTTTTTTTTTTTTTTTTTTTTTTACTTTGGCCATCAGTTAACTCGTGGACTGCCAGTAGAGTATTCTTGGGGCGGGGACTGTGCTGCACAACTGCAAGGTGGTTACGGCCGCTGCTCATGAATCAGATTGGCTGCAGAAACCTGTTTCCTTCTACTAGAAGAATTAAGACTTGATTACAACTAATCTCAACTTCTACATTCTGAATACTGTTTTCGCTGTTGCTTCCAACCTGGGCGGAGGACTAATATACTTGCACATTATTTCTTGCTATTATTGGCTTTTCCATCTTAAGCTTACTGCAATTTAATTAAAGAAAATTTTACACCAGACTTTTATTTATAAAACATTTTCCACATTTATTCTGCAAATTGGATACATTTGTTTGCAAATTTTTCATTGTTTTAGATTAAAATGTCCTCAGCTTATGGTAGCATTCTCACTTCCTGAGCACGGGGTCCTGGGTTTGATTCCCGTTGGGGGGGTCAGGGATTTTCACCTGCCCCAAGATGACTGGGTGTTGTTCTTTCATCTTCATCATCCTCAATCATCCCCATTATGGTTGGAGGAGGGCCAGCAAATCGCCCCCATTAGGACCTTGCCTGGTACAGCAGTGCGTGTCTTCCGCATTGTTCCCCTACACTCTGTCAAGAAGCATGGCATTTAATTTCCATTAGATTAAAATAGCACTTTGTTTATAAAGTTGGAGTGCAAATTGCTCACGGTGTTTCTGCCTCTTGTTTATATATTCTCCAAACCACTGCTTCTTCCTTGCTTGTTAGCAGCAGTTGATGTCTAAAGACTATTCCACATACACACTTCGCAGTTTTTGCCTTTCTGCAGTATTTCTTGTGCTGCATTTGTGTTTTTTACATTTGCATTTTTTACATTTTACCTCACTTTTGTAAATCAAACTGAAGTTGTGTGTGTTGTCACTCAGCACAGTATTGCGGTGTTTATGTAAATGGTGCAGTTTTCATTTTTAAATCATGAATGACACAGTTGCAGCTTTTCCCAAAACATCTAATAAGATGAACGACATTAAAATTTTAACAGCTGCTGAAGAAAATGGTGATGCAAACAAACATATCTTTCGGTTTCTGTCTCAGGTTCTTCGACAAGCTTGGACAAGGCAAGTCATGCTGATGAAAAGTGAGAAAAATTGTTAAATGTTGGCCAAAGAACCAGAGGAAGAAGCCAAAAAGCAATATGTCTACAGGTAGCCATGGAAGACTAAAGATTTTTGACTAGTAAACTCTGTGTCTGTCCTCTTCTTGCAAAGAGCCAGATTGAAAATTGGCAAGAAAATCCTAAGAAAGCCTCTGCAAAACCTTCGTGCAAGCATGGTTCAGTACACCATTGACTTGAAATACTTATGAAAGTGAATTGCAAGCTTGCTCATACTGGCAATATTTCTGCTTCATTAGATAAAATTTTAAATTTTTTGGGAATACACAATTTGATTAGTTTCTGAGCAGCATTAATAATTTGTTAACTAGGTAAATGACTTAATTTCTTCTGTAGCAAACTGAAACCTCCTTGTACAGACAATAAATAAGAGTTTTAGATGCTCACACCACCTTGAACCCCTAGCCTGTGCATTGCATGTAAATTATATTCTGGAAATCTTGTGTAGTTTTATGTGAATATTGTTTTCCATTTAGGATAAAACCCTTGATGGAAGTAGCAGAAATACTTAACTCTAGCCTCACCATTAGGGGTAGAGAAACAAAATCATTTGAATCCAACCCTTAAAAGTACTCAAGTTGTCCAAAACCTGTTGAGCAAGGAGGCTATTGTAAAAGAATAGAAAGTCTGAAATAGCTCCTGGGAGTATCAACCTGTCTTCAGATACTATAGATCAGCAGCTCTTGTTTAACTGAAAGACTGCAGAAACAAATACAGAGGGATCCAGAAAAATGAAGACACTAGTTGAAAATTTGCACGACAGCGTAGTTCATTGTTCTCTCAGCAGATATCGGCATGCGTTTTGCAGCAGATGACAGTGCAGCACTGAAGAAGTAAGATCGTCATTTGAGCAATGCAAGGCTGTACTGAAGTGTTACTGGAAGTATGAAAACACGATGGAGATACAACGGCAATGGTGTAACGTGTAGGGAACTAAGCCACCAACAAATGAACCAATTTATCATATTCAGGATACATTTTAAGCCAACAGTACTGGTACTATTCAGCATATGCATAAGGAACGGTTTGGCTGACCTAAACCATGAGAAAGTCCAGCTTCCAGTACTGCTGTATTGCAACGTTTTGCTGGGTGACCTAAAAAATCTGTTAAGCAGGGTGCACGTGAAAGTACACTAAGCATGATCAAGCATATGACATATGCTGAAGACTGAAAAGTGGACATATATATTCCAAGATCACTGCACGCGATGACCCGGATTGAAGAATGGAGTACTGTGTGTGGCTTGAAGGCATACTTCTTGAACAGTTTGCATGGATGGTTATCTGGTTCTGACAAGACAATTCAAACTGAACAGTACTGTAAACTGCCACAGCTGCGAGTTACGGGCTCCTGAAAATCCTCAGGTTCACATGGACAAACTTGTTAGTCTACTGGGTGTTAATGTGTGGTGTGGTGTGTAGTGTTTTACTACATTTATTTGTCCATAAATGATGAAAAAGCCTCTGGTATGTGTCACAATACCAGAGAAGGAAAGTTGCTACTCACCATATAGTGGAGATGCTGAGTTGCATTAGGCACAACAAAAAGATTCACAATTATAGCTTTCGGCCATTAAGGCCTTTGCTAGCAATATACACACACACACACACACACACACACACACACACACACACACACACACACACCTTGTCTGCAAACCAGTGTCTCCTCTGGGTGGTGAGCAGCAGTCTATCTTTTTCATTATATTATTATTCCGTCCTGGATTTTCCATTGTTTAAAATCATTTTCAGTGAGGAAAGTGACGAGCTTTGAAGACTATAAACTTTAGATAGTGTCTAGATGAAAAAAAAAAAAAAAAGAAAAAAAAAAATTGTACAACCGGCATTTCTGAGACCCTAATTGAAGTCATAATAGTGCATGTAACTTATTTATTGTTGACAGTCTTACTTCCAACTTGAGTTTATTTTTGTACTGGCACCTCTTTTATAGTATAATGTATAACAAATGTATTTGATATCCAACATTGACATTGACTTCATTATCTTTCAAATCTTTCACCGGGTTTTTCTCAGGGAACATAAAATGTTACTTATACAGATATAATATCCACCCCTTCAATTAACACTCTTCTGTTACAGTTTCAAAGAATTACAGGAATGAAATTAGGGACACTTCACAAAAAAGTGACATGTATTCCGAGTTAATTTTATTACTTCCATCTTCTTTGTATTAACAGAATCTGTTAACCTGTTTACTTATAATTGTACTTCAAAGTTAACTTGTCCATTTTCTGAGTCTGGTTCCTACCAGTTTCGTTTGGGGTGGGGGCAAATACGGATGCTTACCTCCGGAATACAATAAAATTCAATCATGAATTTTCATTCCTCCCCACTTCAGCATAACTGCTATGCAATACCAAGTATGTGTTTATATGTACACATGTGTAAGGCTACCTCACTGCACCCCAGGACATGCACACTTCACATGCAGTTTTTACATACTGAAAATATCCCACAGTAAAACAAGCAACACTTTTAGCTTAAAATTCTAATCAGTTTCAAAATATTTATTTTTAATCTTTACATCAGTGAAATGAACACAGTCGAAACAATCTCCAACGCACAGCACGTACTGAAGAGTGCTTAAGCAAGATGTTTTCCTATTTAGCAGTATTTCCGCAAACCAAGTAATACGTTCATTTCAGAAATAACTAAAGATAAGCTGCTTATACAGATACTGTCAGTAATATTTTTGAAGACAAATACCCGGAAAATTATTATTTCATAAGATTCAATGCAATTTATAAATAAAACTGGAAAGAAGTTAAGTACAAATCATGTCAATACCAACCAAAATCATTACTAAATTTAACTGTCCCAATTTCTAAATGTACAAAGAATGTGTGTTTCCACCTACATTTGAAGTATTACAATCTGTAGACAGTTCAAGAAACAACATACAGCCATAAATGTGTCAGGTTTCTCGCATTTTATTTTTACAAATTACAGAGTTCACTTTAATATGTTTCCAATGCTTAACAGTTTGGAGTTGACATTTTATGTATGGATCATCCACATTTATAATTTTGCCAGTAGCGATCTTACAGATACGTTTATGCATTGATAGAACAGATTATCACCATTTAAGGTTTAGTATTTTATGAACATTTCTTTTGAGTTGAGATAAAATCACAAACAAATAAAATTACCTTTACTTTTATTTGATATGCAGTAGAAGAATTAATTTGTATTAATTCAAATACACAATTACAAATTCTTATTGATACGCAGCCAATAATTAAATATATCCTTTTGTCTCTCCTTCTTTGAAGTAGATTATGTTTTAACACATAGGCTACTAACATCAGTCATTAAGTTATAGGAAGACAAACTGTGCTAAAAAAGGCACTCACTTGCAAAGTAACACAGACTAGATAAAAAAAACTTCTTTATATAACTGTAACGTATATCCTGTCTCCAAGTGAATTTATTTTATTTTAAATGGAAAAAAATCAGTTATTTAATAACGGGAATAAGCAGCACAGATACACTCCATATGCTTTGTATGCTACAAAACAAAAGTTAACGTAAAACCACAAACATTTGTCTTGAGATTTTTTCCTATATGTAATGTGTAACAAAATGATTAGTGTACAGTTTCAATAATTTTAAACATTGAATTGTTACAGAAAATCAATACCAATGTCAATAACAGGAATGACATATCTGTGAATGAAACACCATTTTAATTACCCAACTATATTAGTATCCATTAGGCATACAAAAAAATTCAAAAAATATTTACATTATTTACAAAGTATACAGTGAGCATAATATACACGACACGGTTGACTATGGCATTTATATTTCTGGAGGCAATGCAGCAAGTGCGAACCAATAAAATATAGCTTTGCTTTTCAGCACCAAAACAATACCACTGTGATGAAGAATGAATGGTTGATGAAAACACCATGGAAATTACTGCGTACATTAACTGAACTTTATGCTGCTCAGAAAACTGACAGTAAAACAGTCTACAGTCTGTCTGCTTCCACATAGTTTATAAAAATTTTCTGAGGCAATTTCTGAAAGCGATTACACCTGTGCACAACAGTTTACTAAAAGAGAGAATTAAAAATGTGCAAAGGAAAATATTGAAATAATTACTATCTTCACTTCCATGAAAGAAGGGAAACATTATGCTTATGGAAAGGGGAGAAAGGGGGGAGGGGGGAGAACAGATAAGTGATGACAATTATAATCATTTGAAAAGATGAGAAATACATGGTAATGAGGAACTGCTGGTTGATAAGCACTATTTTTTTACATTATTTTAGGTTTGAGCATTAAGAAGGCTGTAATGAGAGAAAAGACTAAGGAGCTGAAAATGAGATGTCAAAACAAAGAAAACCTAAACAAAAGAAAAAAATAATTATGTGAGTAAGTGTGTGAAACATGATAAAGGTGATGACAAACTGAGATAACACGTGTAAAATTTTCATTTTGTTATTTAGTTCTTGCATGCCTGCAGCATGTCCAATAATTGCCAGACGTGTCCACTTCTGATGTCTAATTAGCTTCTGGGTTCCATCACTGGCAGCTTGTATCATGCTAATGAAAACTGAATGTTTTAAGAAGATTTATCTGATTTAGAAGATTATATTTTCTCTGTGAATGAAGTTATTTAGAGTTCCTTAACTTATACATCAGAAATATCATCTCAGTGTCAGTTTTAGGTTGCAGGTTCATGTGGCTGCTGAGGGGCTTCCTAGTGAAGCTACTTCTATTCCCTAATTTAGATCAAGGCATGATGACAAAAATATAGTAACAAAAGGCATTTTGTGCTCTCCATTTCAACAGGTATACTTCAGTTACAACTGTGCAACATTACTGCTCCACCCACAGCTGACAGCATTCAACAAAGTCACTAGCCTTATGCCACTGGACTCCAAGATTGCCTGATCTAATTCTATAGGACTTCCATTCCTAATACGGAAACATTTTTAGGTCACTCATGTGTGTGTCTCTAAACAGAATATTAAACCTATACTGAGTCCGTGGGCTCATACATACTCACTCTCTATTAGTCTGTGAGCTCATCTTCAAACAGTGTTTTCTTGGAGCATAAGCTCAGAGTAAAGCTTACTTCATCATAATGTGAGTGCCACAAACTATGTCTAATGTGGACTGGGTGGAATACTTAATTGTTTACACTGCTTGACAACTGCTACAGAACAACTTGCTATGGAATACCCAACCAACGACAGTAAAAGGAAATGTAGAGGGTGGACCTTTTAACCACATCCAAGCCTGTGCATGAACACACTGTCTGCATTCAAGACCCAGCATGCAACACGGTATCTGGCAAAGGTTGTTGTGGAACTGGTTAGTGTAACATTCCATGTGGTATGGTAACATGTCTGCAAGGCATCAGTTGAGTGCTTATGATTGTGGATGAGCAGTTTGACTGGCCACAGTAACTGGGATGTCCAAAAATTGTCATCTCAAAATTAAAAAAGGCTGCTGGACATGGAAGTGCTATGTGAAAGCATGGCAGTGGTTGTAGATGGGTCAATACACAGCAATATGTACATCTAGCAGTGGAAAGGAACAGATATCTCACACCTAGGCAGATTGCTGCAGACCTTTCAACCACTATTGGTACACATGTCATTGACAACCATTTCACAGTGATTAAATAAGGATGGTTAATATGCTCTGAAGCCTGTCAACTGCCTTCCACACTTCTATCACACCATCATGAAGAAAGGTTTGTTGGTATGGGGAGTTTGAGGGTTAAGGTCAGCAACAGTGGTCCACAGTGATGTCCTACAATGAGCCCTGCTTTACTGTGACGAGGGATAAAGGTAAAGGAGGAAGGATAAAGGTAAAGGAGGAAGGATAAAGGTAAAGGAGGAAGGATAAAGGTAAAGGAGGAAGGATAAAGGTAAAGGAGGAAGGAAAAGGATTGGTGAAGTTTAATAAATAGGGAGAGTTACGGAAAAGTCGCTCAGAACCCTCCGGTCAGGTGAGACTTATCAGATGGGATGAGAAGGTAAGGCATTTCTGGGGACTGCAGTGGACGAGACTTGAAAGCCTGAGTGCTTAACGGAGGAAGACAGGGTAATAAGTAAGATGAAAATTACTGACAAAACATACTGCAAGAATTACTAAGAGCTGAAAGCAAAGTGCATTATATGTGGTAGACAGGTGGATTGGGGGTAGGGGTGGGTGGAATACTAACAGACCAGGAAATAAAAGATAGAGAAAACTAAAAGTTTTAATTTTTCCTTGCAAGTTATTCTGTAAATAATGTTCGTACCTGAAACAAAACTTTTTCTTGGCCATTCTGAACATTCATTTCTCAGGTCCTAATCAGACAGTTGGTAAATGCTCCTTCCAACTGGACACAGCTTGTGATTTCTAATTCTCTACCACTGGTACATTCCTGTTTACTTCTGAATTCTTCCATTTTTCCAGTTGTAACAATTTGGTGGTAGCATTCAGCATCAACAATTCTTACAGTCATCAAGTTCAATAAGATCCAACACAGATAAAATAACACGTATACGTATATCTACAATTAAACATGGAAAATAATTTGCAAGGGTAGTTACAACTTACATCCTCTTATAACAGATTTGCCAAAACCAATGATATATTATGTACCCACTGCTCCAGAGGAAATATGGAAAGGTACAACAGCGACGAAATAAATATTAGAGTAGCACTTCCATTTGATCCTGATCAAACAGAGTGATAAAGGAACAAACAGTTTTTAGATGTTGTATTCTTAGGCCAGGTATAATAGACACAATAAATAAAACTTGAGATCCTCACCCATCATCAAGTACGAAGTGGGTGATAGCAGAAACTCATCTTGCAGGTAGAGTTAGTTAGCAAGACAATCTGAAAGGAACATTGTTTTATTTGCCAAACATGCAACTACATATCATTCTTTTCACATATTTTATTTTGCTAAGGCCTCATTACCCTGTGCACACAATTACAACTAATTTTTAACTTAATTCTGAATGTGGGAAGTACGACACACAAAATAACAGCTGTATCAGATTTATTATGACAGTTTCTCATACAATACTCAGATATATCACAATCCCATTATCATACTCAGGACAACAAAATAACAGACAGGCAGTGTGAAGATAATAATGTTACTTTCTTTTCACTCCTTAATTGCAGCTCTTTTCTTTGTTATGTAACATCACCACATGGGGGAATCTTATATAGTCCTCTCATCCCCCCCCCCCCCTCTCTCTCTCTCTCTCTCTCTCTCTCTCTCTCTCTCTCTCTCTCTCTCTCTCTCTCTCTATCTATCTATCTATCTATCTAATATCTTTGCACACATGCACAGACACCTAGCATTGATAACAGGCTTTACTTACATTTCACAGAGTGTGTGTGTGTGTGTGTGTGTGTGAGACAGAGAGAGAGAGAGAGAGAGAGAGAGAGAGAGAGAGAGAGAGAGAGAGAGAGAGAGAGAATGCTCTCAATAGAACGTCCTTTATTCATCATCACACCAGTTATCACATGTTAAGATGAAGTATTAAAAAAATATTGCCCCCAGTGTTTCAAGTTTCTTTTTTTTGTGTCTTCTGACTTCTATAAGTGAAACAACCATAGCTGCACACCTGTGCAAGTAATTCACAGTTATCATCATGAATTAGGAAACTCCATGTTCAGGAACTTTTCTTTCTTGCCAAAATATTCTTTCAACTTTATTGAGGAGTATCTGAAAACAAGAAAGATAATTTTATATATACAGTAATGGAAATTCCTGGCTGGAGCAGTTCCAAATAATTTATGCATAAGAATATTTAGGACTTACAGGGATCAATGAAATACAATAATTAAAATTACATGAACAATCATCAGATAACTATGTGACTTAACTAGGAAGATTTAATTAAAACCAAGCCTTTGGATGATATTTAATGACTTCAGGTCCATCTATAGTTCTAAACTTTATATGCAGCTGTTGTACATATTTCAATAGCTAATACAAGTAATTATCATTGCAGAGGTACATAACAGTATTTTATCACATATTTCACTAGGAACAAAATACGGCAATTCCATTTGCAATCATAAATTCATCGAAGATGTTTATATTGTTACTGTAGTTTACTCTGCTGCTGTGACTTTAAATAAGCATTTACTAGTTCTGAACAATTTACAGTGCAGGAGCATGTAGCAATATTGACAAAAATGGGTGGTGGAAAAATGGAGGATGCATGAATAGTGTGGGTGGATATTATAAAGGATCATAGTGGGTGAGAATAAGAATGTGAGGATCAGTGGCAAGTAAAAAGACCACCTGAAAGATTACACATAGAAAAAAGGAAGGTACAGATAGATGGTAGATGATCCCAAGTTGGAGGAATATTTAAGGGAAGATTTCAACGTTTAAGTTAGGTTGGATTAAAAATGTAAAAGGTGGAGTGAGAGGCTGGTGGAGAGGAGAAGGATGGAATAGGTAGGGAACAAAAGGGAAATTACAAAGACAGACTTAACCACGAGGGGGAGTGTGGGGGGACTGCAAGACTGGATGATATCAAAGGGCAAATTCCCACCTGTGCAATTCATAAAAAGCTGTTTGTGGGATCGAGGATTTTTTATTTTATATATATATATATATATATATATATATATATATATATATATATATATATATATATATATAAAAACAAAGATGAGGTGACTTACCGAACAAAAGCGCTGGCAGGTCGATAGACACACAAACAAACACAAACATACACACAAAATTCAAGCTTTCGCAACAAACTGTTGCCTCATCAGGAAAGAGGGAAGGAGAGGGGAAGACGAAAGGAAGTGGGTTTTAAGGGAGAGGGTAAGGAGTCATTCCAATCCCGGGAGCGGAAAGACTTACCTTAGGGGGAAAAAAGGACAGGTATACACTCGCACACACGCACATATCCATCCACACATACAGACACAAGCTTGGGATGGATATGTGCGTGTGTGCGAGTGTATACCTGTCCTTTTTTCCCCCTAAGGTAAGTCTTTCCGCTCCCGGGATTGGAATGACTCCTTACCCTCTCCCTTAAAACCCACTTCCTTTCGTCTTCCCCTCTCCTTCCCTCTTTCCTGATGAGGCAACAGTTTGTTGCGAAAGCTTGAATTTTGTGTGTATGTTTGTGTTTGGTTGTGTGTCTATCGACGTGCCAGTGCTTTCGTTTGGTAAGTCACATCATCTTTGTTTTTATATAATTTTTCCCACGTGGAATGTTTCCTTCCATTATATATATATATATATATATATATATATATATATATATATATATATAAAAAAAACAAACGATGATGTGACTTACCATACGAAAGCGCTGGCAGGTCGATAGAAAAACAGACACATACATACACACAAAATTCAAGCTTTCGCAACAAACTGTTGCCTCATCAGGAAAGAGGGAAGGAGAGGGAAAGACGAAAGGATGTGGGTTTTAAGGGAGAGGGTAAGGAGTCATTCCAATCCCAAGAGCGGAAAGACTTACCTTAGGGGGAAAAAAGGTCGGGTATACACTCGCACACACACACACATATCTATCCACACATATACGGACACAAGCAGACACATTTAAAGTCTTTAAATATGTCTGCTTGTGTCTGTCTGTGTGTGTGTGTGTGTGTGTGTGGGGGGGGGGGGGGGGCGAGCGAGTGTATACCCGTCCTTTTTTTTCCCCCCTAAGGTAAGTCTTTCCGCTCCCGGGATTGGAATGACTCCTTACCCTCTCCCTTAAAACCCACATCCTTTCGTCTTTCACTCTCCTTCCCTCTTTCCTGATGAGGCAACAGCTTGTTGTGAAAGCTTGAATTTTGTGTGTCTGTCAACCTGCCACCACTTTCATTTGGTAAGTCACATCATGTTTGTTTATATATACACACACACCATAATCTACACTACTTGTGTTTATATATATATATATATATATATATATATATATATATATATATATATATATATATATATATATATATAAACACACACATCATGTGCATAGCTTGCTTTCAGCTCGATGGCTTACCTGGCCTTTGGACATTATTTGACAGTGGCCACTCTTGAGATGCCACAACAGAATGCCGTAGAGTAATGGAATAAGAAATGTTGATGCTGACTAAAAGAAAATTTGATGTATGGACATATAGAATACGTGTTATGCTTGTGTCTTCCTCAGATACAAGACCCATTGGGTAGAGGGTTGAGAGTGACACAGACATACGGACGTATGGTGATGACAGCGACAACGACATAGGGATTAGCTGAATGTGGAATACCACAAGGTAAGTGAGAAAGACTGCAGGAAAGATATTCCTAAATTCAGGGAATGACAAGAGAAATGACACACTGGTAGATTTATTAGTTCAGGTCCTGGGTGGTGCTGAGAGATGAAGGTGGTGCCCCTTTGTGTTTGGTCAGTAAGTATGTGAGTAATGAACGGTTCGTGCACACAGAAATTACTCTCTCAAGCTTTCTCACAAACAGATCTTCTGTCTCCAAAAAACTGTTTACACGATCTTCAAAAATGTTCAAATGTGTGCTAATTCCTATGGGACCAAACTGTTGATGTCCTCAGTCCCTAGACTTACACACTACTTATACTAGCCTATGCTAAGAACAACACACACACACACACACACACACACACACACACACACACACACACACACCAATGCCTGAGGGACTACTCAAACCTCCGGCGGGAGGGGCCACGCAGTCCGTGACACGGTGCCTCAAACCACGCGCCCATTACATCTTCAGCATGTTTTTAGACAAACTGCCAAACACTACAGATGCAGCTGGCTTAGCTAGTTAAGCCTTAAGTGTTCAGAAGGGATTTTAACATTTCCACACACTCCCACAACCTAAATTATACCTTTGTCTGCACCTCAAAGGTTTTGAGGTTTCGAAAAATAGAAGTTTCTAACCATTACTCTGATGTAAGTGTGAACTCAAATGGCTTGCAAATACTCAACCATTTTAAGACATTTCCGATTTCTGCATCCTTTATTTCACCCTGACCACAACATTGTATTCTCTTGACTCCCACACTGTGAAACTCTTCCTCACTGTTTCATACACAGAACAACTCAGTTCATCCAGCCAGTCACTTTGTCACATATGCGCACTTGACAGCACAAAAAGTGGCAGGATAAAATCATAGCTAGAATCCTGTAGGGTGCTGACATGAATGAAATGCAACATCCTATTTTTCAGAATACACGGATAACACCCAGAAGAGGAATCATCATTTGGAATATTGAACACAAATGATCCTACCTCAAATAAAATAGATTTATTAACTTAGACACACTAAATAAGCCTGTAACAGGAAAATGTTTGCTGTTCAGCACTCTAGCTGATGGGCAACCTGTAGGCTTTCTATGTAAAGAGGCAGAGGTTAGATTCCATACAAAGTTGCAAGAGTTTTCTTTCTTTTCTTCCTTGCCAAAAGAGAGGTGTCCTATATAGAAAATACATCTCAATTCTGATGATGTGGAATTAGTTTTTCACAGATGTGAGTTTTTAGGCTTTAAATCAACAGTGGCAAGTACGCTGCTCTTAAAACTGATGGCAATTGCTGTTAGTCAACCCATGTGGACTGGCTCCTACCTCTGGAAAAAAAAAAAAAAAAAAAAAAAAAATTTACAATAATGTAGTAATACTAAATTATTCCCATCCCAGGCTACCAGATGATGGGGGTTACAAAAATTTGGTTATTCATTCTACACAGGAGCACAATCACTGACAACCCACAATTTTGATGTGTTTTAAAATGCTGATTGGGAAGCAACTCTTGTAAAAAGGTCCAGTATCCCTGGTTTTCATTCAGGTAGTCTCTTTCTGAAATTCATTTTGACTATACATAGAGGGCAAATATATACAAAAGAATCGTCTGCACCATGCATACTGAATAGGAGGCACTTTTGCACATATACCTTTTGCCTAATAGTTAATAGAATACAAGCTTTTATATTATCCATGAAAATGCATCTGTGCACAGCTAGCTAATGGTATAGCACTGCCCAAATGATAATATGGAAGATAAACATTATGACTGTAACTGCATACCATGTCAGTCTCACCTGTACAATTATGTTATCCTGTAATTATGGCATGAAGTACAGTTCATATACAGCTTTATTCAATACTTTTATTATTCAATGAAAAATTAATGAAGAAACTTGAGTGTGGGGATTTTAATCCATGATATTGTGGTCAGTAAATAAACGCTCTAATTATTGTGCCACAGGCAAAAGCAGCAAATGCTATAAACTGTGATGATTGCCTACTGAGTTTTTTCGTAAAGTAAAGTCTACTGATCTACACTCTGTATGGACACATTCAGAGAGATAAACTGCTGACCTTTCTTGTAGGATCACCTTACCCAAATGGAAACATCACTATAGAGAAGTTTTCCCATGTTGGACATTAACAGATGGTTGTGCATCTAGTTAGATCTACCACTGTACGATTTGTTCTATAATATCTCATGACAGTACACAATTCGTGATCAGATACCTGGACCACTTCTGTTTTAGTCCAGCCACATTATCATGAGCCATTCCTCATTATCAACATGTGATGTGCGACTGTGTTACATTCTTGTGGAAGAAGGGTATTTCGTGTCATCAGAAGCTGGGCTACAATATTAAGTTCCTGAATGCATTGAACAGCAATGGATAAAACTATATCATGATACAGAAGAATCTAATACACACACAGGAATTGGATGTTGGCATGTAATAACAACAACACACAATAATCAACTTGAAAAACAACAGCAGAAAAGTTCTTTTTTAAAGGTGGTTCAATTGAAATATACTACCAAGTTTCCTGGTTTGATGCTAGTAGCTTTGTGTGGCTGGACATGTAGTCATCAAGGGGAAACTATTATCACAATCGACTTTACCGATTAATGTTTATGGACAAAAAAATCTATTGTGACTAGCAGAATTTAGTATTTTCTAATAAATTATTATTTTCTGCAGTGAATTATGTATCAGTACTATTATACAGGGTGTTCAGAAATTCCTGTTTCAAACTTCTAGGACTTTTAGAGGAGAGTAAATACATATATTGATTATGAAGCGATGTCCAGAAATGTACTGTTTCCTTGCTGCAGCTGTTTGAAAACATGCTTTCTAAATAGATTTACAACAGGGTAGTCATAGCGGGCAGTGGTTACATCAAGATCGGCTGATATCATTTGATGTCTATCCTTCCTCATTGACCTGGTTCGAGCCCCATTCATGTGTCCGAGTGTTAGACCAAAATGGTTGAGTACATGTTTGCATAAGACACCAATGTGATCCTTCTGAATGGTGAAACTCATTTAATGGAAGAGCTGCTCGTTGTCTTTATCAAGATCATTCTGCACAATGTCTAACTCCATTGCATACCCTTTCTGCTGCAATTAAGCAATGGCATCAAGAACAAGGTACCTTCACCGACAGCAGGTATGACTGACGTGCTCTAAGGAGATGCTGTACACCCAAACTGGAAGAGGCCGTACTGCATCATGTTGAAGAGAACCCGTCATCGAGTTCAGAAGCAATTTCTTTGGCTATTAATAAGTGGAATTATAAAACAAGTTATATACTGGGTGACACACAATCAATTACTAGTAAAAGTGGTCGCATTTGTTGAATCCTGCCTACTCGTTGAATATGGGGTGTCTAGGAAATCTACTTTCTTGAACCACTAGACAACATTCAAACAAATCATATTAATGAGTTTTATTACAAAAAAGTAAATGACAATACTTAACTTTTACTATTACACAGATGTGTCACAATCAAATGCCAACATGCAAAATAAGCAAGGTTCTCCTGTATAACAATCCTAATACAACCAAAGTAATACAATTGACGCTTCTGCTCAGGTCGCTAATCTTGAAGTTTCTCCTTGATTGGGCGCAACCAGCCAGGTGCGACACTTATGTCCTCTTTGCATAGAGCCGCTGCTGTCGCGTTGTTGTCCTGGAGAGGGGTCGGTTAGTGTGCAATTGGCTGATGTCTTGTCACAACCCTCTCTGCCCTACCGTTCCCTCCTGATGTGCCGGCACTTGACTTTACACCATAACAGCATTACCAACATGTTACAGAAAAGGTATGGTTCCAGACATGGGTTGCAATTCAGAATATTATCTACTCATTCCCCTCTACAAGTCCTTGAAGATTGTAACGGAAATTCCCGAACACACTGTATAGGCCACACATTGTCTATTTTGACAATATATCATCTGCCGTGCACACATCCATGTCACATGTTCACAGCAAACTCCTATATTGTCTTTTTACACTGTTTTGTGATGCCTCTGAATTCCACCTGCCAACAGTATCTTTGGAATGGGGAATAATCACTACTGATTGATATTATGTCCACTCTTCCTCTGATAATATGTAAATGATCTGCCACCTGCCAATTATCTTTGCTGATGTTGCATGTACTATAATCAAGCATAATGGAGAAACTTCAATACTTAGAAACATTCATAGAATTTTCTTGAAAATTAAGTTTTCTGTAAATGATTGTCGTTGAACATAGATACAACAATACATGCAATTATGAACTACACAGAGCATGACCACACATTTACAAATAATGTAGCACAGAAAAATCAATAAATGAACCATATTCCAATTTCTTAGGTGTTTATGCTTACAAGAAACTTAACTGAAACTCTCATATTACAGATCCTCTTACATGTCCAAACTCTGCATCATATGTGTGGCAGTTACTATTACAGTTTAGAGATGAACATTTAAAAAAGTTGACATTCCAATTTTCATTCACTAATGTTTTATGGCATGGTGTTCTGAGAACTTGCTATTGAAGAACATGTTAGCTGCGCAGAAGTGTGTAATATGTACTATACGTAATGTCCACTCTACAGTCTCTTTACGTCAGCTCTTTAAACAGTTTACCATATTAATAACATTCTCACAGTAGATTTACTCCCCTATGAAGTTTGTTGCCAACAATCACAATTTGAAGACAACAGTAACACTCATAATACTACAAGAAAAGCTGATTTACATTATCAATTATTCAGACAATTACTCAGCCTTATTTGTGGCAAGGAAAGAGTGAGGCATTCAACCGTAAACTATTTGACCACTTCCACAGTGATATAAAGAATATATAACAAAATTAACTTTGAACACTAAATAAAATCACGTGTGCTTGTCTGAACATTACATACGGGTAGAGCGGGCTTAAGGGGAAGGAAGATAATGTAGAATTAGATTAAATGTAGATCACTTTATAAAACAAAAAAGCAACCACCTTGAGACAAGCAAGTAAGTAATCAGTAAACATGTTGCCACTTCTGTACCTCAGGAAATTTATCATATTTTACAACTGAATTATTCTACATCATAATGAGGGGTTACATTTAAGACCCATGGAACACACACAGAATTAATCTAAACCATTCTCAATATAACCACTGCTTCCTTTAATTTGTAATTGCTTTTATTTGTTTAACCTTTTGATGTGTTGGGACAGCAGTCCAAGCTGTGCCATGCCCTGAGTCTGGTCGACTGCTACAACAGTTCAGTCTCTACACACGTGGAATGTGGTCAACCCCAGTAGGAGTTTAGAGTTGTATGCTTGTTTACCACTTAGTTGTGGTGAAATATGATGTGGCCATTTGATCGCAGTACTACTATCAGATTCTTGCAATATCTCATGTCTTCTAAATCTAAAAGATGCCACTTCAATGAAAGTTAATGATTTTGTTGTTAGTGTTTTCACAGAGCTGTACAAAACTCAAATGTGCTGTGAATCCTACAGATGTTTTTGGAACATAGGTTGGGCGATTTATGTCAATTGCGAATCTCTGCAGTTTTTTTGTGAATGTTGTATTGTTATAGACTGCAGTTAAAAGTGTAAATATTGAAAATAAATACTCTTATTAACTCTCCCACAGTCAGTTCAAAGCCTAGAAGAAAAACAAAGCTGAAAAACAGGGAGTGCTTCAGAGGTATTCAGAATTCAGTGCACAATGAGATGTGAAAATGCAACACCCAAGGCACAGCTACCTAGTCTTGCACATGGCACTCAAAGTAACCCTTTGCTCTTACAGCATCTAAGATTATTTTTCTTTTCTAATTTCCCTTTCACAGAATCCTTTACTGCTACTATATAATGACAAATTAAGAGAAGATGCTGCTCCATTACCTCATTTCCAGGAGGACCACCCAGTCTCATTTACTGTAACAAGTATTATGAACTTTTACCTAAAAGATGCTGCAGTGAAAATCATCTTTTCCATGTTCTGCATAACACACAATCACTGTAAACTACAGTGATTCACAGAGAGGTATTTTGTCAAATGAATTTCTACAATGCCAAAGTCAGTTTGAGAGTGAATCAGTGCCATATCTAAATGGCTTCGACTCTTTCCATGGTCATAATCTTTCTTTGGATCAATGAATTCTGTAAGATGAAGTTTTGGCAAGTAGAAACATCTGGTAGCAAGGAGCATATATTTAAAGCTCACAGGACGACTAGAGAGGATACCCAAGAATACATATTTAATGCTTAAAAGCTTATAGAAGATGGCACCGTCTGCTCCTCTTATCATCCATCTTTAGTATCTTATACAAGTGTCTCCATGTCAGGAAGATTTGGAGTTTGCAAATATCTTAAAATTCGAACTAGAAACCAAAGGTTCAGTGTTTACAGTTCAGTTAATGGATACCAGATTTCACTTTGCTCATTCCATATACATATTAAGCACGACTCTTGGCGAGAGCTAGTTGTATCAGTTTAAAGCAGAAATGTAGTAGCAGTCATTGCAGGATGTACATTAAACAGACACTAATGTTAACAATGTAAGTCATACATCATTACAAAACAAACTACAGTAAAAATCCAATCTGGCAGGGCCAAATGTGAAGACCTGACAATTTCAACAAAAAGCAATGGATTCAATATTTGGTACAAATAATAATAAAAAAAATAAAGATGTATAGCACAAGGTACTCCATAATTTCCTCATTTGTTACAATTAATAACATCATAATTCTGAATGAGAGAGGAGGTAAATGGTTAGCACACTGGACTTGCATTCAGGAAGACGAAGGATGAAATTTCCATCCAGCACAGATTTATGTTTTCCATTATTTCCCTCCATCACTCCAGGCAAATGTTAGGATGGTTCCTCTGAAAAGAGCACAACTTCCCCATCCTCTCTTAATCCAAGCTCTTACTCACTCTTCAAAGACCGAGCTGTTGACGGGATGTTTAATCTTACTTCTTTCCTTCCTTAATTTTGAGACACATTTTGTAATCAAACTTTATGGTCAGTAGACTCATTTCATTTCATTTGTTAAAAATAATAAGAAAACAATGATGATCAGGTACTATTAGTTCATGAGTTTCACATTTACTTTTTTGATGAAGGGATACAATTTCAACACAATTTTAATTATTTACTTTATGCCACCTATACTTCATATATAATTGCAGTAGCATTCTATTACTGTGTGCCAGACTAGGACAATGGTTCTATACCTTGCTTTCATGGCAGTGTTACTGCAGCTTAGCAAAACCAGCATATCGCAGCATCTCACCATCTTCCAAAACACACCAATACTTCCAATACTACAAGTCAATGGCTCAATGTTACGCTAATATAGAAATTACTGAAAAATACGTCTGTATATGTGTAATGCCAAGGAAAGAAAACTGCCACAAAAAAATTAGTACACCCTTTCAGAGGTTTCAAATTCACTCAAGATTTATTGTTGCAAAAGTGCACATGAAGTACACAAAATGATTACATTTACAGATCAATAACACAACCAGTTCTGATGTACCAGGTATCGAACCATACTAAAACACACATGTCAGTATGTTGTGTAGCCTCCACAAACGGCAATGCTGGCACTGACTTTGGGATCCATTCGATTGTACAGATGGTGAATACTGTCCTGAGATACCTTTGCCAACCTACTCCACCTGTTCATGTAGTTCTGTCACAGTAGTTGGTTAACGAGTAACAAGTTGCTTCTCTCCTATCATATCCCAGATGTGCTCAATTAGAGACAAGTCCAGCGATAGTGCTGGCCAGAAAGTTGCTGCATTTCTTGTAGAGCACACTGAGTTTCACAGATAGTGTATGGGCAAGCATTATCCTGTAGGAACGAGACATCACCTTTCTGTTGCAAGGAGGACTATAACATTCTGCATATACTGAGCACTGGTTAACATCCCATCCAGAAACATCAAAGGCGTATGAGAGTTTTAGCTTATCACACCACAGACCATAAGTTGTGGGGTGGGGCTAGTGTACCTTCGACAAAGGCACTCTACAAGACAGCACTGACCAGGCCTACATCATATGAGCAAACGACCATCAGTTGCTTGCATGCACAATCTGCTTTAGTTGTTGAAGACTGTGGTGCACCATTCCATCTTCCAAGTGATCATCTGATGGCACCAGTTGAGCTGTGCATGTCGATGCTGTGAAGCGAGTGGAAGAGGGGCTAGAGGTGTGCGTGCTCTTAGTCCCACTGCTAATAACTGGTTCACAACAACTTGTGTTGACACATACAGGCTTACAAGCTTCTTATCTGTGCTGTGGTAGTTGTATGATCTGCCACTGCTACCCTTACAATATAACGATCCTGGCGAACGTCTGCTGTGTGAGCATCCAGAACCTCTTCTACGGATGTGAGAATGTTCACATGTCCACCAGTACCAGCATCATTGCACAACTGACAATACATCCAACTTGTGTGACAATTCCCTGAAAGGACCAGTCTGGCACTCAAAAGGCCACAATTTGACCACTTTTTAAACTTGAACAGTTGGCTGTATGAAGCACAAGTGCATCTCCATAGCATGACTGCCTCATCCTTCAAATGTCTGCACCACACTAACCCTTCTTGCTGCGAGGATTCCCTATTAAAAGGTAGACACAGGTGGCACTCTGGTAGCTTTGCCACTACAATATCTGTTGGTGGACAATGCTGAATTCATTATCAGTACTACTTCTATCCCCAGGAGGCATATGCTATCATTGGATCAAAATTGCCAACTTCTTTCCAGGTATACTGATTTTTTTTACTGACCATGTATATTTATGAAAAAAATTTAAAATAAGAAAGCATATAAATACAATACTAAAGACAGTAAAAGGATTATTAAGCTTGGTTGCATAATGAGTTCTTACCCAAGAAAGTCAAAATCAATAGAGGAATGCTCAGCCTGTATAAGGGACCAGACAGCCCATAAGAAATGTGCTGCAAGAGCAAATTTATTGACATGAACAAGGAGCTGCTCAACTTCATCACTTGTAGGCTCACGATCTTCAAATGCTTCCAGATACACACTAATCCACTGACGCTGGAAGTCCTCACTTGGATATCGGCCAAAGTCCACATCTGACACTCCTGAAAACAAATAGTTTTGTAGGTACACATAACATTCACTGATGAGCCAAAACAAGTACGACCACTGCCCACTACAGGATTGAATGCCACCTTGTGGCATTGTGGCCACATGACATGGTAAGTAAAGTATACAGTACAAGAGACAAATGAGGAATCATTCTAGTGATGATATGGGCCACAAATGGGGAAATCCAACTCTGATAAAGATCAGATTGTTGTGGCATGGTGTCTGGGGAGGAGCATCTCTGAATGTGTGAAGTTAGTCAGCTGTTTGCATGTTAATCTCATGGAACGTGTAGAAGGTTGTTGAAAGATGGTGGAACTGCAAGTAAGCTACAAAGTGTTGGACCACCACAGCTCACCAATGAAAACGGAAGTTGGAGGCTTGCCTGCTTTCTAAAGCAGGATTGGCAGTGATATGTGCCAGATCTAACAATGAAGTGCAATGCTGGTGCAGGCACAAGTGTTTATGAACATACCCTTCAGCAAACATTGTTGAATATGGGGCTCCACAGCAGGTGACCTAAATATGTTCCCATGTTGATACAACTACATTGTCAATTATGAGTGCAGTGAGCACACGATCATCTAGACTGGACCATGTATAACTAGGAATGTGTCACTTGGTCGGATGAATCGCATTTCTTGTTACACCATATCAACAGTCATGTCCAAATACATGGTCATCCAGATGACTGGCTGCTCAAAACCTGTACCATGGAATGGATGCAGGAGAATGTGTCATTATTGTGCTATGAGGAACAACATACTGGGCTTCCACAGATTAGTTGGTTTGGGGTATAAAGGGTCCATACTACTGGGTCATCAGTCCCTTTTTTCTCACGCAAACAAGTCTCAAGGTAAAACAACTCCCAAAATTAGTTTGGGAAAGTAATAGGCATAAAAGTAATTGGGAACCACACTGAATGAGAAAACGAAGGATGTGAACAAAAAATGAGGAAAAGTAGAGGAAGGTATTAAAATAATAGAGCAGATGGCCTGGGCTGGCTGATCACCAGAATAAAAAAAGGATGAGCCAGCCACTCTTCCACACACTAAAATGTCCAGCCTAAAAGACAAGGTGAGATGAACACACATAGGGAAAAGACTAACACCATTGCAAACAAAATGCAAAGAAAGAGTGACGAAGAGGTAAAATGGAGGGAGGGTGGAGGCCTTGGAGAGAAGGCCAGATGCCCATTATAAAAATCGAGCTACATGAATAAAATGTAAAACTAAATCATCCGATGACGCATTGTCACCCAGCACCAAAGGTAGGGTGCTGGGAACCTTGAAAGTCTGCTGCAGAGAGTTTAATTTGGGCAGTCCAACTAGATGTTGATGACAGTCCTAGGGGAGCCACAGTGACACAGAGGTTGATCCTTGCAATGGAGGAGCTGACCATGCGTTAGCTACGTATGGCCGATTTGGAGCTGGCAAAGGACAACATAGTCCCTGTGAGTGGCTCGCATGGATGACCAACACACATTTGTTGTCTCCTTCATGGTGGAAGACCAATCACAAATCAGTCTCCAGCAGGCCAATCTCCAGATCTGGTTTACCAATAGCATGTTTGGCCAGGTGGTCACCAAGTTCATTGTCCTGTATCCCGACATGTCCTGGGGTCCAAATGAAGGTCACTGAATGTCCTTTGTTGCCAAGGGCATAAAGAGACTTTTGGTTAGTTATTACCAAAGGATGTCGAGGGAAGCACTGGTTGAGAGCTTGTAGGCTGCTTAAGGAATCACTACAGATGACAAAGGACTCACCGATGCAGGTGCGGATATGCACAAGAGCACGATAGATGGCTACCAACTCGGCAGTGAAAACACTGCAGCCATCCAGCAAGGAACGCTGTTCAGTATGTCCAATGTGAACTTCGGCAAAGCCAACAAGGCCGATTACCATTGATCCATTGGTGTAGACTATTTCTGAGCCCTGGAACTCACCAAGAAGAGAGAAAAATTGCTGACAAAAGGCCTCAGGTGAAACTGAGCCAGCTTCCATGACAAGACTGTTCACTGGGCTCTTTCAGAAAGCTCCCATTGCGAGCCAAACTCCACAATGGTGGACAGGGTCCAGCAGACGCAGTGGGGAAGGCGATGCTGAACCATACACCAGGCTCCCATAGTCAATACAGGACTGTACAAGGACTTTGTATAGCTGCAGCAGTGTAGGATGATCAGCTCCCCAATCAGTGTGGCTCAGGCATCTAATAATATTAAGATGCTGCTAGCACTTTTCCTTAAGCTGACTAAAGTTGGGGATGCCAAGTTTAGTGGGTGTCTAAGACCAGTCCCAAAAACTGGTAAGTCTCCACTACATAAAGGAGTTGGTCATTGAGATAAAGTTCTGGATGGGGGTGGACAGTACAATGACGACAGAAGTGCACAACGCAAATCTTTGTGACCGAAAACTGAAAGCCGTGACAGTCCATGACTGCACTTTCCGTATAGCTCCCTGCAGCCAGTGGTCAGCCACACCAATAGAAGAGGAGCAGAAGGAAATACAAAAGTCATCAGCATATAGGAGGGGAGATACTGAGGACCACACTGCTAATGCAAGTCCATTGACGGCAATTAAAAAGAGTGGGACACTCAGAACAGAGCCCTGCAGGACCCTATTCTCTTGTATTTTGGGTGCAAACTCTGGAAATGTGAAGTGACAAAAAGTTCTGTATAAAAACTGGGAGCGGGCACCAGAGATCCCACTCATGAAGAGTAGAGAGAATATGTCATCACCAAGTGGTATCATAGGACTTCCTCTGGTCGAAAAGGATGGCAACAAGGTGTCACTGGAAAAATTCCAATCGAATGACAGACTCCAGGTGGACCATGCTGTTGGTGGAGCGCCCTTGGCGAGAACCGTCCTGCGACAGAGCCAGAAGACCCCAAGACTCAAGGAGCCAACACAACTGTGGGTTCACCATACATTCGAGCAGCTTGCACAGAATGATAGTTATACACATCTAGTGGGTTCTTCCCAGGCTTTAGCACTGAAATGATGATACTTTCCCGCCATTGTGACAGAAATTGGCAATGACTCCAGATGCAGCTGAAGATGACAAGTAGGTGCTGCAGGTAAGCCGCTGACAAATGTTCAAGCATTTGGGAATGGATGCAGTCTGGGCCACAGGATGTGTTAGAACAGTCAGCAAGGGCACTGAGAAATTCCCACTCACTGAATGCAGCATTACATGGCACAGGGTGGCGGGGGAGCGAAAGATAGGCGTTGTTGTTCACCCGCTGTTTGAGGAGATAAGACGTAAGGCAGTAATTCTGAGGCACAGAGGTGTGAGCATAATGCTCGGCAAGATGCTCTGCAATTATGTCTGGATCAGCAGATACAGCTCCTTATGTAGAAATTCTAGGTACACGCGGAGGGGTCTCATAGCCTTAAAGTCATTTGAGCTCAGTCCAAACCTGGGGTGGAGAGATTCATGTGCCAATGGTGGATACGTAGCACTCGCAACCCTCCTGCTTCCATTATTTGATGAGTAGCTGGACCTGGGCATTGAGCCATTTGAAGGCAATGACATTCTCCAGGGATGGGTGGCACTTACGACGTTGGAGGGCCCACCTACAGTCTCTAATGGCCACAGTGATTTCCAGCGACCACCAATGAACTGACTTCCACTTGGGGGGGTGGAGTGGGGGGGGGGGGGGCAACCTGAGGAACAAAGGATTGCCGATTCAGCTGTGGCAACAATGGTAGTAGTGAGGATGTGAAACACCTCATCGATGTTGCCCTGCAATGAAGATTCAATAGTGGTAGCGGAGGTGAAAGCATCCCAGTCAGCCTTGGGAAGAGCCCATCTAGGCAAGCGTCGAGGTGAGGGACACTGGGGTAGGGACAGGAAGAGTGGAAAATGGTCACTATCACACAAGTCATCGTGAGCTCTCCAGCTAATAGATGGCAGAAAGTCAGGATTGCAAACCGAGAGATCAATGGCCAAGTTTGTGCCATGTGCCACACTGAGACATGTGGAGGGACCTGTATTTACGAGGCAAAGTTCGAGGTTGAGTTAGTAGGTCCTCAAAATCTTTGCCCCTGCCAGTAAACTTGGTTCCACCCCACAAACAGTTACGGATGTTAAAATCACCCACAAGGAAAAAGGTGGGGGAGGAGTTGCGAAATGAGTGCAGCCAATACATGGGGCAGCGCGTCTATCTGGAGGGAGATAGATGTTACAGATGGTAATTTCCTGAATTTCCTGTGTAGTCCTCATCCTGACAGCCACAGCTTCTGAAGATGTTTGAAGGGACACAGATTCACTACACACAGAGGTAAAGACAAAGATACAAACTCCACCTGACAGTGTCACAGCCAGGGCAGTTTTTGTAGCACCCCCAACAGCCACGAAGGGCAGCGGATCTCATTGTGGGAAACGAGGTTTCCTGAGGGATAATGCAAAAAGCAGGCGTAACACTTAAAAGGTGACATAACTCAACCAAGTGGGAGAAAAAAAACCACTGCAGTTCCACTGGAGAATCGCACTTTCTGTTGTCTGGGATCTATCATCTGGGAAGGCATAAACTGACGAAGGAGGCAAATTGCACCTCAGCATCACCTGCTGCCACTGAATGAGTGTTGGCAGCCAGTACCATTGCATCCGAGCTGTCGCCAGGATCTAGGTCCTCAGAGGACACCAGAATCTCCACCGCATTCTCAGATGCGGAGCTGTGGGAGAGTGGTAGTGTGGGGGCCACTGGAGGCTTCTGTTTCTTAGACTATTTCTTTGATGGTTTGCCCTCTTTTCACTCCTTAGGGGCTAGTTGGGAGGGCTTCGCAGAAGTAGCTTCAGGGATATAGGAAGACCATGAAACCCTTGAATTAGCAGCCACTGGCTCTTTCAGCCGTTGGCTGGTATCCGCTTGACCACAGGGGCGGGGGGAGGGGGGGGGGCCTGGAAGGTAGAGTCCCAAGGAACCCCTTCCACTTGAGAGGAGCCAGAGGAGACTGTTGCTTCTCCGACTGTGGGGAGGGGACGATGTCCTTGGCTTTTGGGGGACGGGAGAGGGGGGGGGGGGGGGGTTGATGCTCCAAAAGTAGAAGCTTTAGAATCAACAGAAGATGTGCCCCCAACCAGCTGGAGGGCCCACTGAAGGAAGTGTAATGAGGGGCATAATGGAGTCATTGATGGCGATGCCATTCTAGCAGCAGCCTAGGTAGATGGTATTTGAACAGGGTTCAACCTTTTTAATTTTAGTTTAGCCTTGCAATAAGACAGCCTGTGCACGCTCTTTTCCTCCATAATTTTCTGCTCCTTTTGGAGTACTGGACGGTCCAGCGAGCAGGGGAAGTGGTGCTCTCCACAGTTGACACAGGTGGAGGAGGTGCACATGGAGTATTAGTATGCAGAAAATGTTTGCAGTCTCTACATGTGGTGCTGGAACTGCACCAGGAGGACATTTGCCTGAATTTCCAGCATTCAAGGCACTGGATAGGGGGAGGGACAGCATGATGGTTGTTGCCAGGAGTCCTGATGTCCCAAGATGGGCATCTACTCTTTGGCATATGTGGGGAGTTTGCAGCTCTGGCATCAGCAGTGCGATCCCTGTGTTGTCAGGGCCCAAACACCAAATGGGTACATGATGGCCCCACCACAATGGGCTGGCTACCATGCTGGATTTTGGTTCTGAGAAATAAAATTTTGTCTTAGGGCAAAAGAGGGTAATTAACTATGGAGGAGGAGGAGATTACTGTTTAATGTCCCGTCGACAACAAGGTCATTAGAGACGGAGCACAAGCTCGGATTAGGGAAGGATGGGGAAGGAAATCGGCCGTGCCCTTTCTAAGGAACCATCCCGGAATTTGCCTGAAGCGATTTAGGGAAATCATGGAAAACCTAAATCAGGATGGCTGGAAGCGGGAGGTAATTAAACATGGATGTAGATAATGTACCCTGTAAGATGACCTTGCCAAGATAACTGGATTGTAGGTGGTGTTGCAGATTCAGGACAATATGAGGTGCAGAAGGTCTAACTGCACACTGGATGTATGGCACACCACGTAAGGCATCCATCCCCAAAAGACCTGCACTTTGGATAATTTTGAAAGAGGTGTAGCTCAAACCCTGAAAGGGGACCAGAAGTCAGTCAGCCAAAAAGTGGGAGATTCCTCCTAATCACCTCTTATGACAGGCAGGAGTACCTCGAGCCTATTCTAACCCCCGGAGCCACAGGGGGTGGCTTCCATGGAACCTGTGATAGTAACTGAAGGCACCACGATAGCTGTGGACTATGAACATTACTACGAAATAGTTGCAGCCCTACAAACTACGTCTTCCCGATGGTGATAGTGTCCTCCAGTAGGATAACCTTGCGTGTCACAAGTCCAGACTTATGCTACAATGGCTTGATGGAGTATGACAGCGAACTCTCAATGTCTTTGCCACCAAATTTGGCTGATGTGAAAATGATGGGACACTACTGGACAGCAGCTATGCACTCACGAATAACAACGTCTAATTTACAGAACACAAGTGACCCGTACATAGACATTTGGTGCCACATAGTTCTGCAAAGTTACCAAGGCCTCAACAGATATATGCCATGCAGAATCATTGCTCTGTATTGCATTCTAAAGGTGGACCAACAGCTAGTAAGTTAGATGGTCGTAGTTTTTAGGCTTATCAGTGGACATACATGCATACAATCAATAAAAACTGAAGTAAGTACAAACTATGCAGACACTGTTTGTCCTAATAAAATTTACTATAGATAAGAAATTAAAATCTCTAATGTTACTAAATAATGGTATTTCATATTTTGTAATCATGTAATATATGGGAAAAAAAAACAAGCTGCAGCTACATTTGCACAACACTGTTTTTAACATACACAATGACCTTTACTTTGGACAAGTATTGGGAACTTATCCTAATGTACTAAAAACTGTCATTTTCTGAATACTTATGGGAAACTTTTTAAATTAATTTTAACCAGTGTAAAGTTGGAGTTTCATATTTATGGCACTTGTTTGGGACAATACCCTCTATCCTTTCTCAAGGATGACAAGAACTACCAAAGCACAACTACCTATCACAGTGGTATTGAGAGAATAATTTCTTTCTCCACAATCTTCGACAGTTTTCCATACTACTGTTGGTATATTTAGTCTGTGAGCTTTAACCACTGATTTCAGTGCTCATTATGAATGTGCATACAGTTTTCTCAATCCAGTCTGTCTTTTCAAGAATTGCATGATGGTTACAACTGAACTTTGAGTATTTAGCCACTGTAGACAGAAAACTATTTACCATAACGGGTAGTGATCTTCCAATAAATGATGGTCAAACTGTGTGCTAGTGTTAGTGTGATGACTTACAATTACGCATCAGTGCTGGTATGGCAAAGTAGTGTTGAAACCCAAATACCAACACGGATCTGGACAAGGTGAGCAGAGCTTCATTCATAAAGCTGTTTTGTAAAACAACAGCAATAGTGCTGCTGCTCTTCGCACATCTTGACACATTAAACGAATGTGGAAAGATGCACTTTCTGCACTGCAGTTAAAGAATGTGATCCAAAAGTTTGAATTAACTGGTAATTTGGGAATTGCTTCAGGAGAGGCTGATGACCAACTGCGCCACAAATTGTTGATGTTAGTGCTGCCATGTCTGGGAATGGTGGATGCAATGTGCAATCTTCAAGCAGTACATGAGCTGTGCCATGAAAGTTGAACATTCCAAGGTCCACCATTCGAAAAGTGCTGCGAACAACTGTGAAATGGTATCCCCAGTACAGTTCCAAGCTACTGAGCAAAATTTGTAACCGGGAGTGTAAACAAGGTATGTAATTCACATAAGCTACCCTCTTTGGAAACTAAAATGGTTTACTTTCAGTGGTTTATTAATTATTTATATTCCACATGTACTTACAAATATTTCCACAAAGTTTCATTGTCTTACAATTGCTCATTTTTCATGGTGGCCCTCTCCAGTAGCAAAACTTTAATTACAACCACCCTGTATATGAAGTACAGTCATGAGCAAATACGTAATCACTTCCCTTCCCTTCAATCTTTTTGATGGATTTATCAGTGGCCAAAATTTGTTTTGCGTACTCCTTTTAACATTAACATCATTCTTACACCACGTCCCTCCAGTGTTCAATCAACAAAATCTTCACTTTTGACAGCTCCCATTCCTTTCATTTTGAAAACTCTTTTCTTATAGTCAAGGTATCTATGGTGAACAAATATGCTATAGAACAAATTTCTCAACATTTACAATAATACTGTCCATTAAAATAACTACTCTAACCTACTTAAAAAAAAAAGATCTCACAAGCAGTCTTCCCACTCGGAACAGCACACTTTATGCTTCTATGCCAACTGGAAGCGTCTCCTTCACTACTCACTACTAACCAAGTTTTTAACATCTCCACAGGTTACAACACCAAGATTGCAACAATCAAAGTTGAGTCCTCATACAAGATCATCCCTCCGTATTCCCCTAACTAGTCTGGGTTGCCATGTGTCGCCTTCCTAATGTTAGAATCATCATTGTCGAACATATGACATTCCGTACCCATCATTTCCCACCAACAACACTGACTCTGCTGTAAAAATTGCCTCTCATGGAAAGAGAACCATCGCCTACTTCAGTAGCATCACTAGCAAAATTTACAATATTAAATGCAGGGTCAAATGCAAAACTGCTTGCATTATTTATCAAGCATTCACTGGACAACATACAAAATATGAGGGCCTTGCTAAGAGCCTGGTAGAACACATGGATGAAGAGAAAATGTCCTACATTTGCAGTAGCCAGTTTGTGAGCATGATCTATAGTGCGGCTCACAAGGCTCGAATTCTGGCTATATCACATGGTGCTTTTGGAATCTCTTACCCAATACCTTCTCCCCGGAACTCCCAAGAATTTACTTCAATACATCTGCTCATCCCCAAAAATAACAGACTCAACCTACACTCTCTTCACACCTCCCCTACCTGTCCTCATTTTACATTTCCATTTACTCTCGTCCCTTCCTCCTTAGGATCCACTGCTTCCTAATAACTTTCCTCTATACAATTGTTATATACAGAAATCTAATATGATTAAAGACATTACAAATGGCTTCACCTGTTTAATTCATTGTGATATATTTGTAAGAATTACTGGGAATGAAAAACCAAGTTCAAATTTTCGGCTGGTGCACAAGCACAGTGATTCCTAAATGAGCCTGCTGCTGATATGTAGTTAAAATTATGCAGTCCCTTTTCCTTCATTGAGCTAAATATTTGCATGAACATTTACCTGGGCATGCTTGAGCAATGCCCAGAGCCACAGCTTGATACAGATTCCATGGACTACACCTTTACATCTTTCAGCAACACAGCGCTCCATGTTGGGATATAGTGGTTCACACAATTTTAAATCTATATCTTCTAAACCATTGAATCATTCATACTGAATGTGATGACAATTCTGCTCTTGGCACATAGATTTCTAGACTTGGCACCCATGGATTTCTTTTTATTAGGTTATGTGAAGGATCTTACGTATGTGCCTCCTTCACTGAACAAAGTTCCATTTGTAATTCAGTCTTGTCAATAACTCCAAAATTGCTTCAGAATGTATGGTATGAAATTAATTATTGCTTAGATCTCTCCAACTGACCTAGGGGAGTCTCTTAGAATACTATAAACTACCAGTATATAAAATTTCTATGAACTTACGTTTACTTTCTCTGTAATTTTTATCAGTGTGTCACAGATGCATTAAGCAGTTGTAACTGTTTGCAATCGTTATATTCATTTTGAATTGTCTTGCACTTTCATAATAGTTCTCCAACTTATTTTTTCTTTTCTTCTTGTATATTCATCTTTACTTCTCCCCCTATCATAATTATCTTTGAGGTGAAGTTGACACAGATTACTGATTTACTAATTTTGGCCTTCTAACCCCTCTGAAGCTGACTCAGTTTTTGCCTTTTTCTTCCCCATCTCTCATAGGTCTTTCTTGCCTTGAGTTCCAAGTCACATGCCCTGTCACTTTCTTTGGAAATAAGGTCTTATGGGACCAAACTGCTGATCATCGGTCCCAAAACTTACGCGCCAAGTTAATCTAACTTAAAAAACCACACACACACACACACACACACACACACACACACACACACACACACACACACACACACACACACACACCTGAGGAAGTACTCGAACCTCCAATGGGGGCAGCTGCATGGATCATGACAAGGTGCCTCAGACTGCGCAGCTACCCCACACGGCCCCTACCCCTGTTTCTTATGAAACATGTCTCACCACCACCTGGTGTGCGTGCACATGTGAAGGGTGGGGGGGGGGGGGGGGCACTTTTAGAAAGCCAGTCACATAAAATATCCACAGAATCTATATCATAAAAATGCAACAGACAAGTATTTTATTTTTTTAGAAATACTGTGAAACCTTACCTGCAAATTCTGCAAAATGGTTTCCAATATCGAAGGCTTGATAGTTGTAGCTGGAATACTCATAATCTATGAAGGTAACAGAGTTCTTTTCAGCATTATAGATGACATTTCCAAGCAGTAAATCATTGTGACAAAACACAATTGGACTGTTCAGACGTGTCAACTGTAACTTTAAATTTTCAAATTCTTCTTCCAATTTCTTCTTCGGAGGAATGAGCTCTTCAAATCTGGAATGATGTACAAGTCCTCTTCAGTCACAGATTTCTGACAATAAAAGTGAAACACATGTTAACACTTCAGATTACCTACTGACACTGTAATGTTTATTGAGTGTTGAGACATTTATGATAGCTGGCTTTACAATAGGAGTTTGCACATTACATAAACAATAACTTTCTTTGATGCATTTCTTTTAACCTGTTTGACAGTATCGGGTGATTATTATTAATTTAAATAATGAGAGTGATCAGGTATCATAAAACTGTGAGATTTATAGCAGTTTAATACTAAGAGCAGCAAACGATCATTTCAAATAACATGCCATTTTTCCTTGTCATTCTTAACTGACATAACATAAATACTGAATGAATCAGTGGAGCACTGCTGTTTTTGAAATTTTCTAGCAAATTAAAACTATGTGCCAGACCGATAGCTGTATCCAGAACCCTGCCTTTGGATGGTATTTTTTACTGACTAGGCTACCCAGGCACAGCTTGTGACCTAGCTTCACAGTTTCACTTTTATCACTAACACTCTTCCATTTCCTCTTAATCTTGTTGGACAGGCACTCCTTCAAGAAACAGAATGAATCTATCATTACAGTTGGGTGGGTACTGTTTTCAAACTGGAAGAAAGGCATGCTACCTAACAAGGTAAGCACGGCAATCTATCCTTCTCGTAATATTGATGTTATTCCATCCTCAACTTTCCACTGTTTGTACTTCTGCATGTCCATACATATGATTAAGTAAGAATATAACCTTTTCCACATGAATAATTTCTCTTTAATGAGCAAACAATGTTGGCAGCAAAACAAAAATAATTCTGAGTCTATGTTACAAGAATATATTGCCAATGTGGTGTCCAACCATCAACCTTGTTTGTAATACAATTACTGTAATCAGAATGCCAAAATGCCTGCTTATCATTTCTTGAGACAGGAACAACCACAGATAAAGAAGTAAAGAAAATGCACATTGAAATTTGACAATATAAAAATAATTAGTTCACCAGATGGAAAGAAATTGAAGACATTTTTAAAAACTTAGTTGTTGCATGATGTGATGCCTAGTGCCATCACAAACCACTATTTTTTGTGTGGATACTATGATGTGATAACCCAGTTTTCCATCATGACAAAAATTCTCGCCCTGCATGTTTAGAAGGCAGCTGCATGTCGAAAATTTATGCAGTGTTGTGTAAATATCCTAATGCCAGCTAATAAGAAACCTTTCAAGTTAAAAACATGACTAACTGATCATCATAAAATATGGCCTGTTTGAGTATTACTGTTTTCAAAAGACAAATGCTCCTCTATAAGCCTGTAGGGAAATTTCATTACACAACAGTTTTTTGTATTTTCAGTAATCTGTAAATACTTCTTAAATAACGTTATACGAAGTATGTGTACCAGCTGTTCACTGAATCCATTAAATGTGACATTCAACTGTTCCCCAAGAACAACTACACTAATGATATGACACATTTGGTGTTTCTTCACCCTCAGAATACTCTCAAATACAGTCACTGAACAGGTAATTGATGTAGGGACCTACTTTCTTCACTGAAATCATACTTTTCTCTTTTAATGAGATTTCATGCCATCTCATAATTAGCTTTAGAGTTTAAGTATTCACACTATGATTTTCACTTAATTATATTTTTAGTCTTTTAGCGTTTCCCCATACTTATACAGGGTGAATTCGAACACCAACAAAATTTTGTAGGTTGTTCAGGGATATTGTTGGCATATTTTTGTACAAGGTGGTCTCCAGAGACTTATTACATAATAACAATTTGATCCGAAGAAGAGAAACACGTTTCATTACAGGTTTACTTAGCAATTGTGAAAACGTCACTGTGATTCTCAGCGAACTCCAGTAGGAGATGCTAAGAGAGGCATTCTGCATCACAGTACGGCCTACGGTTCAAGTTCAGAGAGTATACATTCTTAGAAGAGTAAGCCAGTAAATTGCTTCTTCTTGCATATATCTCATGGAAAGACCATGAAGATAAAATTAGAGAGATTCAAACCCACACAGAAGCTTACCAGCAATTTTCCTTCCCATTGACCATTCACTATTAAAAGGAAACGGGTGAAGCGACACTGGTACGTAAAGTATCCTCCACCACATACCGTAATGGCACTTGCAGAGTATACAACGTCGGTGCAGAAGTAACTGCATCTTCTTTTTTGCTTGTAAATATGTGAGCAGATCACAAACTGCTATTTTTTGTGTGGATACTATGCAGGTGTCTTGAGTATTCACAATAATAGGTGGCTCTGCGATTTTTGGTAGCAGCACAAAGTGCACTGCGAAATCAATTGTGCATCATGATAGATGGAAGTAACCCAGGTTGAACAGCATGCACACATCATAACAGCCATTCTCTGAGGGACACATGCAAAAGAGTATCAGAGTGAATTGATGGAAGCCCTTGGTAATAAAGCCCTCCAATACCATGCAGTAGCACGGGAGACAGTAAAGTTTCAGCAATAATGTAAGGCAACCAGTCATCAGCAATGCTTGGGATGACCTGTCAGAGTGAGGCCCAACATGATTGACTAATTGAGAGGGGTTATGGGACCAAATGGCGAGGTTATCAATCCTGTGATTCCGAAGTGAATCACAGAAGAAAGAGGTTCTGCTAAAAGTGGATGGATCTAGTCAGGGGGGTCAAATTATAAAATAATGAACATTAAACACACACAGTAAAGGCACAAAAGGTGAGACCAAATCTAAAAACTGGAAAAAAAGGGGGGGCAGTCATGGGATCACAGACCACAACCACCCCTGCTCCAAGACTATAGTAGAACCTTATATCTGGAAATAAAAACCACTTTCACGGAGGAAACTGAGGACCAGTTCAACCATCCATGGATCATCTGATAATGTTAACACGAAGGGCTGAAAGAAGGAGTCATACCACCAATATGTGAGACATCGTCAGTTTGGCTCCATAACCACATTGTGGGGTGGGTCATTACATAGGAGGAAACAATGGGTGAGCCAGGTATGATCAATGTGTAAACGGTATAGAACAGTGAACTACTCCTGAGAGGAGCAGAAGGAAGAGTGCCAAACTGCAGCAGACTCCTCGAGTGTGCGGAGTTTATTACTAGGAGCAGTAGCGCTCCAGATGGCATTCCACTTTTGGGCAAAGAGAGATTTGACATAGATCCGCGTATTCGCAGCTGGAATCATGAACGGAAATTGGGGGGGGGGGGGGGGGGTAAAAACGGTCAGCCAGGTAATTCCCGCTCACATGACTTGGGACCCAGAGAAAGACAACTGAACAGGCAGCACGCTCAAGGGTGGAGAGAAGGTCATGGATAGCAAAGACCAAAGGGTGACAAGAGTAGCATCTGCCGATACCCTGCAGGCTGCTCATGGAGTCTGAACAAATTAAAACACTGTGGATGGAGGCCTGAGAAACAAAAAGGAGGGCCCTATGAATGGCTAGAAGCTCTGCTATAAACACCCTACATGATCCTGGCAATAAATGGTGTCTGAAGCCAGTAGGAGAAGTGAAAGTGTATCCCAACTTACCGATTGTCTTAGAACCATCAGTATAAAAGATGGTGGCACCCTCGAACTCTGCAAGGATGGCACATACAAGACACCGGAAAACCATAGGAGTGACAGAGACCTTAGGATCCTGGAATAGATTGCTCCTTATCTGTGGTCTATGCACCATCCACGGGGGGAGGGGGTGGGTTATCAAAAATAAGGTCCAAGAAATGGGTCTGTGCTACAACATCATGGAGCTGGTTGCCTAAAAGTTCTGGATTGGGAGGCACTATGGGTCCACGACAAAAATGCATAACCCGCATTTTGGAGGGAGAAAGCTGGAAGTCACTGGCAGTGGCCCACACAGAGGCCCATCAGATGGCACCTTTGCCACCTTGGAGCTGGTGCTCAGCAGACACTACCAAGTGGAAGCTGCACCAGATGCAAAAATTGTCAACGTACAATGCTGGGGTAACCAGAGCCCCAACAGAGGTCACAAGCGCATTGATGGCAATGAGGAAGAGCGTGACACTTAGCACAGGATCCTGAATCTGAGGGGCAGTGAGTGAAGTGTCAAGTGAGGTGCCAACTCTAATTCGGAAGAGCCGGTGAGAGAAAAACTCATGGATAAAAATTGGAAGGGGACCACAGAAGCCCGTGTCATGGAGGGTAACTAAAATGTGATGGTGCTAAAAAAGTGCTACATAGCAGTTGGTTTGCATGTTATAATAAATCACTTGCAAACTCCAGGGAAGAAGACATCAATAAACCAAGAAGTGTGATATGAACAATGACAAATATTTGCACCATTAAGCTAGCCCGACACTGTTGCAGCTAGTCATCCTTATTCTGAATACGGGCACAGGGACAGTTGGCATCCACACTGGTCCCTATATGATCTATTAGGGACACATCTGGGGATCGTACTGGCCACAGGAGTATCTCATGCAAACAGACCAAAGACATACGTGTCGTGTGGACGAGCACGATTCTGTTTAAAAATGTCAGCACAATATTGTGGCACGAGAGGTAACACATGAGGGGACAGGATGTCTGAATTACTGTTGTGCTATCAGACTTACCTCAGTTCATACCAGCAGTGACCTTAAGTCTTACCAGATGACACTCCACACCATAATGTCACAAGTAACATTGCGCCTCCAAAATACATTGAAAGTGTGGGAACTTTCCCCAGGTCACTGGCATACTAGGGTAGTGTGACCCAAGATTCATAGCTGAAGACAACATGATGCCAATTGTCAGCAGTCTACACTTCCGAGTCACACCACCACTCCAAAAGCAGTTGCGAGTAGTGGTGTTAATGGCACCGTATGCAGGGGGGCAGTAATTCCACAGTCTGGCAGTCACTAGTCTCCGACCAATGGTGACATATGGCACAGAAGACTGAAGGTTAGTTTTTAATATCCAGTGTCCTTTCAAAGGAACCACACCAGCAATTTAGGGAAATATAAGACACACTAAATCAGGATGGTCAGATGTAGATTTAAGCCATCAAATGTATGTCCAGTGAGCTAACCACTGTGCCAACTCACTCAGTAGATGATACAGAATGTTGAAGGCATTCCATACTTGTTCTCAGATGGCAGGCACAGATGTGACGGGTTTACGATGTGCCTGGTGCACAGTACAGCTATCCTACCTCATAGTGGTCAACTGGAATCTTGACGATGAGTATGCTTGCCTCACATTCTCATGCAGTTCAACATTGAGCCAATGTCACATCCAAATTCCCAACAAATCTAGACATTGTATGATTTGACGAAACAACCAAATGGGGACCCACAATGCCGCCCTTTTCAAACACATTTAGATGGTGGCAATTTTGTCTCATGCAAGTATGTGCCATCTGCATGTCCTGAAAGTATCTCAGTTCAAGCAACACTAATGCACTCTAGTGGCTGATGTATCTGTCACAGGGAATTGAAGCTAATTATATATGTACCCGTCGTTGGTGAGTATGTGTACAAAATTACTTTTATATGTCTGACCCTCTCTCACGAGTGCTTCACATGTTTATCAGGCAGTGCATATAGACAAAATGGACAGTGTACAATATTTGTAGATGTCAGTAAGTTTATAACCACGTACTGTCCTATATTTGAACAAATTAAGGTCTAAAAAATTCCGCGTAATGTTTGCAGGTACATACATAATCCATACATATTATAAAAATGTATAGACGTATGTTCCACATCTCCTAACCACTGGACCAATTTCAACCAAACCTGGTACACATATCATTACAACCAAGTGACAACTGCTGTGATTATAAGAACCACTTACCTATCACAGGTCAGGAGACACGGTGTCAAACACTGAGTTGCATGAATAATTGCCACACTGTGCACAATGATTAAATTTATTACTTCTTTGCTATTAACACTATTTGCAATGCATGTCCCAGACAGTATTTACATATGCCACTGAATGTACCTACACAAATATGTCATTGTATGACACACAGTTCGAGACACATGACATCACAAAACACTGAGATGTGTGGAAGAATGAAGTTTTAATACTACTGTTCTTTACTACTACGACCCAGCTACAGTTGAGTTAACTTAAGGAAATTCCTGACACCTGGCGACACTTTTGACAGCTTGCAATAGTAAAGTGCAAATGGCTGTAGGTGAAAACAATAGCCATTTACCGAGTTACAAAGAGGCAGTGCCTTAGAGACATTTACAAAATCGCATTGTAGATACATAAAACAGGTGCACCAGCATACAGAAACTGTATGGGGTACTGTACTTTTATGTTTGTACATCGTGCATATTTCTTTGTATGATTCTTTCATAACCTCAAAGGTGTTTTCACAAATACAAAGAAATGAAATATTTTCACTATTTCACTAAAAACACAGTTCATTTTTTGTTTTGATATAAAACTGGCAAAAGAATACCTGAACAATGTGGGGTTTTCACACAGCTTAAAGTAATACAAGAAATTAAATATTATATACTACAAGAAATTAATTGTTAGTAGTGGGGATGACAAGCTGGCTAAATAAACAATAAGGAAAATTTTTTTAGAAAAACTGTTCCTTCTTAGCACCATAGATAAAAATAAATGTTTATTTTGTGCACTTACACATAAAAGGCATTGGATCACCTGTCAAAAATCTAAATGGGAAAGGGGGGTTATAATTGACGATTTACAAATTTTTTGTGTCAGAACGGAGAAATGTTACAGCCTTTGGCCTTACAAAAGACATCATCAAAAATCCTATTAGAGGATTATTACTGTAGCCAGTAGCTTTTGTAGAACTAACATAATTCCTGGAGCTCCCTACATACTTACTAAAAGATCTTTAAAATATAAAGTAAGAGGTATTTCCAATTTTATGAACAATCAGGACATATTTGAAAATCACTGCATACAATTAAAGGACTAAAATATTTTGTACAAAAACAAACACACACACACACACACACACACACACACACACACACACGTAAATAAGTAATGACTCAAAAGTCTCTTTTAGAAACTAATAAAGAAAAGAAATGGAAAGGATTGTGATAGCTACCAATTTTATCACAAACACAATAAATTAACTTTCATACTTAACTTCATACAATTCACAAGAGAGTGAGTGAACTCCAACCTGTACACATAACATTCTGAGAAATTTAGTGATACGAGAAAATTCTGCATTAATTTAGGAACTCCTGACCATTCTGCATCATTTGTGTAGATACCAAAAATCAATGAACCACACTTTTAGAAAATGTATATCAAACTATACCTCAGCAAAGGTAACATGTACTTACTCTATTGTAGATTTTCAATAGTAACCTGGGTATTTGGTAACAGTATTACAAGCTTTTAAAACTATGATATTTCTTGGAAGTTATTTACACTCTTTGCCCCTACAGTGTGCCACAAAAATGGCAAGCAAACTTGAGCAGGTACTACTGGTGTAACGCTGGCAAGTGACAAAATGATGGTTCCACAATGACACGAAAAATAATACTAAGTGGACTTCATAAATTATATCAAATGATATAAACCTGTATTTAGAGTATAGACAAAGGCAGCAGAAGAAATTGCATAAAAAAATTCACTCTGACCCCACACAAATAAACAAAAGGCAGTATGTATGTCAGAAAACATGAAAATCATTTCATAACTGGCACCCCACAAACCTCCCACATTAAATTAGGTTACAAATTCATTGTAAAACCTTAACAAATATCATATTATTTCAATGACTGTTTAATAAATGTATCAAAATCAAATTATGTAAGAGGCTACCCGGGTAATGGCCACCTCACCTGTTTAGGGGAGAATAACTAAATACACTACTGGCCATTAAAATTGCTACACAAAGAAGAAATGCAGATGATAAACGGGTATTCATTGGACAAATATATTATACTACAACTGACATGTGATTACATTTTCATGCAATTTGGGTGCATAGATGCTGAGAAATCAGTACCCAAAACAACCACCTCTGGCCGTAATAACGGCCTTGATACGTCTGGGCATTGAGTCAAACAGAGCTTGGATGGCGTGTACAGGCACAGCTACCCGTGCAGCTTCAACACGATGCCACAGTTCATCAAGAGTAGTGACTATCGTATTGTGACGGGCTAGTTGCTCGGCCACCATTGACCAGACCTTTTCAATTGGCAAGAGATCTGGAGAATGTGCTGGCCAGGGCAGCAGTCAAACATTTTCTGTATCCAGAAAGGCCCGTACAGGACCTGCAACATTCGGTCGTGCATTATCCCGCTGAAAGGTAGGGTTTTGCAGGGATCGAATGAAGGGTAGACCCACAGGTCTTAACACATCTGAAATGCAACGTACACTGTTCAAAGTGCCGTCAACGCGAACAAGAGGTGACCGAGACGTGTAACCAATGGCACCCCATGCCATCATGCCAGGCGATACGCCAGTATGGCGATGACGAATACACGCTTCCGATGTGCATTCACCACGATGTTGCCAAATACAGATGCGACTATCATGATGCTGTAAACAGAACCTGGATTCATCCGGGGGAAAAAAAAAAACATTTTGCCATTCGTGCACCCAGGTTCGTCGTTGAGTACACCATCGCAGGCGCTCCTGTCTGCGATGCAGCGTCAAGGGTAACCGCAGCCATGGTCTCCGACCTGATAGTCCATGCTGCTGCAAACGTCATCAAACTGTTTGTGCAGATGGTGATTGTCTTGCAAATGTCCCCGTCTGTTGACTCAGGGATCAAGACGTGGTTGCATGATCCGATACAGCCATGCAGATAAGATGCCTGTCATCTTGACTGCTAGTGATACGAGGCCATTGGGATCCAGCACGGCATTCCATATTACCCTCCTGAACCCACCGATTCCATATTCTGCTAACAGTCACTGGGTCTCGACCAACGTGAGCAGCAATGTCACGATACGATAAACCACAATCGCAATAGGCTACAATCCGAGCTTTATCAAAGTCAGAAACGTGATGGTACACATTTCTCCTCCTTACACGAGGCATCACAACAACGTTTCACCAGGCAATGCAGGTCAACTGCTGTTTGTGTATGAGAAATCAGTTGGAAACTTTCCTCATGTCGGCACGTTGTTGGTGTCGCCACTGGTGCCAACCTCGTGTGAATGCTCTGAAAAGCTAATCATTTGCATATCACAGCATCTTCTTCCTGTTGGTTAAATTTCGCATCTGTAACACGCCATCTTCGTGGTGTAGCATTTTTAATGGCCAGTAGTGTATGAAAGAATTACAGCTGAAGGTTTAGAAAATTCAGTACCTCCGTAAAAAATAAAAATTCCACTGCATGAAATACTAGAACCTGTTCCAAATGCTGTAGTGGTTATTCATATCAGGATCACAATATATAATAAATTATTTGTACAAATATACTTCTCAGGTGCTGTAAAGCATGCAGTAGTAAAACCACAGTTCATGGAAGGCTGAAAAGAAGATGTAGGGAACAACCAACCAATCAATATTTTCAAAATTGTTTGAAAAAACAGTAATTTCTTAGATCTCCCATAAAAAGCTTTTTATTGCAATAAATTAGTTTGGCTTTCAGGAATGCGAAGTACAATTGTGCAATCAATAAATTCATTGAGAGAATTCATTTGTTTCTGAACTACTCCCAGATGCAACCAGGGATTTTATGTGACTTTACAAGGGCTTTTAATTGCACCACCCACTCTCAGTATCTTCATAAATTAGAAAGATATGGAATCGAGGGTAGTCTTTTGTGCTTCTTTCGAATGCTTTGAAATGAGTGAATCATATTTATAATGCATAAGAACAGTATTGACTCTAAAATGCAATATTCTACAACTCCCTGTGAAATAATTTTCCAGTGGAAATCTACTAAATCTGATTTGAACTATTTGAAAGCACTACTCTTGATTTCACATCTTTCTGATCTCTGAATAAAATATACCATTCAGTTTTATTTGCAGAAGACATATCTGTACTTACTGAAAATGAATCCACAGAGCAAATTTCCTAAAGAGTCATCAATATCCTGAACAGCTTAAAAGATTTGTTTGATCTAAATGGATTAATTAAACATGACAAAGGCATAACTAACACATTTGAGAACAGTCAAAAACCAAATATCTTTGTTTCTCCCAAAAATAAAAATCTTTGTTTGTACATAAAAACTACTTGCGAAACAAGTTTAACAGTCTTTCAGTCACAATGACAATTCTGGCATATGCAATTGCCATGTCCATCATTTTATTATAATTACTTTATTACAATTACTTTTTTTGGGGAGGGGAGTGGTGGGGGGAGGGGGTGAAAGTAGCGTAAAATATTATTTTAAAAAATCTTAGCAATATGTACAATATTGAGCCTAGGGATGCATGTCAACCACTATTTAGGTATCTAAACATATTAACTATTCTGTATATTTACATTTACCAGCTATCTTTCTTTTTATTGGTATGTAACAATTCAGAATTATTTATAGAAAACCCCTTCCTACATTTGTGTGACACTAGAAAAACACTAAATTTATGATATTTTCATACTGCTACACGCTCTAAAAAGTTTCAACCTCGTTAATAATCTGTTGCTTTAATACTAATCTATACCTATTAAAAAGACAATTATAGAATTGTGTATGGTTTTAGCTAATCTACAATAATTTAAAAGATTTTTATTTAAAAAAATCAGTAGTTACATGTAAACTTTCACTGCAAAAGTAAGACATGGTTGATAACTAGGTAAAAAGGGACGAATTACGAAAGGTACCAAGCAATGTGTGTTAATTATATTATGCTATTAACTACTATTATATTAGTCTTACCAACATAAAATAAAGGATTATTTTATATAGCTTGTGCTAATATAATTTTGGGGTATTGGTAAAAATACCATCCAGTTCATATCACGTACAAAACCAGGAAATAACACAGAGGTCAAGAAGTGTTGTTATTGGCAGTTGAAGGGACTGGGATACTGTACTGTTAATGATGATAATGAGTAATGCTTACTATGTAATTACTGGAATATAAACAGCACTTGCTACTCTGTGCTCTTGCTCTTCTTGGAATATAAACAGCACTTGCTACTCTGTGAAATTTAATTTGTTGAGCCTAAATGAAAGCCTTTGTGCTGCTTCCAGCCAGAGTTCTATATACGAACAATGTGGCAGCGAAACAGTATTTTTTTATTATCTGCAAGAGGCTCTTTAAGAAACCCAAGCACCTTACCATCATAAAATTTCCCAATATTTGATGTGATACAATATGTGTCTGCTTGAAGAAATAATATTCTTGTGTTCTAAACTAGAGTACTCAATTATTTGAATCTCTCTCTCTCTCTCTCTCTCTCTCTCTCTCTCTCTCTCTCTGTGTGTGTCTGTCTGTCTGTGTGTGTGTTTTTTTACTCTGACTCTGATTTTTACATGTTTATCCATGCTGATGCCCAGCAAGCCATGTGTTTTCTATTTTAGGGGGTGGGGGTGGGGAATGGGGATGTGAGGGAGGGGGGGAGGGAGAGGACGGGGGGGGGGGGGCGAGAGAGAGAGAGAGAGAGAGAGAGAGAGAGAGAGAGAGAGAGAGAGAGAGAGAGATATGGGGGAAGGGAGGCGGGTTATTTTCTATGTTGATAGAACAGCTAATCAGGTAATCCAGGCAATATAAATTATTCTTACCTAGTTTGCTTTGCAGGATCTTCAAACTTTGTTGGCATGATGTCCATGAACTGCCGCACCTTAGACCATAAGGCAGGGCGCCTAGGTACTCCTGGACCACAATCAAGACGATGCATGTTCGCCATCATACGTGCCACCAAGGGAAAAACAGATATATGATGACAAGTGTCCACTGTAAGGACATCCCCCGACACATACTCATATGCCAGACCATTATCAAATGTGGCATACAATTGCGGGGCATAGCCTGCAGCATGAAGTAGCTGTAGGCACAAGCACGAGCCACCTGTTTAATCAACCCAGTCACTGTACGTTTTTGTTTATCACTAAGAGCATGGTCTAATTAATTTTGTTTAATTGTCATTTAGTAGCAAATAAATAGAGTCCCTATTGCCACAAGCAAGCAATAATGTGTACAAAATAATGTATTCTGTACACTAATAAGGTCAAAGAAGACGTTTCATGAGGCAGAAAATAATGTCTACATAAATTGCCAAAATATAAGTATAAAGGTACACACAAATTTAATTTAAGCAAAATAGAATTTCAATTATGAACTTACACATTTGACAATTCCTTCATCAAGAGAAGAAAGCAGTTAGTTAATAGGTTTTCCTAATTTCCAAGTTTTCCACGCGTTATCTTTCTAATAAGCAGTTTTAAGTGAATTTTTCTTATCTACATCATATTCACTGTTTTCCTTTTATCTCTTCTATTCTCCTAAACCTTTGCTGAATTTAAAGTTACAAAGTATATCACTGTCAGTTCAGCTGCCAGGACAACATGCGTCACTCATTTCTATGGACCTGTTTCTTAATAGTTTATTTCAATATCTGATATGCAGGCACTTCTCTTCAACCCAAAATACTGGCCATCTTATTCCCCCCTCCCTTTTAAAACTGATGGCAGCAAAGAATATGTACAGATGAAAATAGTTTCTTCCCCATGCACATGGTTTTGTTTCAAACTGTTGAAATATATTACATTACCATTACCAGCAATTATACTTTTTGACCTAAAATGTCACTTAACTGTCTTTCACATATACTGTTAAAGGATGTTAACTATGTGCAAAGACATTTTAGTAATGAGAAAATTTATTACAAAGTGACTCAGAAAACCATGATTCACAGGCAAGTACCATATTACAAAATTACACACAACAGATTGGAACAAATGAAAGAACAGTCAATTACTTTGTGGTAGATATCTCATTACCCGACACTTTTATGCAAGATGTGAAACATTGCAGCAGAAATAAGACACACTGATTTGGGCTACATATGTCCTATATTGTTTCCATTCATGAACACATTTGGACTGGAGATTTATTACGGGTCCAATTCAACTTCAACATCTTCAGCTGTCTCTCAATAATTTGCTGCTGATCCCACTAGGAAGTTATCAGAAAATTAATGAAGCATAGGTGGTGTTAGGGGGCAACAAATCAATCATGTTATTTTTATTTTCCGCAAAGGGAAATGGGTTTTAGTTGCTTGTTCTGTTGTCCTCTTCACAAGAGTGTCATGTCTAGAGAAGGGTGGTGAATCCAATGTATCATTTTAGTTCAACACTAGTATCTTTGATTAACTTTAAGCAATTTATGTTTCATCGCGGCAATTGATCCACCAACATCAGTTTTCTTCACTGTCAAAGCTTTTTTCAGCGGTTCTAAATACTGGATAAAATCTGATGTTTCATCTCTCCTTATAGCGATAGGGGAGGTGCTAAGTCGCAGATAGGCACAACGAAAAGACACAATAAAGCTTTTGGCCATTAAGGCCTTCATCAACAATAAATGTGGCCATTAAGGCCTTAGTGACACACACACACACACACACACACACACACACACACACACACACACACACACACACACACACACACACACACACACTTGTTGTGCCTATCTGCGACACTCTGTTATACTGTGAGTAGCAATTCTCCTTTTCATAATATTGTTTCATCTGTGTTACAGTGAAGTGTTTTTTCTTCCATTGGCTTAAATAGTTATATCCACCCATGTATGTGGTAAATCTATATTCTTTCCTGTATCATTTTTCTCTCTGAACATAATTAGTACTACATTTCATATGAGTGTAACCTGGCACTAAGAGCTTGTGATCTGAAATGTCCAGATTTTTTACAATTCTTTAACACTGGCTTAAACATTGCAATCATGTGTAAATTTATATCCTGGCCAACTGAAGTATCTGATGCTTTACCTCAGAAGATAAGTTTAGCTATCCATGAAGCTGCGTTGTTTGCTCCTCTGCCACCATCTATGCAGCAATTCATGGTTAAGTTAAAGGTCTGGAGTTCTCATTTATAAAAGATCACAGAACATTGCAGGAAAGGGGTAAGTACACACTTCTGCATGTGAAAAGTCAACACAGGCATCATGTCATTGGCTGATGCAGCATCATCACTAGATTTTAAAGTGTGTGCCCCATCAGCCATTCTATGGTGTTCAGTCACGTGAGCTATTACTTTTCCATCTATTTTATTTAGTCGTCAGTCTTCTGACTGGTTTGCTGCAGCCCTTAAAAATTCTTCTCCTGTGGCAAACTCTTTTCTCAGCATAGTACTTGCACCCTATGTCCTCAATTTTTTGGATGTATTTCAATATCTTTGTACCCTCTACAGCTCCCTCAAGTATCATGCAAGTTATTCCCTGATGTCTTAACCAGTGTCTTATCATCCTGTTCTTTCTACTTGTCAACATTTCCCATATGTTCCTTTGTTAACCATTTTTGCAGAGAATCTCATTTTTTACAAGTCCACCAAATTTTCAACATTTTTTTTCTACATCACTACATCTCAAACGCTTAAGACCCCCTTCTGTTCTGGTGTTCCCAAAGTGCAAAACTCACTACCACACAATGCTGCACTCCCAATGTACATTCCCAGAAATATATTTCTCAATTTAAGGCCCATGTTTGATACCAATAGAGTTTTCTTCACCAGGAATGCCCTTTGCCTGTGCTAGTCTACTTTTTATGTTCTCACTTTAACTGTCAAGGGTTATTTTCCTTCTAAGTTAGCAGAATTCTGTAACTTTGTCTACTTCATGAGCACCAGTTTTGATGTTGAACTTCTCACTATTGTGATTACTGCTACTTCTCATCACTTGCATATTTCTTCGTTTTACTCTCAAACTACTTTCCATATTCCTTAGATCTGGTAATTATTCTTCACTTACACTGAAAACAGCAATGTCATTAGCTAATATTATCATTGATACCCTTTCACCCAGATTTTAATTCCACTCTTTAATCTTTCTTTTCTTTGAGGCCATTGCTTCTTTGATGTATAGACTGAATAGTAGGGGCTAATGACTACATCTCCGTCTTACACTCTCGTCAATCCAATCACTTTGGTCTTTCAGTCTTATTGTTCCTTCTTTGTTTTAGTACATATAGAAGTAAAGAGGTATAAAGATAAACACAACTATGTAGGATGAAAAGATGCGTGAATGGCTAAAGAGGAAAGGGAAAGAGGAGAAGACTGAAGAGTAAATGGGATTGAGGTGGTTTAACGTAGGTTCAGTCCAGGGGGATGGCGGGATGAAAGGATGTGTTGGAGTGCAAGTTCCCCATCTCTGCAGTTCAGAGGGACTGGTGTTGGGTGGGAGAAGTCAAATGGCACATACGGTGTAGCAGGTTCCTAGGTCCCTAGAATTATGCTGGAGGGCATGCTCCGCTACTGGGTATTGGGCAGCTCCTAGGCGGACAGTTCGTCTGTGTCCGTTCATGCGCTCAGCCAGTTTAGTTGTTGTCATGCCGATGTAAAAGGCTGTGCAGTGCAGGCATGTCGGTTGATAAATGACATGTGTAGTTTCACACGTGGCCCTGCCTTGAATTGTGTATGTTTTACCAGTAGCGGGGCTGGAGTAGGTGGTTGTGGGGGGATGCATGGGGCAGGTTTTGCAGCGGGGTCGGTTACAGGGGTAGGAACCGCTGGGTGGAGAAGGTAATCTGGGAATATTGTAGGGTTTAACAAGGATGTTGCGGAGGTTAGAGGGGGCGACGAAAGGCAACTCTGGGTGGTGTGGGGAGAATTTTGTCAAGGGATGATCTCATTTCAGGGGTTGACTTGAGGAAGTCATATCCCTGGCGGAGTAATTTGTTGATGTTTTCGAGGCCAAGGATAATATTGGGTGACAAGGGGGATGCTTCTGTGTGGTCTGGGGGTAGGAACATTGTTGTTGGATGGGGAGGAATATATTGCTCGGGAAATCTGTTTGTGGACAAGGTCTGCAGGATAGTTGCGGGAGAGGAAAGCATTGGTCAGGTTATTGGTGTAATTGTTGAGGGATTCATCACTGGAGCAGATACGTTTGCCACGAATACCTAGGCTGTAGGGAATGGAGCGTTTGATGTGGAAAGGATGGCAGCTATCAAAGTGAAGGTACTGTTGTTTGTTTGTGGGTTTGATATGGACAGAGGTGTGGATGTGAGCTTCAACAAGATGAAGGTCAACATCCAGGAAGGTGGCTTGGGTTTTGGAGAAGGACCAGGTGAAATTCAGATTCGAAAAGGAGTTGAGGTTATGGAGGAAATTAAGGAGTGTTTCTTCACCATGCTGCACCGTATGTGCCATTTGGCTTCTCCCACCCAACACCAGTCCCTCTGAACTGCGGAGATGGGAACTTGCACTCCAACACATCCTTTCATCCCGCCATCCCCCTGGACTGAACCTACGTTAAACAACCTAAATTCCATTTACTCTTCAGTCTTCTCCTCTTTCCCTTTCCTCTTTAGCCATTCACGCATCTTTTCATCCTACATAGTTGTCTTTATCTTTATACTATATAACTCTTTAGTTCTGTATGCATCCTCTTTGGTTTGAAGCTGGCACAGTACTTACAGTAGAATATCTTTGGCTTCCCTCTGACAACCATGCCTCCACCCTTGCTACCCTCCCTATTTTCCTTTCCCTGTTGCTTCATAACCTGGGTTGTGAGTAACTGAATCTCCTTTCCCTTCTTCCCTTTCTTTCCCCTCTCTCCTCCCCGATGAAGGAACATTTGTTCCGAAAGCTAGGAACGTAAATTTTCGGTTCTGTTTTATGTGTATCTATTGGCTGTACTGAGCTGAGGTAAGTACTGGCCAGCCCCTCTATCTCTTTGTTAGTATTTGTTTCACATCTCATATGAGATTTTCCATTAATCGTTTAGTACATATAGTATATTCCCTGTCTATCCCTATTGTTTATCACTGTTTCTCTCAGAATTTTGAAAATCTTGCACCATTTGACATTGTGGAACACTTTACTCGGGTCAACAAATCCTATGAACATGTCTTGGCTTTTCTTCAGTCTTGCTTTCATTATTAACATCAGAAC